>NW_027397063.1:49804145-50145058 GCF_003265705.2 Callorhinus ursinus | reverse complement strand
TGTGTGTGTGTGTGTGTGTGTGTGTGTGTGTGTGTGTGTGTGTGTGTTAAACCCTCCCTTTAGTGTTGGGCAGAACACGATTCCGAGTAGCGGTTCTCAAACCTGAGCTGCATCAGAACCTTCTGGAGGCTTACGAAGAACAGATTGCTGGGCCCCGCCCCCAGTTTTCTGATTCAGTAGGGTCTGGGGTGGGCCTGAGAATTTGCATTTCCAGTAAGTTCTCAGGTGATGCTGCTGCTGCTGCTGACCTAGGGCCAAATTGTAAAAACACTTTTCTAGGGTACTGAGAAGTTAAACATATACTGCGTTGCTGGGAAACTGGGTCCCCTTCTCACTCTTTAGGGATGAAACACAGACTGTGAAGGGTCATTCAAGTCCACACCCTTATATTGCCGCTGAGGAAACGAAGATCCAGAAAGGTTAATGCATTTGTTCAAAGTGAACCTCAAATTTGTGCCAAAGTGGGAAGGAAGCTGCCTCGGAATTGGTCAGAAAGACCAGAGTGGGAGAAGGAAGGTGCTGCCTCCCCTCTGTGGCAGGACAGCTGCCCTGGGAGTCAGGAAGCCGCTGTGTGACTTTGAGAAAGTCCCATAACCTTAACCTCTCTGGGCCTCAATTTTGTTTTCTTTAGTTTCTCATCTGTAAAAAGGACATAATTTACACTAAGTATATGATTTTAATAGAATCTGAATCAACAGGTGTTTAAAGGGGCAGCATAAACATTGTATTCAATACATTGTACTGCCTCTTTTTTCCTGTATTTGGTAATTCAGGCAGCCAGGTTTTTATTGATTTATCTGGTACTTTCAACAACCTGTGCCTGGATTCTTGGGCCTGTCCTTGGGGCAAAATGAAAAAAGGGATGATCCATCTTCAACAAGGTGAAAAAGACAATGAACTCCCTCTTTGAACTGCGCACCTGTACTCATTCCTCTTTTTTCTTCTGCAATTCCCTCCCTCCCCACTCTCCTTCTCTTGTACTCTCTAACCTCCCCCCCCCCCCCGCCCCCAGCATTCTCCAAGACCTACTTTTCTCCCCATCCAGTGACCTTGTTAGCTTTTACCTTCTTACTGTCCTCCTCCAGAGGCACAGTTCTGGACTATAAGGCCTGGAGTCCACCCCGGATGCAGAACTCTTAATTCCCCAAGGGAATAGGGCAGCAGCCTTCCACTGCAGTGAAACACTCCCTCTCTCCAAGCCCCAAGCAGGTGATCCAGCTGTCTGTTTTTCCAAGATGACTCCAAGTAGTACCATTCCCACTGGCAATGTGGGATTCCAATGCAAACACCCTGCATGAAGTTCCTAGATTGATTCTTCTATATTTCTATACATACTATTCATTGCTCAACACCTCAAAGATGTCCCTTACCCCTTCACGTTGTCTTCTTCTCCTAGGACTTTCTCCTAGGACTCTCCATCTCTCCGCATTCTTGTCTTTGGGTCTCGCCTGGGGCTCTGAGTCAGCATGTCAGAGCACAACAGAAAACAGAGATCACCGGCCCTACCAACGCTGCATAGCCAGGATAAAGACCCATGGCCTTATACGTCCCTCCATCCCAGGCTGCTGACGTGGCTGCTCATCTCTCCCACAGAGTGTAGACAGAATGTAGATCACAGCTTAGTTGAGACGGTTTAATTCTGTAGTGGCATCAAGCACATTGTTGGCACCTCAGAAGTGTTTATTGTTTTTATGGCTCTTTGTATTAACATAACCAAGTTTATTATTATTACTCCAGTAAGAACATGGTATCTCTGAACTCCCCCCACCCCTTTGCCTGGAGCAATCCTTGTCTAATTCTCCCCTCCCCTCTTGTTAGTTACCCTATTCTAACCCTCCCCACCCAACACTAGCTCCCAGTCATCTCAAAACAGTCCTGTAAGAGTCTGGGCTTATGGTAAGGGGCTTTCTGCTACTCTCCACTCTGTTCATAGTGATTTCCCTTTGGCATCTTGCTTTCTTGAGGGATTTCTGGCCTCCATCAAGAAAGCAGCATTTAGTATGAAAGTGATCATCACATTTATTATGTTGGGGAGGAGGAGGCAGGGATTGTATATAGGCCTACATAAGTCACTATATGGCTAAGGTTGTGCAGAGTGAACTGGAAGGCGTCCCAGTGAGTGAAGTGACATCAAGAGAGGGGTGTTCCTCCTCACTGTGCTGCAGAAACACTACCCAGTATAGTGTAAACAGAGAACTCCTTTTTTGTGAAGTGTATCTGGAGAGGATTATACTGAGAAAAATTACTAAGATGTAGACAAAGAGAAATAGGGACTTGATATTTTTCCCTCTTTTAACATAGATCTGTTTTCCTGAGTAGAAACTATGCTCATTGAAGAAAATTTAGAAAATACAGAAAAGCACAAAGAAGGGGAAAATAATTTTAAACCCACTACCCAAGATAACACTGTTAATAGAGTGAGGTATTTTTCCTAGTCATTTTTCTCTCTTTTCTTTTTCTCATCAATACAAATCATACTTTGTCTACCCTGAGTATATGACTCTAATTGATCAGAACTGGGAGATATCTAAAAGGACAACATAAACAGATACCTTTATTCAATCTTTTGTACTTTTTTCTTATGCATTTGGTAATTTAAGCAGGAACTAGTTCTGTCATTGATTTATCTGTACTTTCATATTTTACAAAATTGTGTTTATTGTATATAGAAGTTGTTATCCTACTTTTTAGATTTAACATTCCAATGTGATTAAATCTTCTCCAAAGTTCGACTTTAACAGCTGTGTACTATTCCATCAAATAGAGACATTGTTATTTATTCAACCATTATCTTATTGTCATATATTTAGATTGTTTCCATTTTTATTATGATAATGCATCACAGTTAACTAAACATCTTGTCATAAATCTTTATTTACAATTCTGATTATTTCCTAAGGGTGAATTCCTAGAGTAGGAGCTTTGGGTCAACAGATATAACATTTTAAAGGCTTTTGGCTGGTATTGCAAAATTGTCCTCTAGTGACTCCAATGTACATTTTCATCTCTCGGATCTCTACAACAATGAGATCATCAAACACAAGGCCCCAAGTGGAGACTTGATTGAATTATCCAGTTTGGATGACTGCACTAACCAGACAGAGAAAACAACTGCTAAATATTCACTACACTGGAGACAACGCTCAAGTGGGAAAAGCTGAATGATAATTGCTTACTATGTGAGCTCAGTTATATTTATGATCTTATATTTCCAACAACCCCTTGAGAAATAAGGTAACACCTACTGAGCATCTACCTCTCACAGCCTCTCTGCTTGGTTCTGTGTGTACATTCGGTCTTGAGTGCCCCCAACAAGGCTTTGCTGTAGGTTTGATTAACTCCATTTTACAGATGTGAAAAATTAAGTAGCTTGCCTAAGATCCCCAACAACTAAGTGATGGTACTAATGCCTAAACCTGAGGTTTTTCCAATGTAACATTTCCTGTAACTGTTTCATGAGGTATATAGGCTACTTAGTGGGATAAGAAAAGCATATTCAGAAGATGCTTGAATTTTGTCAAGCCATTAAGGAATCTTTTCTGGGCTTCTGAATGAGTGATCTTTTTTTTTAAGGACATCCAAGGTCAGTCAAAGAACTAAGGTAACTCACAAACCATAATTGATAGAAAAGTCCAAGGATTGTATACCTTAGGAGAATGGAGCTCTGATGTAGGAGTTAAGATTAAAGGCTAGATGCTAAAATTCATAGTAATAGTATGAATTAATGATGTAGGAGTTAAGATTAAAGGCTAAATGCTAAAATTCATAGTATTAATAGTATTCATAGTAAATTGTTCCTATTCTCAAAGCTAGTGTTTGGATAAACATTTTTATCTTGATCAGAGGTGCTAGAAATAAAATACTGAATCCAACTTCCTAGTTTCAAATTCTAGCTGTTGAACATATCAAGCTTTTATTTATTAAGGGAACATCCCGAAACAGTCTCAAAATAAACACAAAAAATCATTAATCTGTTACTAGGAAAATTAGCCCTCATTTGCTTGTTCGTGGGCCATTTACTAGTTATCTGAGTTGGCCTCGCTCTCCATGCTGAGTCTCACAAGGAGTGCCGGAGAAGAAGTGGGCAGAGTTGCTCCAAAATATTTGATGACTGAATGATGAATGAAAGTATAAGATTGACCTCTGCAACAATTAGTAAACAATGCAAGACAGCATGTAATTAAACCTTAAATTGCATGGTTCAGGCAGAATTACAGGTGAGCCTGGTACAATGCCATCTACTCCCCATACAAGTTGAGCTGGCTGGGACTGACTTCTCTGGTCCCGTGCTTGCCAACTCAGGCATTCCTACTCGCCATGTGTTCTGCTAACTTTAAGGGATCAGTCTTCAGATCCCCCTGAGGCTGCCTACAGATAAGGGTATTCTAGGGGGAGGATGACATACAAAAAGTGAAACTGTGCAAGCAAGACAAGTCTGGGTTTGGATACAGCCTCTGAACAAGCTTGTGAGCTTAGACATCCTGAATCCCAGTTCCTTTATCTGTGAAAATTAGAAATATTTATGAAGTATCTCTCTCAGTATATGATTGTTAGTGGGTTATCTGATACAATTATACCAGTTGTTTATGGCTAGCCCCTGTTGTGATAGGTCATGCAGCGCCCATTGCATTTTTGAAACTATAACCTTTAGTAGGCACTTCATAAATGGCAGTTATATTAGTAAAAGTTTGAGTGAGAGGTGAAGCTAGGACAGAGAAATGGAAAACAGGATAATCCAAGGCCATTTTTGTGACTTGTGCTGCATGTTTGATTTTGCACACTCCTTAAGTCCCAGACAAATAGAATTTGTTGACACTGAGTTCTAAGGGACTCCATTTTTTCCAAGATATCATCCCTGAAGTAAGCACAGGCCCCATTTAGTCCCACATGAAACCTCTACCTTCTACAACTCCCTCTGTCTGCTCTCCTCCCCATCCCCACCCCCCTCACGTGTTAGGCTGAGAAACTTGGATCCCAGAGCTGCCCAGACTCCAGCTGTTTGATATTGTGCAGCTGAAGGCAGCCTAGGGCAGGGGGCGAGAGACTCCAGATGAAAGCAAAAACTCAAAGAGAACTGGACCTCAGAGCTTTGATACCAAACTCAGTGGGTAACAGCCTCTGTTAAATTTGTTCAGTCAGCCATTTAAGAGGGAAGGAGTTTCTCACACGTCCTGTAGGGTTTTTAGTGATGGGGTGCTTCCACGGAGGGGAATCAGTGTTCCAGGGACTGAGCAGGACGGAATCAAATGCCAAAGCTGCCGTTGCAAGCTCAGAGATAGGGAACGTGCTGCCTCATTTTGCTCCCACTGTATTATTTTCTTTCTCCCTCATGAGGTACCAGGGATTCACTGGGCCTTTTGGCCACAGCAACAGAAAACCAGCTATGTCCCAGCCTACTTCACCCAACCTCACTTCTTTAGGTTCTGGGGAACAGCCCTTATGGTGGAGGCCACGAGGAAGGAAGAAGAGTTACGAGGAAGACAGAGATACTGGGGTTCCCTACTCCCTACTACCTGTCCCATTCAGATTCAGATACCAGTTTCATCTTCTTTGCCTTCTATTGGTTCATCAACTAGGAAATGGAATCATTTGAGGTTTGGTGGACCCAATTTGACAAGGGCCTTACCTATGAACCTCCTGTCTGGGATAAGGAAGGACTAAAAATTTAATCACAGTCTACCCCACTGATTTCTTCGTTCCTTTTAAAGAACCAACAACAACAAAACACCAAACCAAACAAAAACCCCATAAACCTTGTCTTATTCATCCAGGACAGATGAGGACAGGATCAATCACTCCCTTAAAGTTCGTCAGTGGCTCCCAGTTCCTTTGATATAGGGGACAAGTGCTCCTTGCTCTGATCCAGCCCACCTCTCCAGCCTGGCTCCCCAGTGGCACACCTACCCGTGTCTTGTGCTCTAGCATCTGTTTTCTTTTCCTCAAAAGATCAGACTTTCTCATGCCTCCCAACCTGCCCAGTTTCTGTCCGACTCAAACTGTTCTCTGTTGCAGTCATGTACCTTGTATTTCCTCTTTAAGACTTCCTGCTAGCATCACCTCCTTTAGGAACACATGCCTGAACCCACCCTCCCCAGCTCCAGTTGTCTGCCCACGGAGGACAACCTTTCTCCTTTATCACAGCATCCATCAGGAGCACTGTCGCTGTGATTGTGGGTCCATCTGACTTCTCTCAGCTGGAATATCCCCAAGAGGAAAGGCAATTCCTGTTTCATCTTTGTACCCCCGGTGCTTAGCATGATACCTAGCACATATTGGGTGTCCAACATATAAATATATCAAATGGATGAATGAACGAAGAGCTAATGAAATCAACTATGTCTGTCACAGCAGTTGAAGCCTAATGGATCTACACGGTCTGGAATGTTGAAAGGATACCAAAAACCAGTACAGCACGTGGGGTAGAATCATAGTTTTAAAACCAAAACAGATCCTTACCTAAAGCCAGTGATGACTGATTTGTCTTAGATACAAAGTCAGATGGCTACCATACAGTATTCTGCTTTTAGATGTTAATGTATATTTGAAATGATAGCATATCACTTTCAGCTGTATTTTTTTTACCTTTTATTTTGAGATAATTATAGATTCATGTAAGTTGTAAGAAATAACACAGAGAGTCCCTGTATACCCTTCACCTACTTTCCCCCTAAATACAGTGTAATATTTAGCCTAATTATAGTAGTGTATCTTAATCAAAGATGCCTTAGTATCTTAATTGAGTTTGATACAATTATCAACCTTATTCAGATTTTGCCAGTTTTACTTGCACACTCATTTTGTAGGTAGTTGTATGTTTTTGAAATGATTTGTAGGTTATTGTGTCTGCACAGCCTAGCCCTTGAATGTCTGGCCACAACCAGTAAGAGTCAAGATTATGCCCAGTTGGCCCCATAAAGAAAGAGCTTGAGTCTCTCCCAAAAAGCTTACAGCAACAGGATTCATCCTTGATTCAGTCTCTGCTTTGCACCCTCTGAGACCCCACTGTAGAATGTCTTATTCCTCCACTGACAGGACAAGAAAGGATGCAGTCTTCCTGGACGATGCATGATGAATTGGAACAATTCCATCCACCCTTCTCTGCCATTGGCCAACACACCAGGGTAGGCTACATATTTTGCAGAGTCTGTACAAAATAAAAATGCAGGGTCCCAGTCAGGAGTGGGGAAGTCCATCTCCCTTTCTTAAACCCACAGCAGATGGCCAAACCCCAAGGGGTTGTAATGTGCAGACCAAGATACTCTAGGGGACGGGCTAGAGGCCCCTGCATGGATGTCTACTGAAAGTACTGTGAAACTACCAAGCTTGGTGGGGGGAGCCACTGCCTCACCCTTCCCTGAGATGCAATGGGGTACATGCCCTCGCCCAACCCTCCCCACAATTGTGCCTAGGCCCCCATCAGGGGCGGAGGGTGACTGAAGCCATGGAGCAAGTATGGGGTGGAAAAGGCTGCCGAAGGCCAGGTCACTAGCCAGCTGAGCCCCTGTCCCAAAGAGGCAGTGGGAGGCAGGACCACATGTGAGCTGAGACTCCAAAACTTCAGTGCTTGCTCCACTGTCCAGTTGGACTTCCCTTACAAAACACAAATTCAAAGAGAAAAATGTGAAGATAGCAGCCACAGAGATTAAAACCAAACATGGGGCCTGAATGCAAGGCTCTGTGTAATTGCACTGGCCACACACCCATGAAGTTGCCTGAACACACCAAGCCCAGAATTCATTACCTGCATTCGTGACTCTACAATTGCCCTAGTCCAGACCTGCATCATTTTTTTTTTTATGTGGAATATTGCAAAAGCCTCTTTATTAATTGCCCTACCTCCCATCTGCCTCCATTGCTGGTCCATTTTTCACATTACTGACGGTGACATCTGTAGAGAGGTCAAATCTGATGATGCCTTATCTCTCCCTCCACCTGAAATTGTTCAGTGACCTCACCACTTTTAGGATGAAATCGAACTCTTAAGCAAAGCACATGAAACCTTTCACACCTGTCCCGAGCATGTATCCCCTCAATGTAGTCTTCCACCCCCCAGGCCCCCGACCTTGTTCCCTCCCTTACTATACACAATTTCTTCAGAATGTTCCAGGATCCTGTCTCTAGGCCTCTGTGTCTGTGGTAAGCTTGCTGGAGCACCTTTACTGCTTGCTGCACCAAATTCCCACTTGTCCTGCAAACCTTAGCTTAATTATTAGCTCCTCTGGCCTTCCTTGCCCACCATACTTTCCCAGTATGATGGGTGCTTATTATCCAAGGGCTCAGTCACTTGGTGTTCACCCTTATTATAGCACCTACTACATTGTTTTGTAATCAAGTATTCTAAGCTGTCATGTTTCTCAACCATAGGAGATGCCATTCACACTGTGGTGTATTTTCAATTTTCCTCAGCTGATGTGATCCCCCTGAGACCCTCTAATCACCACTGTAGTCTGAATGCCTTGCACATCTTCTGGAATAAGGTAGGCAGTAGACAGAGGTTTGCTGAAGAAAGGAAGGAAAGGAGAGAGAAAGAGAGGAAGAACTGTAGCTGCCAGTGTATAGAATTTCTTTCTCTTCCAGCCCTAGTCCCACAGAGTCTCCCCACTTCCTCAGCTGTTTGATGTCTTAGGAGCTAATATGGAATGACAGCACAGTCAATTCGATTGTGCAGGCACAGGTGGTTTTGGTGATGGAAAATAATGATTTGACCAAATTTGAAGCAGTGGCTGTGTACAGACAGTTCGACCCCTCAACTTGGGGCCTTTTGATATCAAACACAGAAATGCTGATACTTACCTCCCTCAAGAATGACTAATTCATAAAGTTACCATGCAGCATTTTGAAAAATAAACAGAAATGTTTAAATATACAAAGCAAGAAAAAAATGTTTTACGGACATAGAAAAACAACTTAAAAATGCATAACGTGGGGGGTGCCTGGGTGGCTCAGTCAGTTAAGTGTCTGCCTTCAGCTCAGGTCATGATCCCAGGGTCCTCAGAGCCCTTCGTCAAGCTCCCTGCTCAGCAGGGAGTCTGTTTCTCCCTCTCCCTCTACCCCTCCCCCTGCTTGTGCTCTCTCTCTCTCAAATAAATAAAATCTTTTAAAAAAATGCATAACATACAGTTGTCAAAACTTATAAAACTATACCCCACAAAGAGAATTTTACTGTATACAAATTTTTTTTTTTTTTTTTTTTTTACAAATCAACTAGGATGAGGGGCATCTTAAATGTAACACAAACTGTAACAATTGAACCTAACTATCTTGTGAATGAATAATAAGATGATAATGTAGGAGGTGGGGAAGAAAAGAACTAACCCACGTTTCTTTGGAAAACAGTATTTGGCTAGATATTACAAGGCTAAAGGCAAAAAAAAAAAACCCAAAACAAACAAACAAAAAAACAAATACAAACAAACAAAACCCCCCCCAAAACCCCCACACTGTACACAAAAATGGTAGTTAGTAAATTTATTCTCACAGGGATATGGGTTAGCAATTCTGAAACTATGTATATACTAGGGTTGAACAGATAAATACATTGTAGAAATGGAGAATGTATGTAGAAATAAATACATTGTAGAAATGTAAAATTTCATTGTAGAAATGAAAGCCAGGCTTTTCAATGTCAGAGAAAGAAGTTACAAATAAGGAAAAGGGGAAGATTAGAAGGAACGCTGTGGTACTGAATAAGAGTCAGAGGTATTAGTACAAACTCATGGTTTTTAGAATATATATACAGAGAGAAATATACAGCAGTAAACATAGATGTGTGTATAGGCACCTAGCATGCCCCTAGTATTCATTCAGACATTTCCTAGCTCTCTCTGCTGAGAGGGCCCAAGAGCAATGATATCCCAGTAACAGTGTGCATATCCAGCACTCAAATCATGATTTCTGCATACCATTCTCCAATAAAAGGAATTAGAAATTCTTAGAAAAGTATTTTATTCTAGGGCTAGGACAGGAAAAATACAAGATGAGCCAGGAACACTTGTGTTGTCCACAAAGCAAAGGAGTACTCGAAAAAGGGTTGGAGTATGTGGAAAGGGCAAAGAAGCCAACCTGCAGCTAAAGCTGGATACAATTTCAGTAATAAAATAACTAGCAGTTGTATTGGATTATAACTAATATAACAAAATAAGTATCCCTGAATCCATACTGATATAAGTAACTGATTGAATGAATGAATAAAATAGAGTAAAAGCAGAAGCTCTTCCTTATAGAATAATTCCTAAATAATAAATGAGAAGGAGTTAGGAAAATAGAAAATCTTTATTAGAACACCACATCAGTAATTTTTAGGATGCTAAAATCAATGGGCAAAAGATATTTGCACAGTCTCAAAATATCACCACCAAGATATTTATTAATCACAAAGGTTTTTTTTTAACTGTCTTTACTGTGAAGAGAGAGAATAGGTACCATCTCAACCAAGTGATTCATGTTGACATCACTAATAATAAGATATATTGATACTATGTACCCCCAGTAGGATACATTGAGAAAGACATCACTTCTGTGGTATTCTTGCCCCGGAATGGAAAATATCAGACAAACTGAAATTAAGGGACATTGTGCAAAATAACTAATACTCTTCCAAAGTGTCAAAGTCAAGAAAAAACTAAGGAACTGTTAAATATTGAGAGATAATGAGACATGACAACTGAATGCAATATGGGACATCAGATTGAATTCTGTAACAGAAAAAAAGATGGTAGGGAAAAACTGATGAAATCTAAGTAAGTTCATAGTTTAGTTAATAGTATTGTAATGATGTCAGTTTCTTAAGTTTTGATTATTGGACTTGGTTATTAATGATGATAACAATAGGAGAAACTAGGTGAAGGATATATGAGAATTTATCACACTACTTTTGCAACTGTTCTGTAAAGTTACTTAAATTACAAAGTTGAAAAAAACAGGGGAGATCATGCAGGTAAATGGGAGAGGGGAGACAAGAGAGGACATGGGGGAAGGAAGGCATGTTTGAAATCGTCGGAGAGAGAACAACATGCACTGTAGGAATGGAGAGCTCAGAACCGCTCACTGGAGAAGGGAGGCAGAAAATGTTTTTGTTTCTTTTTTTTTTTTTATGTAATGGAAAAAAAATCACCATTTGTCACTCATTTAAAAACCAGAGGACAATTCAAGCAGCCACGGGCTACTGCTGGCCTTCAAATGTTAAGGCTTATTCTGGATCTAGAAACATCAGCTCCAGGACTTGCTCTAGATGTTTCAAAAGAATAAGTGAGTGGTTGGCCAGGGGTCATGTTGGAGGTCACCTAGAGAGCCTGGGGGCCTGTATCTGAGACCCCACAGACATCTTAAGTAGGGATGTTAAATCCCCAAGTTGCCCCAGTGAACATGGAAATAACACAAGAGGGTTAAGTTTCTTGGTCCAAATATTGAATGGAGTCTGTTAGTATAGTGAAGCTGTCTATCTCATGACGACTGCATGGGTCAAATCATTAGGTCATGATACCTCCTCTCCTAAGAAGAGCTCAAGTGGGTCCTGAAACATTTGTTTCTGGGGTGATGACCAACTCCCCTTTCTGTCTGCCGTATTATTTTTTAGACACATTAAGGTATCCATTCAGGTAATCCCATCTTACAAGTTTGGAAGCTATTCTACCTCTAAAGTGACTTGGAATATCTTCTGTTAATGTTAATCTTTTGTTAACTATTAATGTTATAATTTAATTCTCATAGGCAATCTTGTTTCCAATCTAGTGAACCACCAACATAGACATGGTGTCCGTGGTCTCATCCACCTCTCTCTCTGTCACAGACACCTGCAATGAACAAAATGTTGAGGCAACTAGCTGTGAAGCTGAACTTCGGGATGGTGTTCAGGTGTGAGAAGGATAACAAACATATCTGCAATCCCACTGATTGCCCTGCTTCCCTCAGCCACCATAAAATCATGGACTTTGGGATCAGAAGACCTGAGATCGGCTCTTGGCACCACATTTTGTCCAACTGCGTGGCTTTTTACAAATCACTAAGGCTTACAACTTGTCTTCTGATCTGTAAAATGGGATAATAATTATTACCTATCTCACATAATTACTTTGAGAACCAATGGAGATATTACATGTGAAAGTACTTTTCAAAGGGTAAAACACTTTACAAATATTAATTTTAATTTCACTGTCCCAACACAGTGAAACATATGGCATTTTTTAAATGTAAACAAACAAACAAACAAACCCACAAGGCACAAATTTTTAGAAACAAGTAATTTCCGTAAAGCAATCACTTTTTTTAAAAGCTAAAACATATTTTTCAGCACGTAGCTATGTAGTCAGATGTGAGATGCAACGATTCTTTTCTATAGCTTCTTTAGCAGTGAGCCCAGTCTGGTTGCCAGGACCATAAAAACAGAAGGCTGTTGATCATTAGTCTGTGTAAAACAGAGCACTTGGGCATCTCACTTGGAACTCGCTTTTTAACTTGTTTCAAGAGGTGGCGCTTAGAACTGAAAAGAGTATTGTATGCCTGAATGAGTGCACCAAAACACCAGGCCAGACTGGGGTGTGGGCACCCACTTATGTGTGCAACTGCCTTTTTACCTAATTAATCCTCTCCTTGCAAGCCTGAACGGGGGCCTGTGAACTTCACATTCCACTGGTAACTGGAACTCTGGGTCCTTCAAAACCTGGAGGCTTTAATGGAACATTATTTGTTCAGGGCCCTTGAAGCAATGATATCTAATGGAGCAGAAGCAAAGAGAAAATGCTCTGAGCTTTAGTATGAACAGTTGATTTCCATCACAGACCTGGCCCTGTCACTCTCCTGCTTAGAAACCCCTGAGGGCTCCCCTCCTGGATAGAGTCCAAACTCCTCTCCACCAACCCTGGTCTCATCTTTCCACACACTCTTGCCACTCCCACCTTCTCCCACCCCTCCCGAATCTCTGGGCCTATGTTTCCTGAAGTGTGGCTTGCAGACTACCTGTAAGGAAATAAGCTGACAGTATTTGTTTAAAATGCAGATATCTTTGCTGGACCTCAGGGCTCCTGAATCCAAATTTCTGGGTGTAGAGACCTCAGGACTCTGCATGTCAAAACTAGCCCCTCTAGCAATTCTTACAAACACAAAAAGTTTGGAGACACTAATCTAGCCCTACTCAATAAACTGTCTGTTCCTTGAATTCAGCATGCATTTTATTTCTCAGTCCCTGTGCCTTACTCTTCTTTTGCCCTCCAAAAACTTACTAAGTCTCCTTTACGAGGTACCTTCGGAGAGCTAAACACAGCCTGTACATTAAAGCTTCAAGGCTCAGCTCATATTTATGGATTCTCTGATGCCTTTCCTGATCCCTTTCAAACAATCAACAAAATTAACTGAGTACCTACTAAGTATCCGGTTCAACGTGCAAAAAGGAAATAGAAATGAAGTAGATTCTGTCTCTGTCCTCAAGGTGCTCGCTCAAAGTGACAGATATCTCATGTCTCTGTGTCCCAGAACCACAGCCCTGGAAGAAATCAAAGCGTCAGCCAGTCCAGATGATGAGGCTCTCTGTGGCATTAAGATGCATAGGGCCCATAATAACTGGAGTTTGCTGTGGGCCAAGCCAGCAGTCCTTTTCTCTCTAAAATGTCTATTACAAAAGGAATGCTAAAGTGCTTTTCTAATAGGTTTGATTTGGCTACAAGTTTTACAGAGGTAAAACTGAGGCTCTGATGCACTAAATTTCCTTCTTTGGGTCTTAGAGTAAGCTTATGGCAGAACTGAGTACATGACAACTCCAAGAATGTGTTAGCCTGGGGTCTCCACATAATAGGTCCTTACTAAGTGTGTGCCAAGTGAAAGAATGAATCCCTGAATGATCAGTCTGCTTTACAATATTCTAAAAATAATAAACCACCTCTGACAGCACTAGCCTGCAGCTTGAGTCTCTGCTCCAAGGCTGAAAGTCCTTCACATTCTGGCTCTACACAAGCTTTAATGTACAGATATTAATTTTTTTAGTCCTTTGTTCTCTTTTCAGATCTTTAGCTTTGTCAAAACTGTATTTCCCTCTATTTTTGCAAATTAATTTGTTTTTCTTCCTAGGTCTGTCACTTGGTGCTTTCAAAGTTTCTTTCACTCCTCTCACTTTACTTCCCTCCCCTTCCCACCCCCTCCCTCCCTGTGTCCCACATCCTGAGTATGAAGGCAAGCAGGATTAATCCAGCCAGGAACATGATGTCTGAGAGCCATGACAGATGCACTAAAGCGTGCAGTGGTGATAAAAGGCAGCTCTGATGGGCTCTGCCAGGAATCCCTCAGGAACACGGAGGGAAATATTTGCTAACCCCTCTCCTGGCTCCAGGCCCCCAGGCCCCACAACAGGATCATACCTAGAAAAGTCAAGGGAAAAAAGTGGTGAAACAAGAAAGTCTCCTTCCCCTCCTGGCACCCGACTCAAGAGATTTTTCTCCAGAGCCTAAATTCTCCTTCTCTTCATCTGAAAGGTCCTGGCTTAAAACTGTGAGTGGCCACAACCTATGGGTTGTTGAAGGAATACTGTAAGACATTGGGACAGAAGATTGTATAACCTACTTATGGCTTGCAAAAAGAAAGATGAGTGATAGTGAAAAAGATCCCTTTAGTGCTGTGTCTAATCCAACATTCATGCTGTGTGTGTGTGTGTGTGTGTGTGCGTGTGTATGTGTGTGTGCATGCACAAAACTTACAAGCATATCTGTGCATTTCACTTCTATTTCCCCTCCAAGTACATTCAAGTAATAATTTCTTAATTCTTATTATATACCAGCCACTCCAGTTGGTTATGGAGAAATGGGGTGAATAAGGCAGGTCTTGACCCTCAGGAGGCTCCTACATGCCTTTGGTAACAGATGCTCTGAAAGAGGTTCGGCCAGAGTGCTGGGAGAGCCCAGAGTTTGGGGGATTGGGAGAGAGGCATGGGGAGGGAGTAAAAAAATAAATGAAATCTTCTGGAAAGTAGTAGCACCTTAGATAATAACTCAGGGAGGTTAGCTGTGGTGTGAATAAAGGAAAAAAAAGAAAAAAACTTCCAGCTATAGAGATGGGAAGTAGGAACATTCTAGGAGGAAAAAGCAATCTGATAAATGACATAGAGATAGGATTGCTCAGGGAGCAGATTACTAGGAACTTCCAATGCTAACAAATTTTAGTTTCTATTTTGCAGTCAATAGAGATCATTAAAGATCCTTTCCTTTGGAGCAGGAAAGTGGCATGATTTATATTTTATGGAAAATCAAGCTAGAGTGACTAATTAAGTAGTTATTGTAACAACCCAAGTGAGATATAGTGAGAGTTGGAACTGGATAGTAGAAATGGAAATTAAAAGAATAGGCAAGTATATTAATTTCTAATTGAACTGAGTCTTTAGAGAGTAATGATATTAAGACACAAAACTCTGGGTCAAGATAGTTGATTGGTCACGTACATTTACGTCTTTTCTCCCAAGAATATATTAAATGATACTGAAAGAATAATAGAAAGTTATCAATCCTCTTTAACCAGGATGGAAAGTGGGGGCATTAGGGCACAAAAGTTTTCAAAATATTTACAGAAGACTAAAAGTAGATAAGAGAGTAGTGACTGGTGAAGCAGTGTGGAAGAAGCAGACCTGAGAATATACACACACAGGAAGTTATTCTGCAGAGCTATGGAGAAACTCAAGAGCTCAAGAGGCCAGGGCCTAAGTATAGGGAGAAAAAGCAAGTCTATAGACATGACAGTCAACTTTCAACATATCTCCACCAACTGTGTGCAAAAGTGCCAGGCAGTCAGTTACCAACAATGGAAGAAAGGATAAATCTACTCTAAGGAAACAGAACAAACTATTTGGGAAAAGGTAAGGGAACTATTATGGAAGTTGACACCTCTGGCATTTAAGGATCTCAAAGCATAATGGCCTATTTACTGTCCCCTCACCACTGGAGTGAACACCCTCTTTTGATTTGTTCTATCTGCATTCACACAGCTCCCAACCCGTCTACCTGCTGCCTTGTATTTAAATGTAAATGAGGAACCAAAGATCTTAAAATATGAAGAAACATGGAGATAAACTAAAAGGAAAAGACTGGAAGTAGGAAAAAATACAGAGAATGAAAATAGAATTGTAAAAAGAAGGTACAAGTCTTGCCTTATGAATGCCATGGTTCTCAAATCATTCTGAGAATACAATAATTTGTAATAGCTCATGTCAGGCAAGAGTAGGATGCTATTTAAAAACACTTAAAACTATGAATGCCTGAAATATCAATAATGATAATAAATTTCTCTTCTGGGTTGGAAAGTAAAATATAGAGGAAATCTCATAGAAAGTAAAATTTAAAAGACAAAAACATATAAAAGATGAGAGGAAAAAGACAGTATCACCTCAACTGTTCTTATATCTGATTAATAGAAATATCAAATTAAGAAAGAGGAAAATGAGAAGAAGTTATAAAAGAAATAAAAGAAAAAATTTCACAGAACAGTAGGACACAAGTCCTCATATTTAAAAGTCCCATTAAGCACAGTGAATGAGAAAGGTGCTAACCTAGACGTCTATTTGTGAAGTTTTAGAACATCAAGGTGAAACAGAAGATCCAAAATCTTCCAAGGAATAGAAATTGAACACTTATAAAAACTAGAATCAGATATGGGGCAGAAAATTTATTTGAAGAAATAATAGCTGAAAACTTCCCTAACCTAGGGAAGGAAAGACACATCCAGTTCAGGAAGCACAGAGTTCCAAAAAAGGTGAACCCAGAGAGGTCTACACCATGACACATAATAATTAAAATGTCAAAGGTTAAAGATAAAGAGAGAATTTTAAAAGCAGCAAGGGATAAGCAACAAGTTATATATAAGGGAAACAGCATAAGGCTATCAGCTGAGTTTTCAGCAGAAACTGCAGGCCAGAAGAGAGTGGCACGCTATATTCAAAGTGCTGAAAGGTAAAAACTTACAATCAAGAATACTCTACCTGGCAAGATTATCATTCAGAATAGAAGGAGAGACAAAGAGTTTCCCAGACCAAAAAAAAAAAAAAACAAAAAAAACAAAAAATTAAAGGAGTTTATCACCACTAAACTGACCTTACAAGAAATGTTAAAGTAACTTCTTTTAAGTGGAAAAGAAAAGGCCATAATTACACATAAGAAAACTATGATTAAAACAATGTAAAATATGACAACATATATATAAAACATGGAGAGGGAGAGTAAAAATAGAAATTCCTTTAGAATTTGTTTGAATTTAAGTGACCATCAGCTTAATATAGACAGCTATATACTTAAATGTTACATAAAAACTCCATGGTAACCTCAAACCCAAAACCTATAATAGTTACATAAAAATAAAGAGAAAGAAAAATATAACACCACAGAAAGTCATCAATTACAAACAAAGAGAGCAAGAAAAGAAGAAAGGAACAGAGAAGAACTACAAGAACAGCCAGAAAATAAAGTGGCAATTAGTACACATCTATCAATAATTATTTTAAATATAAATGGTCTAAATGTGCCAATCAAAAGACATAGGGTGATGGAATGGATTAAGAAACAAGATCCATTTATATGCTGTCGACAAGAGCCGCACTTCAGACCTAAAGACACATATAGACAGGGTGAAGAGATAGAAAAAGATATTCCATGTAAATGCGAGTGGGAAAAAAAAAAGCCGGGGAGGCAATACTTTATATCAGACAAAATAGACTTTACAACAAAGACTAACAAGAGACAAAAAAAAAAAAAAAAAAAAGGCATCACATAATGATAAAGGGACCAATCCAACAACAGGATACAACAATTGTGAATATCTATGCACCCAACATTGGAGCACCAAAATACATAAAGGAAATATTACCAGACATAAAGGGAGAAATTGACAGTAATACAATAATAGTAGGGGACTTCAACACCTCACTTACATCAATGAAGAGCTCATCCAGGCAGAAAATCAATAAAGAAACAGTGTTTTTGAATGACACATTAGACCAGATGGACTTAACAGATATGTATAAAACATTCCATTCAAAAACAACAGTATACACATTCTTTTCAAGTGCATGTGGAACATTCTCCAGGATGGATCACATGTTGGGCCACAAAACAAGTCTCAATAAATTTAAGGACACTAAAATCATATCATGCATATCATATTTTCTGACCACAACAATATGAAACGAGAAATCAATCACAAGAAAAAAATTGGAAAAAATACAAACATGTAGAGGCTAAAAAACATGCTACTGAACAACCAATAGGTAAATAAAGAAATCAAAGAAGAAATGAAAAAGAAAACAAACATGGAGACAATGAAAATGAAAACACAATGGTCCAAAATCTTTGGGATACAGTGAAAGAAGAGAGCGAAATATATAGCAATACAGGCTTACCTCAAGAAACAAGAAAAAGTTTGAATAAACAATTTAACCTTACACCTAAAGGAACTAGAAAAATAAGGACAAATAAACCCAAGGTGAGTAGAAAGAAGGAAAAAATATAGGGGTGCCTGGGTGGCTCAGTTGTTAAGCATCTGTCTTCAGCTCAGGTCATGATCCCAGGGTCCTGGGATCGAGCCCCGCATCATGCTCCCTACTCAGCGGGAAGCCTGCTTCTCCCTCTCCCACTCCCCTTGCTTGTGTTCCCTCTCTCACTTAGTCTCTCTCTGTCAAATAAGTAAATAAAATCTTAAAAAAAAGAAGGAAATAATATATATCAGAGCAAAAATAAATGACATGGATGTGCATGCACGCGTGCGCACACACCCACACACCCCCACACACACACAAAATCAATGGAATCAAGAGGTGGTTCTTTGAAAAGATAAACAAAATTAATAAACTTTTATCCAATCCATAAAGAGAACAAGAGAAAGGACCCAAATAAATAAAAGCAGAAATGAAAGAAAAGTAACAACTGACACCAGAAATACAAGAGATTGTAAGAGAATACTATGAAAAATAATATACTGACAAATTGGACAACCTAGAAAAATGGATAAATTCCTAGAAACATACAATCTTCCAAAACTGAATCTGGAAGAAATAGAAAATCTGAATACACCAATTACTAGTAATGAAATTGAATCAGTAATAAAAATATTACCAAAAAAACAAAAGTGCAGGACCAGATTGAATTGAATTCGATAATAAAAATAATTACTGAAAAACAAAAGTACGGGACCAGACGGATTCACGGGTGAATACTACCAATTGTTTAAAGAAGAGTTAATAGCTATTCTCCTCAAACTATTCCAAAAAATAGAAAAGGAAGGAAAACTTCCAAATACATTCTATGAGGTCAGCATTATCCTAATACCAAAACCAGACAAAAACACTACAGTAGTAGTGAATAATTATTACATAGCCATAATACTGTTAATATAGCTTATTGATTTAAAATTTTTAGGGTCCCCGTCTACATATAAAGGATGGAAGACAATTTTGGTTGAAGACAGAATATAAATGTTACCAACTCTGACAATGAAAAGTTAAAGGACAGAGGACAGAAGCTGGGAGATGGAAAATGGAAAAAGGTAAGGGTGCTAATATTCTTATTTTCAAAGCAAGGAGTCAAAAAACACAGTCTGCAGGTGACAGAACTATACATACAGGTATTATTTACAATGCAAATAAGCAGAAGTGGTGGATGATATAAGCGATTGAATTTCTTCTTTGCCATAGCAGGAAGTCTTCTCACCCCCAACACCGTAGTCTTCTAGATCATACGGCACAAGGGCTGCCAGCACTACAACCTGGACCTGCTGCAAAGCCCTTTTCTGCTCTGAGTCTTCCTCAGAGAAGGCAGCCTTCTGTGTCCTCCAGCATATACACTGCATAGTGGAATGAGTTACTTCTAGAACCCAGAGAGGTCTACCAGGCAGTTGGCAGTATTTTCCAATGAAGGCCCTTTGTGCTAGGGGATGCTAGGTGCAGCAATGTCTTTTACGTTGGAAACCTTTCCCCAGCACATCCTTAATCCCTGGATCCCTAAAACCTTTCCAGAAATAGTAGGTCCTTGAATCTTCATAGGGTTTATCTTCTATTTTCTAGAGCACAAGTCTTACCAAGACCTCTGGTGAACTAAACACATTGTTCTTCCTGCTCAGTCAGCATGGTCATCCATGGAAAGTGTGGTATTCTTTGAGATGGCCTGGTAGTCTAGATCTCTTTGGACTATATTATGATAGAGGCAGGAGAGTGAACATAGCCCTAAGGTAAACCGTAAATGAATATTGCTGTTTATTTCACATGAATGCCAACTGTTTCTCAGTCTCTCTTCTTATTGGGTTTGGAAAGAATGCATTTGCCAGATCAATGGCCCACACAGCGTGTACTTGTGTTGTGGCCACATTAATCTGTTCTAGGAAAGATACCAGGTCTGCCACAGTATTTGCATTTGGAGCTACTACTTGGTTGCCCTTGCAGTAGTCCATAGTCATTCTTCAGGATCCACCGGTTTCTGCCGGGGTCAGACTGGTGAATTAAATGGAGATATTATGGGGACTACCATTTCTGTGTCCTTTGGTCTTTAAAGTTGACAATAATATCTGCCACACTCCCTCCTTGGTTTTGATTTACTACCTTGGCCTGGCATTGGAGGTAGTTGGGGGAAATTTCAGAGGTTTCCATTTGGCTTTCTCCACTATGATAACTCAACAGGCTAAGAACTCCATAAGGGGGTTACTCCAATTGCAAGCATATCATTTCCAACTATACACTTGGACACTGAGGAAATGACCCCTTGTTGGCATCCAAGAGACCCAGTGGGCATACCCTGAACCAGACTTTAGCCAAGACTCCTTTATTACTTTGTTCCTATAGTCCCCCATTCTAATGGGGGTAGAGGGGCATGATGATGCTTTGGGTCTTCCAAGTATCAACGTCTGCTCAGACCCTGTATCCAATAGTCCTCAAAATATCTGGGTGCCCCCCTTTCTTCAGTGTACTGTCACTAGAATAAATGGCCATAGATCCCTCCGGGGGGAGAATGAAGAAAATGTTCATAGTACATACTTGCTATGTCACATCTCATGACTTGGTGAGTTCTAGATCTTAAAATAGGCTCAGGTCAGGAACTTAGCAAGAGATCATGAATTTTTATTAGGGTGAATGCCCTCAGCCTCCTTTTCCTCCATTCTTTTTTTTTTTTTTTTTAATTGTAGGGATTAAGCAGCATCCTTGCTGGCTACCCATCTACTTTGCCTTGTTCATCCTTTACCAAGGCCAGCACCTCCCCAGCCCAATTATCTCTAGGATTTAGCCCTAGTTATTGGCCTATCATCCAGGAGAGGAGTTGGGGGGCAGCTCTTGATGGGGTGTGCATTACAGGGGCAGACTTCCACAGCACCTTCCAGCACAGGGGAATGCTATCTCTGAGAAGTGAGCTACCTCTGCAAACTCTGAAGGTCTAAGGGAGTAGTGGTTATAGAATCAAAACCTTCAAGGACATCTGTCTGATGATCCCATATTATGGTTCAGGGTCCTAGTATTTTCCAGTGAGGGCCCTGATTTTAGTGTAGCAGGCCTGCCCTGGCTGAGCACTCCAATGTTGCTGGAGCTCTGCAACTTTAACTATGAGATTTGGCTTTTGTTCATTCTACCCTTAGCTGTATCTTTGTAAGTTACCAAAGAGGCCTCTCACATCGTCCTTACCTGCTTACTAATGGCCCCATTTCTCATTAGCCTCTGCAGGGAGTCAACACATCTTTGTAGTTAACTAGAGATCAGCTGTCTTTGTAGAGTTCAAATACCTGACCCATCCCACAGGCCATGGCATGTCTCCACATGGAGACATTTTCACCTCCCGTGAAATCTTCAGTGACTGGACCACCACTGTGTGATCATCTGTGCCAAACATGTCACTTATGATGGTGTCCTCTTGCCCACTGGTCACTGAAGGAGTCAGCCTCAGAATCCTATTTACTGCCCCTATTCTTGGATCACTTCTGGTCCCACTATGTGAATTTAGGTCCTCTGAGGAGCAGATGCTAAGATAGGATTGGGTGTGCAAGAGACGTATTAAGGAACACCTGTGAGGGAAAATATGGAGGGAGCCAGAGAAGGCTGGCAGATATGGTGCAGGTCTGTGAAGGAAGGAAGGTTAGGCAAGAAAAATCTTCGATGAGGTGCAGTCTAAGGAAGTTTCAGCAAAGCTGTTGGGCAGTTCTTGGATGAAAGCTGCCTTTCTGAGGAGTCCCACTTCTCCCAAGAATGGGCCTGCCTTTGTATCCCTGCTATACTTAAATTGCAGCCTCTGTACATGGATATGGATTTCAGAGCATGGCACTTGGGACCCTTGGTCAATAACTCAGGCATCTGAAAGATGTTTTCATGAAAGCCACAGATGGTTCTTTTCGTACTTCTGGATTTTTTTTTACCATGTGCACATTTTTCTTAAAAAAAAGGAGAGAAAGGTGATATAAGCATATTATTTTAGATATGGAAATAACTAACAGAATAAAATATTCAATAGTTCCTTCTGTAGAGCAAGGCTAGGTTTGGGAAGGGTGGGAGAAGTGACCGGTACTTTTTATCAGTGTCTCTTTAATATTATTTGTTTTTTCAACCATGTACATTCATTACTTTGATAATTTTCTTTATTATTAAGAAACTGAAAGAGGGACAGAGAGAAGTTGGGAAAAATAAACTGGGGAGATAAGCTTTATTCTGAAAATAAGTTAATAATATTTATTGAATACCTTATTATCACTAATCCTTGAAACATTTCCAACAGGTAGAAAATATTATCCCCATTTTACAGATAATGACACTGAGATTAGGGATCAAGTTTTAGGTCAAGGATTTTGCTAAAGACCACACAGTTAATAAGTGGCATCAGGACTTGAACCCAGGTCTGTGTTCGTGCTCTTGCTACAAGTAAGTGGGAACAAGGCAACTGATGGACGGATGGAGGCCACATGGGGGTGAGCCATCTCCTGATCACTGGCCTAAACAAGGCTTTGGCCCAACAGAGTTCCCAGGGAGCGGAGGGGCCAGTGTTAGTCACTGTTTAATTATACTATACATATTTAGCCTTTTAAATCTTTTCTGAGAAATCATTTCATTCTATCTCCTCAATCATACTTGAATATCATCTTATAATAAAACAATGCCTGTGACTGAGAGTCTGGGCCTCTCTGCAGGACTAGAAGCCGGATGAAGTCAGCAGCCTGTTTTCTCCGGAGGTAGACCGAGCACACACATACTACCAGCTCCGTGCAAACGCCCTGAGAAGGGACCAGCCCAGACGGCAGCCAGTGACTCCCTCTGTTTATCCTACAGTCGGAGACTCTTTGCCGACAAGTGTAATCTTTCCTGATAAACATACTAGTTTTCTGTCTCAGCTCAGTGGAGACGATCCTTTGGTCTGTGATACAAGCTCTAATAATATTTTCTTTTTCTATGGTGACTTTTCCTGGATTGGCTTAGACAGTAGAAGAGAAAGTCAGAGGGGGCCAGGGTCCAAAAAACAGCAGTCTTTGGCCTCGGGACAGATGAGATCACAATGTGCTATTCTGCTGCCATCCATGGGCAGGTGACTGCCAAGCAGGCCAGGCTTACGTCCAAAGAAGCTTTGCAAAGGGAGAGTGAGCAGAGTCTGGAGGTCAGTAAATGTTCTGGGTGAGTTGACAGGTGTTTGACTGATAGCACCTCATTCAGCCCAACTTCCTGCTGCTGACCCCAGCACCTCTGAGCCAGGGGCTGACAGTAATAGTATCCACCTTGCAGGATTAAATGATAAAAGGCAAATTAAGTACTTAGCCGCTGCCTGGCAAGCACTCACTGCATAACTGTCCCTGTTCAGAAACCTCCTAGTGTACTTATTTTATTCTCAGAGGATGAACTTATGTCGATGGGACTTTTGAAATAGAAGAGTTTTGAATCTGTATGCAATTAGATCCACTAATTTTTTCCTTTCTGTTTTCTTTCCTGGCTTTTTTGCTTTTCCTCCCCTATGATATAAATACACACTATTTTCTTACAGTTTTTTTATGGCTTACCTTTTTTGTTTATGTTTGCCTCTTGAAGCCACATGGAATGTATTTCAATATATGGTATGGGGTAAGGAGATCATTTTTTTTTTCCAAATAAACAATTTCCCCAAAGCCATGTATTGATTTGAGATACCATTTTTATCTTATACAGATTTTTACATATATTTGAATGTACTTTTTAAAAAGACTTTATTTATTTGAGAGAGAGAGAGACAGCATGGGGGGGTGGTGGGCAGGGGCAGAGGGAGAAGCAGGCTCCCCACTGAGCATGGAGCCCTACGTGGGGCTCAAATGCAGGACCCTGGGATCATGACCTGAACCAAAGGCAGACACTTAACCAACTGAGCCACCCAGGCACCCCAAGTTTATGCATTTTGAAGCAACTTCTACCCTAACATTTCTTAGTAATTTAAAGTTAACAACAGAGGATTTCTATTTAATAGTTAACATTTTAAAATCCTGCTCAAATTATTCTGCCTCTGGAATGGACTCCAGATACTGCTGATGAAAGAGTAGTATAGGCCAACTTTCTGGAGAGAAATTTGGTTTTGAAATGTTTATCCACCAAACAGTTCCACTGGTGGCAATTTTTCCTAAAGAAAAGTAAAAAGTTCAGGCAAATATTTATGTATATATGCATATTTATGTATTTATGTATAAAGCTGCCTATGCTGCCATTATTTGTAAAAGCAAAAAGCTGGAAACATTATTTTTTGAAGGGTATAGTTATGCCTATTATATTATATTTATAGAATAGAATAAGTCATTAAAACTATATTTAAAAAAATAGGAAATGCATTTTTATATTAAGTGAAAATGTAGTAAACAAAATTTTATATGTAATATTATCTCATTATATTTTGGAAAACAGGTTTTAGTCATGGTGGTCTTTCAGTTCCTTGAACAAACTCCTTCTAGCCTCAGGAACTTTGCAAATTCTGGTTTCTCTCCTGGAAAGAATTTCTACCTGTTCTTTCGAAGGCGGGCTCTTTTTTGTTTTTTAGGTCTTTGCTTAAAATGTATCATTTCAGATACCCTTTCTCTAACTAGCATATCAAAAGAAGATCCAGATCCCCTCCCCAACTAGTCTCCATGTTTAAGCATCTAATTATATTTTCCACATGTGTGAATTCTGTCTTTTCATTTGGAAAGTTTGTACCCCAAATCTAAGAATGTATTTTTTTATTTTGTCTCTGAAATGCCCATTCCTGTGATCTGAACACAATGTATATGCACTGTGTATTGCCCAAATCACCTTTATATCCTTAAAATAATCCACATACAAAAGAATGAAACTAGATCCTTATTTTACACCACTCACACAATTAACTTGAGATGGATTAAAGACTTAAATATAAGACCTGAGACCATAAAACTCCTAGCACAGAGAGAAAAAGCTCCTTGACATTGGTCTTGGCAATCATTTTTTTTTGGCTGTGACACCAAAAGCACAAGTATCCAAAACAAAAATAAACAAGTGGGACTACATCAAACTCAAGAGGTTCTTTCTACTCAGGACAGAAAACTATCAACAAAATGAAAAGGCAACCGACAGAATAGGAGAGAATATTTCCAAATCACATATCTGATAAGGGGTTAATATCAAAAATGTATAAGGAAGTCATACAACTCAACAGCTAAAAAGAACAAAAAACAAAACCACACAAAAATCTGATTTTTAAAATGGGCCAAGAACCTGAACATTTTTCCAAAGAAGATACAAATGGCCAACAGGCACATGAAAAGGTACTCAACATCACTAATCATCAACTCATGCAAATCAAAACCACAATGAGATAGCACCCCCAACACCTGTCAGAATGGCTATTATCAAAAAGACAAGAGGTAACAAGTGTTGGTGAAGATCTGGAGAAAAGGGAATCCCTGTACACTGTTGGTGGGAATGTAAATTGGTGCAGCCACTCTGGAAAACAGTATGGAAGTTCCTTAAAAAATTAAAATAGAACTACCAGATGATCCAGCAATCCTACTTCTGGGTATATATCTGAAGGCAATGAAGAAAGAAAAAAGAGAGGAAAAAAGGGGGGGCACCTGGGTGACTCAGTTAAGTGGCTGCCTTTGGCTCAGGTCATGATCTCAGGATCCTGGGATTGAGCCCCATGTTGGGCTTCCCTGCTCAGCAGGGAGTCTGCTTCTCCCTCTGCCCCTGCCCCTGCTCCTGTTCTCTCTCTCTCTTTCTCTCCCTCAAATAAATAAATAAAATCTTTCAAAAAACATGAAGGAAATGAAATCATTATCTTGAAGAGATATCTTCATGCCTATGTTCATAGCACCATTATTCACAATAGCCAAGACACGGAAACACCCTGTGTCTATCTACAGATGAATGGAGAAAATGGGATACACACACATACACACTGGAATATTAGTCAGCCATAAAAAGAAGGAAATCCTGCCATTTAAGACAACACGGATGACGAACCTTAAAGGCATTATGCTAAATGAAATAAGTCAGAGAAAGACAAATAGTGTATAATCTCACATGGGAATCTAAAGAAACTGAAGTCACAGAAGCAGAGTAGATTGACGGTCGCCTGGGCATGGGGGTGGGGGTGATGGAGGAGGAATGTGTGAAGATGGTCAAAAGGTCCAAACTGCCAGTTAGAAGATGAGTAAGTCCTGCAGATCTAACGTACAGCATGGCGACTATAGTTACCAATGTTGTATTGTCTACTTGAAAGCTTCTAAGAGAGTAAATCTTAAATGTTCTCAAACACAAACAAATGTAACTATATGAGGTGATGAATAGCTTTAACTAACCTCATCTTGGTAATCATTTCCCAATATATACATATATCAAACTACTACACTGTACACTTTAAACTTACACAATGTTATATGTCAATTACATCTCAATAAAGCTGGGACAAAATTAGCATCTCATTGTGTAGACATCGTTGCGGGGTGAACTGTAGAGAGGAATAAGTTGCTGGTGATCCAACTTAAGGCAGATGCAAAATATAAAACAGTGACATATTTCTAGGGGGTGTATGTCAATACCCAGGGCCTCCTCTACCACCTGTATTCCTTTAAATTCATGTCAGAAAGAGGCCGAGTGTCTGGAGAGCAAGAGAAGTCAGGCCGGGAATCAGAGCCAGATGCTGCTTCTCCTCTAGGTAGATGGGCCCTTAGATAATTGGACCCAGGTGCCTGGGAGGGGGCATGCAGAGCTTTCAGGGTGTAATCAAGCCTACTTAACTAACGATTAGAAACAGCATGTGTCCTTCACTTGTCAGAGTTCTCTGGGCCTCAAATCTGACAAGAATCTCCAGTCCCTCCAGTCAAACCAATTCCTCCTCTCCGCCTGCTGTTCCCACACCCCACTTCCAACTGCTTTTGTTCTTCCTGCTGCTGACGGGGTACTGCTTCAATTCCTTTTCCCAGCCCCAGAATCAATCAGGTGAATCTCCAGCCCATGGCACCCAGTATCAAGGATTCCTGAAGTGCAGCGCCAACTAGGCAAAGAGGTAGAATCCAGGCCTTCTGCACCAACAGGGTTTTCCCATGGCGGTCCGGGTGCAACCCCAAATCATGGTGATTACCCAGCTGGCAAACTTCGAAGTGCCTGCCAAGTTCCCAGCACAACTTCTGGCTTACTGTAGTTCATAAAACTCACACCAAGGACTTATCACAAGCAAGGCTTGACATTCACAAGTTAAGCAGTTGCAGTTTTTACAATGGTGACCAACCTTTAGAATATATGAAATGTGTCTTTCGTTTTCTTGAGGCCCAAATTTGAATTTCTTGTGTGTGTGGCTAATCCATGGGGTCTAATGATTGAGCTAAGTCAACTGCTCAGCATCCAGATTTCTAAGCAACTTTGTGTATTTTCTCGTATCACATGGGCAGTGATATAAACTCTCCGTAGGGGACAGAATGGACCCCTTAACATTTTCAGTTAGACCCTACTATAATTTGTGGGGAAAATTGTGCTTCAGAGGTATGTACCAAAGTAGAGATCTGAGACCTTTTTGATTTTCACAAGTCCGTTATGATCCTTGTTTTCTAACTCTTCCCCTAGGTTCTAAGATAGACCAAGATAAATTCCATGTCCTCACACAGACAAGGTTGACTTGCTGTCTTCAGGCTGTCAGAAGGTCAGTAAAGGAGCTTGGCAGAGTGTCCATTTCACAGACCTTAGCCACAGAGGTGGGCAAACCAGTGACATGCCCTCAAACTGTGTCCACCGGGTCTCCATCCCTACCCCAGAGCAAAGGAAGCTCCTGCTGCAGCCTGCTCAGGGGTTAGCTGTAGGCAACGGGGGGGGGGGGCTGGCCTCCCAGGACCCTGCCCCCCTCACGTGGAGGTGATTAATGCAGGGCCTCCTCCCCTGTGGAGAGTTAATTAGAAATGTTACACTTCAAGAGGAAAAACAAGAGTAATGGAAAAGGCATCTGTGTGTGACCAAAGCTTAACTGAAAACAGGCTTTCTCTTCTCTCAGTCTGGGAAAGCAAGGAGCCGTGGCCAGAGAGAGAGCAAGCAGAGATGCTCATCCGGGGATGGAATGACATGGGTGTGTGTGTGGGGGGGGGTGTGGGTGTGTGTGTGTACACATGTAGCAGAGGGGGAGGCATTTGAGGGGAGGAGCTGGGGGTGCAAAAGGAAATGTTGGTGTGAAGAATGTGGAACGAAGCAAGGCTGTGGTGAGCAGGTAGAGGAGGGGGTTTTGAGGAGGGGGAATACCCTTTCTACTTTCTTCGGGGCTTGGGCCAGGGTGAGGAGAGGAGTGACAGAGGTAGGACAAAGCACAGTTGTCTCTGGGGCCTCCAGACTCATCAGGACTTGAAGTCCAAAGGTTGGAAATGGAGACTCTTGACTTGCTATGTCTTTGGGCCCAGTCTATTGTTTTCAAACGCATTAGTTCCATAAACTTTTACTGAGCCCATTCTGGACCAGAAACGGTGCCAGGCCCTGGAAGTAAAGAAAGACACAGTCATCTTCCTATATACTAATGAGAGACAGATAAACGAGCAATTGTGATACAAGGTAGTAAAAAGATTCGTGGCATCCCAGAAGGGCACCTGGCTCAGTTTTAACAGATGACATCTGAACTGAGTCTTGAATGGTGAGTGGGAGTTGCAGGCACAGAAGATTCGATTCAAATCCCAGCACTTCTCCCCAGTTGGGGGAGCCTCAGTTTGGTCATCAACGTAATGTTTCTAGCAACACCTACCCCAATGGTGGTTATGAAGATTATAAAATAACGTCAACTGAACAGTGCTATGTATGGCCTAACTTTCTGGTTTCTCAGTCAGTGGCCTTCATCTACATTCTCTTCTCTGTCAGCCCCATCCCAGTGACCACACTGCAAACTGCTCAGCACTCAGCTGCTCAATCTCTAAGATCCCAAACCAGGAAAGTCCTTGTGCCGAAAGCTCTCTCTTTCCCACCTCTCTCCCACACACACCAATGCTGAACTGGCTCTGTCCCCCTTTGTGAACTTGAGTCCCTTGATCTTCCCCCCTGTTTCAGTTCCTCTGCCCCCACAACCTTATTTGTCTTTCTCCCCCAGAGGACTGCCACGTTGGCCAGGAAGTGATTCTCTTTGGCCTCATCCACCCTCTTGCCCTTTGGCCTCCACAATGTATATCCCCAACCCTTGCTCAACTGCATGGTCTCCATATTCCTGCTCCTGGTATTGGAGCATACTGGAGAAAATCCAGACCGTGTAGTTCCATTACACTTGGATGCTTTCTAATCCCCACTGGGCCCTTGCTACTTCTTAGTTATCTTTTTATTTACTTCTATTGAGATAAGTCAATGTATGTAAAGGGCCTAGCACTTAGGCTGAAACATAGTAGGAGCCCCATATGTTCACTTCTCTTTCCTCGTCCCCCAATATCTTATCATATTACCAATGGTGCCTAGTCTGAGCCTCTTCTATTCTTCTTACATCTCTGATTTCCTTCAGCCCTAAGCTTTTGCCATCTCACATAAGCTTGTTCCACTTTCCTAATTCTCAGCGTGTGCGTAATAATTCAGAGCATGTGGCCTCAATCAGCTTGCCTGGTCTAGTCATGTCGCTAAGCTTTGGTTTCCTCTTCTGGAAAATGGAAATTATAATAGAGATGATAAAAAGTACCCATGCCATAGAACTGTTCTAAGAATTAAATGAGATAGATAATATGTGCTTAGGAAAGGGTCTTTTACATGGTGCACTCAAAAAATGTTAGTTGCCATGATGGCAATCATTTTTGATGTATAAAAATCTTCCCTCTCTCAGAGAAACGGAGTTGGTAAGAACAAACTTGTGTTTTAGATTCTATCCTCTCCCAAACCTTAAAGGACTTTACAATGAACCTCTTACTTCTTCAACCTCTTCCTTTCTGTTGGCTTCTACTTCTGAATCTGTGAACATGTCAAGTCTTCGCCATCCTTAAAAAAATAACAAATTAAAAATCATGTTTCAGCTCTGCTGTCTCCTCTAACTTCCTACATCTACTCCTCAACAACTGTCAAACCTGTCCAAGTTGTATTTATAATGACAGTATTTTTCTCTACTACCTACCCCACCCTTACCCATAAATCTCTTGAAATCTGGCATCGACCCTCAGCAGTCAACAAAGCCACCAAGAGCTTTCTTAAAGATCACTGACCTTTTCTTTACCTTTATCCTTCTCATCTCTGCAGCATTCTTTGATGTTGGTTACCCAGTCTTTAAGGAACTCTTCTCCTCTGGAGTGCTTGATTCTCTTCTTTCCTGGTTGTGCTCTCTCCCCTCTGACCATCCATTTCTGTTTCCTTGTCTGGCTCCTCTTCCTCCTGTACATACTTGAATGTACATGTTTCTATGAATCAGACCTCAATCCTCTTTTTTTTTCTTGCTTTACACTATCTCCCTGGACAAACTCATCTGCTTCTATGACTAATAGTTGCCGTGATGATACCTCTCAAATCTTCATCTCATTAGTACAACTACTTTGAAAAATACTTTGGCATTATCTTGAAGAGCTGAACATCTGTATGCTATATGCCCCAGCAATTCCACTGCTAGGTATATGCCCAACAGTAACTCTTACACATATGTACCAGGAGACACATGAGAAAATGTTTATAGCTCACTGTTTAGGATAGCAAAAACAAAACAAACAAACAAAAACAAAACAACACAAAACACCCTAGAAACCACCCGTGACAATAGCTAATAGAAACTGAATTTTCACATGATGGAATGTTATATGGTAGTGAAACTTAATGATACTCAGCTACACATAACATGTTTGAATCTTAGTGACATAAGGTTGAGTGACAAAAGCAAGTTCCAACAGACATCATAGTATTACTTCTTTATAAAAAGTTCAAAAACAAGCACAGTCAATTTATTTTTTAGACAAGAATATATATATAAAACAGAAAACAAAGCAAAGGAATTATAAACAAGGATCCCGGATCACGGTTTCCTCTGAGGTGGAAGCATGGGACATGGGTGTGCACCTGCACCTGAGTAGGTGTGGGTTACTGGTAATGGTTAGTTGCATTATGTGTTCATAGTGTTCATTATATTGTTGAAGGCAAAATAGATGAGGTAAAGTAGGGTCATGTGAGGTTCAATGATGAAGAAAATCTACTTCTAACCTCTCTCCTAAACTCCATTTCATTTTTTGGTCCTTCCTACTTGGCATTTTCATTTGATTATTTCAGTAGCTCTTGAAACTCAAAATGTGAAAAACTGACTTCATATTCATCTTTAAGTCTGCTCAGTCTCCTTAATCTCAATTTTTTATAAACGACCTTCACCTCCTTTGAGGCAGTTTGGCCTATGCCTAGACTTCTAAAAGGCTCTTTGTTTCCTCTTACTCAGCTCCTTGCCAAGTCTTACTTTAATCCCCAGTAACATGCATCTAAAAAGAGGCAGAGCAAGAATTTTGACCCATATTGTCTGTTGCCATAGCCTATACTTTTAACTACCTATGTACAGGTGATACTCGATCAAAATGACCCCTGGGCAATGACCTCTGGCATTGAGGCCTGACAGATTATACACACTTCCCATCAAGGAAGCTGTGGCACCAATCTGCTCTTTTCATAAGCCTCTATCTTCTGTTGAGCTCTTTGCCTCTCCAAATCCAGGCTGCCGAGCACCCAGACCCACCCCCTGAAGTCCTGCCCAGTGTTCTGGCTTTGACAAAATTTGCCAGGCCTGCTGGACAGCGCTTAAGGCCACCCTGTAGGGAGGAGGGCTACACTAGGCTCAGTGTTGGTGGGAATAAACAGCTCTTGTGAGCAGCTGGGATCAAGGTAGACCCAGCCAGATGGAATCTCTGGCTTTTTCTTTTCTTGGGCCCAGCCGAGCAGCAATCTCCAGGAGCAACCATAGAGTACAGCCTCAATCGGTTCTTATACGAGCAATGGGGAGGATAGGCTGAGGCCTGGAGAGAGGAAGGGGGTCACAAGCACAGCATCAACAGCCGCTTCTCTGCCTAGAGAAGTGATTAATCCTAATAAGGACACAGCAGTTCCTGTTTACAGTTGTTCCAAACATCCCTCATACCACAACCCATTGCAAAATATGTGCCAAGGCCCAGCAACGTTTTCTGTTTGAGGACTCCTCTGACTTTACAGCTGCTTAGGTCTGCAACCTGGCTGGATTCTGGTCTCTGCTCCCTTACAGAATAGACATATTTTCTCCATGCCGTGCCTCTTAGCCCAAATGCTCTGGCTTCTTTTTCTCCTTTTGTGCGTACCAGCATGGCTCCCATTGTGGGCTTAAGCTCATGAGCAATGAACACCTACGGATGGCTGGTGAGATCATTAGCATTTCTTCAGATGTCCTGTCACCAGACACAAGAAGTCTTCAAAAGGCAGAGTAGACAATTCCTAAGAGTTTGCCTAGAGAGAGAGAGATTATGTAATTCAGATCCTACAGCTTCATGTTCTGGGGGAGACGCTTCCTTGGCTGGCTATGCTGTGCAGAAGGAGGTAGCTTCGGCATAGGAGGTGAGAGGGACTCAGGGTATAGAAGGAAGAAAACTTCTCTAAGAAAGTTTTCTTTCTTTAGGCAGTTTGGGGAAACCCTGTTTTTTGTTTTGTTTTGTCTTACTGAAACACTCAACACACACTTATTAAGGATCTACAGTATAAAACAGCGCTGTTTCCGGTACTGTTATCTTTTCAAGGTTTTTAAAGAGCTAGATTCTTGGGTACTAATTTCTTTTCCTCCCTTCTTCTTACCCCACCTTTACCTTCTTCACCAAAGGGGCCCAGTGTCCACTCTAAGGACTGGGCCATTTAAAAGTACTTTTGATGGCAGTGAAGGGATAAAGAAGCTGTGACAGGAGCCTGGGCTCTCGAGTCAGCCAGGTCTTGTGATGTCAGCTCTGCAAGACAACGAACTCTGGCGCCTTGGACAAGGACTGAAATTCTCAATCTCCAGTGTAGTGACTACTCAGAGAGTAGTGGTGAGAATTAAATGAGATAATGTATGTAAAATGCTTAGCATAGTTAGCATTATAATGATCAATAAATGGTGGCTATTTATTATTATTAATACCATGACCTCATTCATCTGGAACTCAGCCCCAAACTAGAAAGTCAAAAGAAAAAGTTTTCTGAGCAGCTAAAATTAATGTCTGTGGGCTGAAACAAAAATACTTTTTTCCCAGATGAGGTTCTCGTTTTGAGCCTGTTAATACTGTATGTAGAACTATATCAAGCTCACAGCAGATGCGGAGCCGCCAACTAAACAGGGAAGCAGGCAGAGAGCACTGAAGTGTGAGAGCTGAATCCCGATGATTGGTAACCAGAACTACAGAAACAAGACAGAGAATCAAAACCACACATTATGAAACACTTCGAGTAGGGTAATTTATTGAGTACCCACCGGGTGACGGATCATCTGTTGGGTATATTGGGCATATGGTTTAATTTGATCCTCACAGCAACCTTCTGCAGGGTATATGTTTATCCCTGATACTATGAAGGTAAACGTGGAGGTTCACGGAGTTTAAGAAATCTGTCACAAATAGGAAGGGGGGACGACCTCAGAGCCCGCCTGCATGGAAAGCCTCCACATCTCTGATACTCCACATCCTCTCCCATATAGCTTTTTAGATCTCTCACCGTCCTGAGTCCCTCTTTCTGTCCTTCCTTCTTTCCTTCTTCTATCCCTCCCTCCTTCCCTTTTTCCTTTTTCTATTCAACCACTTGATCACTGAATCACAAGGTACTTAAAAAAAAAACCTATTTTGGATGATTTTAGACTCACAAAAAGCTGCAAAAATAGCTCCCATGTACCTTCTCCCAGCTTCCACCAATGATATCATCTTACACAAGTACATTCCATTATCAAAGTGAGGAAATGAAGATCAGTACAATGACATTAAATAGACCACAGACCTTCAGATTTTACCAGTTTTTGCATGTACTTATTTCTCAAAAAACTTGTAGTCTAGCACATTTCTTACTATAGCATGTTTGTAACTGGCATTCTTCAAGTGAAATTAAAGTTCACATGTAAGAAGAAAAGTTATATAGCTTAGGGAAAGATTTCATTCAAAATCATTGAAATACAGTTTGGGCACTTAAAGGATAAACCCTTTGCTCTCTGAAACATTGAGCTCTTCAAAACAATGACTTTGCCAAAGCATTCTAGATAGCCAGAGGTGACTATCTATGCTTACTCTTCAGAATATTGTAGAATTGGTGAAGTCCATAGCGATACAGAAATCCTGTAAAGAATGTAGTCTTGTTTCAAGGTATCCAGGTTTAGCTGTGAAGACGTTTTCCCACCATGTTATGTTACTCTTCAGTTTCCAGTTGCATCAGGGTACCATATTACACAGTGTGGGTGGAATATTTGTAAGTTTGGCTATCTCCTCAATTCCTTCCATGTGTGCCATGGAATTTAAGTGCTGGAGTCAGGCATTTCTGAATACATTTTTCCATATGTAGATTCACCACTACCCACTGAAGCACACACATCTGATCCATTTAATGGGGTGTGAGATTACTCTTTTCTTTCATCCTGAGAACATTTATGGTGATCAGAAGTGAGACAGACTGGTGTGCTAATTCTGATGTAGGCATGCCCAGGCCAAGACAGCCAACTGTTTCTGCTGGTCTCTGGGTGGTACACCAGTCAAGACTGGAGCCCCTTCAACAAGGGTTTTCCTCTCCTTTTTGTTGCTGGTGTGTGAACCTTCTGGGTAGCTATTTTCTCTCCCAAAATGAACAAAGAAAAGCCTCCTTAGTGCCATTTTAGAGAGATGTCCCACCAGACTTAGCAGGCAGGCTTCAAACTGACCCTGGCAGCTTCACTCTCAACTGCTTTCCTCCCCTAGAATCTCCAGTTTTGCTAGTCTCACCACCATCCTCTGAGAGGCTGAGTCCTGAAGCTTTAATGGTGTTCTTAATGCTGCCTTTTCCTTTGCCCCTCACATCTGTTCAGGGGGTATTGCTGTTGATTCCATCTCTCGCTCATCTGTCCACTGTCCTGCTGTTTCCATTCACACTCACCTGAATTCTGGGCAGGCAGGAAGCTGGCCACTTGCCTTTGCCACACTGTGAACTCTGGGGCGGGGGGGATTGTACCTTTGCCACCACTATGGCCTGAGATGGCTGTACCACACTTGATAGATGGCGGGCCCCTCAGTGATACCTGCTAAGTGGTTAACTCAGCTGCTGAGTATCATTCCTGGGAGACTCCTTCCTCAGGCAGGGCTCTGCTCTTTGTAGGCTAGGCTCCAAGGCTGCAGAGGAGGGAGGACGATGGGGAGGCAGGCCACGTGGCCTGGGGAATATGGGCCTCCCTATGCCTCTGCTTCTTACCACTTACACAGGCCACTGCTACCTGCCCAGCAGCGGTCTTCTGTTCTCCTGTTAGCCCAAACTTCCACGTTCCCTGCATTGGAACAGGTAAGAAAATTATTTGAGTTGACAGCCGTGGATCCAGATTTCCTGATATCTATTCTCTGCAATATGCAGTCACTCCTCACTCAATAACTGTTCATTGAGTTTCTCCTTTGTGTTGGGCACACTGCAGTTTTTCTTCCACTGGAATCTCTTCCTATATTTTCTATTGCTCATTGTGTTTATACAAGATATTACATACAAACTCTGTGTATTTGCACATCAGCATTGCTTTGAAACTCACCCCCCACCCCAGCCACTTCACCTGTAAGTGTATCAGAACTCAGAGACTGAAGTGGTAGCCTTCAGTTTTTAGGGCCACTTTGGGACAGGGCCTTAACAGACCACATGGGACATTCTGCATTCCCTGCCTCATGTCCCACCCTGAGATCAGTTAGATCACTGAAAACCCACCCCACAGAATTACATCTTTGAGCTGCATTCTGGTGGATTTTCCTTGCCAAATACTTTCAAACTTCAAAAGCTGTCTCTAACACCCTGAGATTTATGCCTTATCTGCTCAAGAAGATAATCAGGCCACAGCCAGGTATTTTGCAGGAATACACATTGAACATGCATCTGGGGTACTGGTTATAAAATATGCTTGGAAGTCTCCAGATAGATTAAGCTTTGTCACCGTTGGGTACTGGAAGGGTCACAGATTCCAATCAAGTGTGGCAGTATGTGTCTGCCGAGCCTGGGACTTGCCGCTACGCTTTGATTCACTGAAGAGACAGGGATGTGAGCTGGGGCTGTCCTGCCTCTAAACCCCTTGAGCCCTGTGAAATTAGGATTCTGGAAAGGCCCTCAAATCTTTCTGTGTTAAAGGCAATGTGTTTTTTGGAAAAACACAACTTCCTGTTTTTTACCCTGAAAGCAAGGTTTTTAAACTGCCAAATAATGCTCATAAAGTCTCTTAGACATCAAACAGGGCTTGCATAACAATATTTTGATGATTGAAGGGTAAATAAATCAAAAACACATGCATTAAATGTCCCTTAAAATACACACGTTTTAAGATTATGAGGAGAAAGTGCTTGACAAAAGCACACTGGGTTTCATGGAGCCCTGAATGTTTGAAAAATAGTTAGGACATTTGATGAATTCCATACAAAATCAGGTTCTTCTATCTATGGCAGAATGCTGTGAGCCAGTTTTCTGTATTTCCAGGAGAAAGGGTCTGCCTAATCCTGGAAAAGAACAGCCCCCACCCCTACAAGTAAAGCCCTGCGACGTGAGCCATAGTTTTCAGCAGAGAAAATAGGAGTGAGGTAATGGCCACAGCTGTGTAGTCAACCCTCTGCAGTGGCTTGATTTATAACTGCTTTGGGAGCCTCACAATATTACATCTCTTGATTTTGTGTACACATAACGTCTCAGCCTTCCCACCCCATGAATGTGTTAGGTAGTATTAAAGGTTTTTCCACTGGGGCATGTAAGACCTTGGCTTTGGGCCCAGCCAAAATTCAGCCACCCCTTGGGCATTATAATTGAGGTCTAAATAGGACTTGGCATCATCCTAGGGTCTCTCAATCAACTAACAGTAAATGCCTACTAGAGCAAGCCAGTACTAAGATGGGGTGGGAGTGGGGGGATGGAGGTTTCTCCAAAGGGCATAAAAAAAGTTCAGAAACTCAGTTTCAAGCAGCTAATGATCTAGCTGAGGGGCTAAAACACATGGGAAATTATCGAATGCCACCAGGCAGATAGAGATAAGGACTGCTGGACTAGGAAGGCTCTCTGAAAGAGGAGAGATTTTTGAGGGCCTTGAGGATTGAGCTGGTTCATTCATTTGTGAAATGTTTATTGAACACCTACTACATGTAACACACTGGGCTAGTATCGGGGATGCAGAGGTGAACCAGACAGGCCTGGTCCCTGCCCTTGGGCAGCTTGCATTTGAGTTGGGAAGATAGGCATCAGACAGCTAATTACATCACTTATCCTTAATTATAACTGTGAGTACTAAGAAGGAGGACAAGGGTACTGGGAGAAGCCTCTAGCAAGAGGCATTTGACCAAAGCTACAGGAGCTGAACTGTCCTAGACCCTTCGTTAAAGTGTGGTTCACCCACCAGCTTGTTATAAAGGTAGAATCTCAGGCTCCTCCCCAGTCCTAGTGAATCAGAATCTGCATTTTTAACTCAATGCCAGGTGATTCTTACAGCACGTTAGATTTCTAGCAGTGTGAAGGTAACACAGCACGCAGTCCCACAAGTGTTTTTAAATATCTGATTAAATGGAACAGATAGCCCTTTTCCCTGGATGATAGTAGTACACTTGAGTCGAACGTGGGGAAGTCTGTACTCTGGCATAGATGCTGAAGGATACCCAAAGTCAGTTAATGGGCCACTCATCTTTGCTTCTCGTGAGGGCCCCTTTGTCTCTCCATATCTTTTTTTTTTTTTTTTCAGTTACACATCTACTGGGTCAGGATCCTTTCATGTTCCAAAATAGGAGATCTATTCTGTTTGGCATCAATATTTCCCTCCCTTCACTCTCAGTGCTGGCTAATGCTTTCCAGATGAGGTGCGAGCAGCTGCTAATTGTATCGGATCAGTCTTGATTTGTGTTTCAGTCAGCAAGGCACCTCGCTAATGGGTCTGAAACTTGGCAGTGGGCCTGGGACCAGTGTCAAAGGAAACAGATCCGAAAGACACACCGAGAAAGGCAAGGAGACAGGGAGTGGATAGAAAAAGTTTGGAGGATGAAAAGAGGGGAGGAAATCAAAGGTACAGGAGAGAACCAGAGAGCCTTTGGGGGAAATCAACAGAGAAACTGATCTGGAAAAGCAGGGGCTGTGGAAGAGGGGGAGAAAGGCAAACCCAGGAGAAAGGTGGGGGAGGCAACGGCATCCGCTGAGAGGCAGCAAGAGAATCAGACTGCATTTTGTGATGTGATCCCAAATGCTGATGATGCCTGTGGTTGCTCACGCGGACCCCGTACATGGGGAATGTCAGATAGGGCAGCCCCCGCATTGCTGGAGGCAGTAATCTGATGCCTCTCTCTTCTCTGTGGCCCCCAGCTTTCCAAGGGCTTGGCAGGGAGCACTGAACTCTGACAGCAGCCAGCAAGTGAAGGCTTAAGTTCCAAGTCTGACAGAGTCCTGGGGCCCAGACACACCTTGGCTTTATGAGCTGAGGCCTGAGGAAAGGCCTCTCCTGGCTTGAGCTCTTGGAGCCTGCTTTCCTGGAACTGAGTTGGAAAGGGGCCTTGTTAGGGGAAGCTGAGAACTGAGGCCTAACGCCTTTCTGAATTAGACATATTCATTGTACTTATTAAAACACACACACACACACACACACCTCTATAAGAGGGAGGAAATCCACTTGCCAATATGAATTCCAAACCGTTGCACATGCAAATTTGTGCAGGGATACGAGAGGAAGGGAAACAGGGAAACATTATCAAGAGGCACAAGAACAGAGAACAGATGGGACATTGCCAGTGGACAGGCTGAGCTTTGTTTGGGGCATCAGCAAAGTAGTGGCCCACCCATCCCTGCCTCCAGCAAGAAACAAACAAACAAGCCTGTGTTGTGGAGAAAAAAATTACTACTTCAGGGGAAAAAAAAGCGTTTGTGTTCATATGTTCAAGTTCAAAAACCTGTAGACAAATGTTCTCAGCAGCACTACTCACAATTGCTGAAAGATGGAAACAACCCAAATACCCATCAACTGATGAATGGATAAACAAACTGGTATATTCACATAGTGGAACACCATCCCATCGTATAAAGAAACAAATGCATGCTGAATGAATGCATCAAAAGCACTGATGCATGCTACAACTGTGATAAAAACATGCTGGAGAACACTATGCAGAGTTAAAGGAGTTAGACACAAAAGGCCACATACTGTACTTTAATTACATGAAATATCCGGAAATGGCAAACCCAGAGTGACAGGACATGGTTCAGTTATTGCCGGAGGCGGGGAGAGGGGAGGATGGGGTAGGACTTCTTAATGGACATGGAGTTTCCATTTGGGGTGATGCAAAAGCTCTGGAACTAGAGAGTGGTGATGGTTGCACAATACTGTGAATGTATTTAATGTCACTGAATTACACGCTTTAAAATGGTAAAGTTTATGTTGTGTGTGCTTTACAATAAAAATGCAAAAAAAAAAACCCCACATTGAAATAATCATCACTGTGAAAATCGAAAAACAAAAACAAAGCAATCTGTTTTTCCATAAACTTATTTTATAGTTAGGTACTGCTTTTGAGACACATTTGGAGGTACGTTACTATCATGTCTGGTTTTCTACATCCCTGAAAGGGAAAGAGAAATGAAGAAGTTTTAAGGAAGAAAGGGAAAAGGGTGATGCAGATAGGAGGGGGATGTCAAAGAAAGCCAGTTCTGTACAGGGTAGGACATACAAGCGCAGGGATGGCTGCCGAGGAAAAGTGGCCAGGATGAAGTAGGGAGAAATAAGCTGATGATGTTTCACCTAGGAGAGAAAGAAATCACAGCCATAAAAAAGGAGAAACAGAAGAAGGCAAATTTTTGAGTTGTGCCAGACAGCATGGGAGAGAAACTAAGGTGAACTAAAAGAGATGCTTAAAACAGAAATACAAACAATGAGAACTTCAATTCTTTACTGCATGGCCCCCTTTTATTTCCCATGATGCATAAAGCTGTGAAGTGCTGGAGATCTGGGGGCTAGAATCTGACGGTGGCAGTTCTGGGGGGACAGGTCCTTCCTCTCCATAGGGTGAACCTTCTTAACTAAGCCCATTATCCACCAATAACCGGTCTCCCGCCCCTGTGCTCCCCGTCCTGGGACGTGATGAAGCCGAGACCGGACGAGCCCCAGTCAGGGATACAGCAGGGAGAGCTATGCCCTGAGCTGGCAATCAGGCAAGATCATCTCGGAAATCTCCTCCAATCTGTGCTCTTGTGTGTGAATGGTTCCAAGCCATGCACAGGTGCCTAACAAAAGGAGGTTGGTCAGTGGGGCAGAGGATCAGTCCATGATGTTTACCACACACACATGCTCTATTTAAAGGAGGATTTGTTGGCAGGGCTCAGAAGGCCCTGGCTTGTAAAGAATTGTTAGATGAAAAGACTGAGGTTGAGACTGTAACTTTCTGACATTATTTTCAGGTAGCTGGTATGTAAGGATTTTTAAAACTATTTTTTACATTTGAAAATAGACATGAAAAAGATGAAAATAAAAATCACCCACAATGCCACCACTTTGGTAGAAATATTTATGCATATTTACCTCTACTTAGAACACATACATGACTCGACTGAACATACTCTTTCGTGTGTGTATTTCTCTTAGGTCATTAAATAGCCTTTGACAATATTATAATGACATGTGTGTGTTTAAGAACTTTATGATAAAAACAAAACAGGGAGATAGGAGCGAGATGGTGATTTGGGAGAGACAGTATGGGTTTATTCTGCAAAAGGAAGCACAGTGTTCCATCCTGTTTTGCAAAAACATCAGTGGGAAATAATTCTGATGAGGAGGAGAAGTGTGTTGCACACAGGGATTATGCCTTCAGCCTCAGTCCCGGAATGAGGACAGCACAGACCTACCACCACAGTGGATGTGTAGCATGAGCAAGAAATAAACCTTACTGCTGTAAGCCAAACACACACACACACACACACACACACACAACATACAAATGACAAGACTGCCACCATTTTCTAAGGCTTCAAGGAAGGGCTCCTGTGAAAGAAATCAGCTTCTGGAATCCGGGTTCCTTTGTGATGCATATCTGCTAATGCACTTGAGTCATATGTGGAGTGCAGGGTTTTCCCAACTGAGCCTATAAACTCTGTAGACAAAGCTTGTCCTTTAACTGTATGGGGAATTCCAGGGGACGTCTCACTTCCTATGTAAGGAAGAAGCTTGTGAAGGGCCTACTGGTACTTTATTCCAGGCAGAAGAAAATGGACATAGCAGGTGTGCTCCTAGGCTCTGGTCTATGGAGAGGTTAGGAGGAAGAATTCAGAGACTAGGAAGCAGAAATTGCTTTCTGGACACTGGAGTAAAAGCCACTCATTTGTGCAAGATGCAGCTCAAGTAGAAGGTCAAGGCAACCCCTACCCACAAGGCCACGCTTGTAGCTACCACCAACCAGATGAGGAAGGCTTCGCTCAAGCTGCCTGTGATTTGCAGCCTGTATGTCTTTCTCCCCATCTTTAGGCCCCACTGCAGCCCAGAAGTACACAATCGGTGGCTGAAGGGCACAACCATTCCCCCCAAAATTGGGGTTTGGGAGGCACAATCTTTCACAGGCTAGGAGGTAAGGACAGCACTGGAGAATCACAGTCAGGTGATGGCAGTGTCATTCAGGTCCTCCAGTAACCTGATGAGTAGATGATCTGCCAATGGCTTCTCACTGCACTCAAAATAAATCCCTAAATCTTTATCATGGCTTGCAAGGCCTATGTGGCCTGCACCACGAGACACTCCCTCCAACCTGTGATCTTATCCCCTATGATGCCACACTCACTCCCTTGTTTCCAGCCACAGGGGCCTTCTTGTGGCATCCAGCACATTCCTGCCTGTCCCTGGGCTCACTGTGCCCTTTGCCTTAGACACTTTTCCCTCTGTGTTTACATTGCTTCCTCCCTCACTTCACTCTAGCTCTGCTCAAATGTCCCATCAGAATCACTGAAGCATTCTATGACCACCCCATCCAGAATAGCATCCTCCCTCCGCTACTTACCTACTGGCAGGAGGGGTAAGAACTAATAGAGCCAGCAAAGGAGACAGACAGACAGGGATGGAGGGAAGATATGTATAAATACATAAATAGAGAAATATGTCTTTAAAAATACATATATATTCATTTATCATCTCTTTGTCACCACTGCGAGAATATAGGAGAGGTACCGTGAGAGCAGGGACTTTGTTTTGTTCACTGCTATATCCCTGGCACCTCAGATAATATCTGGCACTTGGAATTCAGTGAACAGTTCAATGAATGCCACTCTTTTCCCTTTCATGCTGATTACCTTTACCTGTCAGTCCATAACTTAGAGCCATTTCTCTTCTGACTCTTGATTTCTACTCGCACTTAAGCCTCAGGCCCTGCCATAGTTTCAGATAGAAAATGTCCTCAAATGACCTGAAGCTGAAACCGGGGAACAATGGAAGGACCTGTCTGTAGAATTCCTTTGGATATAGCTGCTTCTCCATTTGGGCGCAGCATTGTCCTCATCAATCCTGAGTCCCTGACTCAAATGAATCCCCGTTTTTCCCTACCCAACTCAGAACCAGGTGAGGCTCTCTTAAAACCAGTACGGCCTACCATATCTCACCTGTGTGGTAACAGATGCCCCCCCAAAATGTGTCTTTGTTTTGTTTTGGTTTTGGGGGTTTTTGTTTGTTTGTTTTACAGATTTTATTTTTAAGTAATCTCTACACCCAATGTGGGGCTTGAACTTACAACCCCGAGATCAAGAGTTGTATGCTCCACTGACTGAGCCAGCCAGGCGCCCTGCCCCAAATGTTAAAGGACTTTATCACATATCCGGCTGGTGATGGTGCAGAGTAGCGGACAAGCATCTCCACACCTGTACCATCTTGGCTTTCACACAGAGCTGTGACTATGAGTATAATAAACCTACTCCATCCCTGAGCCCTCATTTCTAACTCTGCCCAAAGATTCTGTCCATGACATAGATACAGTCCGTGACACCGTCTTGAGATGACCTGGCCTCTTGGCACCCAAATCTCCTAGTTCTGATTTCTGTGGCTTCCCATCACTCCGTTCTTCTGGACCCAAGTAGCTCCATCATTCATCTCTCTCCAGCCCAAGCCCTGGGAGCACCTGATGACCAAGGCTAATATCCTTAGAGTGACCTACCACATATGACCCAATGGCTTCTGGCCACTACTCTCAGTTTAGAACATTGTGTAGGAAGGACATGGTTTCAAAATGCCCTAAAAATAAGAAGATCAAAGATAAATCTAAAAAGCCTGAGTGGTGCTCCTCACAAGTAAGTCAAGATACTCTGGTTCATATGTGGAGTTTGGGTTTGTATGTGGCCGGCTTCTCTGTTCTTCTGGTGTTGTAAGGACACTTAGAGAGGGGTTGTTGCTTCTAAAAATTTGGATGCTGCCATCTTCAGAATTGCCCTTCCTGGCTGGTGGAAGTTTTCCAATCCTGCAGGAGGGGAGCTTTTCCTACTTCAGGTGCCTATCTGGGACTATGACCTCATCTGAAGGAAGGAGCTGGGACCCTTAAGGCTGGGAGGCTGTGACTGGGGCAGAGGGAGGATGGAAGAGGCAGAATGGCCCTCACTCGTTATAGGTGCCTCATTACACACGTCTAAATTTGGTTCTCTCTCAAGCCCTGCTCAACCAAGGAGTGCGCATCCTGACTGACTGTCTTCCGAGCCCTGCACTCTCTATAACACATTTTTTTAGCTGTAACAAGTTGTGCTGTACCTCCCATGCCAGAATCTTCTTCTTTGAGGACAAACAGTTACACTGACATATGTGGACAGGCAGCATACAGAGGTCCAGCAAGACGTGCCGCTGTGACATGCTGAGAGAAGAAATTCAAATGTTTATGCACACATGTCACCAAAGCATTTCAGCATCCTCCTTTCACTTACACTTAGCCCGCAGAGCTGTGGGCATGTTCACTCGCCCACTGCAGACAAGTAGACGGGGTGGACGTCAGAGTAAGTGCAAGCCCCCTTGCCTAGCAATACAGCTAGAAGTAGAGAAGATAGGAATCCAGATTCTCACTCACTACCCCCCCCACCCCCATGCTTTGATTCCTGGTCTCTGTCTAACTTGTACCAGCCACATAAGAAACAACTTATTGGCATCCAATATAATGCACAAATAAGAAGGTAATTAAAAAAACTCCCCTTCTAGCAGAAGGACTTTCTAAATATGAAATGAAACCTAAATACCAGAAATGACAAGATGAACATGTTTGACTATATCTAAACAAAACATCTTTGCAAGGTAAAAATACTTGATAAGCAGAATCAAAAGACACATGACCTCCTGGGGGAAAACGTGCATCTTGTATCACAGATAAATGTTTAATTTTTCTAGCAAATAAAGAACTTGGAAAATATCAACTAAAAAACTACCAACCTAACAGAAGAAACAATAAAGAATATTAATAGATATTTAACAGAAAGGAATATACAAATAGCTTTGAAATGTGTAAAAGATGAAAATTCTTATTCATAAGAGCAACTAATTAAAAATATACTGGCAGACCATTTTTTACTGATCAAACTGACAAAGTCCAAAAAGTTTGATAAACTGACTTGGTGAGGGTTTACAGAAATAGGCATAGCCATACATTGCCAGGGGAAGTGTGAAACAGTATCTTTTATGAATGGAAATTTTGCAATACTTACCATAATCACAGGTGCTTATACCATTAGACACCCTTCTATGATTCATCCTAAAATATACTCTTTTCTGTGAAATGATTCATATACAGTGCCATTCATTGCATCATTATTTTAAAAAATAAAGGTTGGAAACAACTTAAATGTCCATCAACAGAGGGCTAAATTATGATACGTTCATGCAAAGAAACATTTCTTAGCTAAAAAGGAACAATGCTTTTTCACGTGCTGAAAGATTTTTAAGCTATACTAAGTGAAAAAAAAAAAGGTGCAAAAAAGTTTGGCCATCTTTTTATGGAACAAAGTGGGGAAATAGGTGTAGGTACGTACTTGTATATAAAGTCGCTCTGCAAGGATACACAAAAAGCTGGTAGTGTTGGTTGCCCGAACTAGGTGGCAGATGTGAGGGAGATATTTTATGTATATCCTTTCAAGCCTCCTAAATTTTGTGCCAGGTGAATGTATTATCGCTACAATAAAAAAGAAATTAAGCAAGTTATATTTGTTTTAGTAAAAAATCAATCCAATCATCTGCTGCAAAAACTAAAATCCTGGATAAAAATCCTCTCAAGAAATGCAGCAAATAACTTTTAAAAAATTCATTATTTTTTTTTAAAGATTTTATTTATTTATTTGACAGAAAGAGAGAGAGAGAGATAGCGAGAGCGGGAACACAAGCAGGGGGAGCGGGAGAGGGAGAAGCAGGCTTCCCGCCGAGCAGGGAGCCCGATGTGGGACTCGATCCCAGGACCCTGGGATCATGACCTGAGCCACCCAGGTGCCCCTAAAAATTCATTATTTTTAATTAATGATTGGATAAGGAAGAGAGAGATGGTGTGTGAGAAAGTCGGAGGAACAGAGCCACCCCGGAGACTAGTGAGGTATGATGGGGCTTTCGGCAGGACAGAGGGAGAGAGAATCACAAAGTACAGAGATAGACAGAGCCAGCAGTTGCTGAAGCAGGGGCTGCAGTGGGTGACTGCACATTGGCCTTCACTTCCGGGCGTGCTTCCGACCAAACTGTCCTTTGTTACCACTGCTCTTTGAGACTCAGTTTATTTTTCCATGGACTTCTTGGTGTTTCTCCTGTATATAAGGAATTGACAAAGGCTTGAAAAATTTACTTAGGAAACATGGAGTTCCTCTGACCCCACCAGAGAAAATAAACAAGTGTAAAGTAGTACTTAAGGGAGGGTAAAAGAGCTGTGACTACATGATTTGGCAGATTATATCAATAATATGAATGCTGGATATTCGGTGGACATCAGACTTACCTATATACGCACATGTATCATAAGGTATGGGAATAATTTAGAATTCCACACAATTTACCCCAGTATATATTGCTGGTTAATATTGATTTTGTTACCATGATACTTTAAACAAACCTCCATTTTAGAAAACGTCGACCACACTAGAACGGTTTGCTTACGTATTTTCGCTTATGCACTAGTTTGTGAATTTTTTGAGGGTAACGGATTTCTCATCTTTGTATTCCCACACCTCGCACATCAGAGGTAATCACTGCTGAATTTAACTGAATTCATAGTGCTATCAGTTAGGGGTTCTGTTTGGCTGCATGTAACAAAGACCCAACAAACAGAGGCTTAAACAAGATATGACTCACATAATAAAAAGTACAGAGGTGGCAGGCCAGGGTTAGTGCAGTGTTCACTGGGAATCACCAAGGATCTAGGAAGCTTCAGTATCAAGGGCATTCAGCCATGCTTCCCATGGTGAGAGATGGCGGCCGGACATCCGCATGAATCTCCGAAAAGGCAGGAAAGGGCAAAGGGCAAGAGGCCAGAGTGGCGTGATTGCCCAAAGCCCAACCCAGCGACGTCCGCCTGTGTCTCATTGGCCAAAAGTGGATCACGTGGCTTCTCCTAGTTGCAGTGGATTCTGGGAAGCTGAGTGTTTTAACTGAGAGGACGGCTGCATCCCTTAATTAAAACCTTAATTTTATTTAAGGTTCTCTTAATAAGGAAGCAAGGGATAATGAGTAGCTGTATTGGTCCCAAGTGTGTAAAGACCAAAAACGAGAACACATTTCCAACTCTTGAAACTTCTCTCTCATTCGTGGATTTCTCCATCTATAGCATGGTGGTGGTGAGGGTCCATACTCTTGCAAATCCCAGCTGGTTCAATTTGAGTCTAGACCATCAGAGGCTGTGCATTACCTTCCTCCTACTATTCCCCTCCTCCTGGGGTGATGTTCCTGGCATATTCTAAGACTCCAACTAAAATAACATAATTTCCCGGGGGGCAGTACATTCCCCAGACTCCACAGGCTGTCTTCAGGGTTGGGAAATTTCCCAGGGGCAGAACGGGATGCAGATTCCTCCTCCTTCTTGCTCTCCTCATTTCTAGCCTCTCCCCACAAGGCAGAGTCCTCTGTGGATTGTATCATGGGATTGTCTCTATCAGTGGATTTCTTACAAACATCTGGCTGCAGAGACTTGCCTGTTCCAATCCTCTGAGCCCTCTCAGACCACAGGCGGTCTCCCGGATAGTCAAGTGATCTTTCCCCTGAGTCTGAGGAGGAAAATTGTGCTGGTCTCCTGTACTTCTCTCCAAGCAGGGGAAGGTTGTTTATTCCACATAATTAACGGACAGAGAAACTGGGCCTAATTTATTTTACTCATAGGAATGCAAGTCCATTCTTTCGAGAGAAGAATGTGTGTCTTTGCCTCACCCAAGCCGACTCACAATTTCCCATAAGGAGTAGACACTTATGCCAAAGGTGAGGGGAAGGAACAGTTCTCAAAAACTCTGAAAGAGAAATCATGTTTCTGTTTTGGTCATATCATCTTAAATATTTTGTGTGATCATGTAAAATTATTATTAAAAGGCATTTAATGAAGGCATTTAATGAAGGCTATGCATTGCAGACTGGATTTCTGTGGTATTTCATAATTTTCTACGTCTTCAGGAAGTCCGTGTCTTTTAATTTATCTTGAACCAGGATTATTGAATTTTACTTGCACATCTGAAGCTAAATAGAGAAAGGCACATTTCAAATGCCTACCTGCTATATACAGTGTGCTAGGGACAGAGATAAATTACAAAGGCTGTGGCTCTGAGACCCTGTCAAACTGCATTTGCAAAATTCTTTGCAGATGGGTTTTATGAATTCTTTTAGAGTACCTCAGCAGAACCTATATCCTTGTCATTAATCCCCCACCAGTAATAGTCACATGTCTATGTAGAGTAATAGTCACATGTCTGTCCAGAGGTAAAAGAAGATAATGGATGGGAAAAGCATGGCTTTTAGACTAAGCTGTATGTTTGGATTCCAGCTCTGCTGTTCATACTGGGGAAGTGATCCCTAGCAAATAACATCGGCCCTTTTTGCCTAGTCTCTTCGTCTGTAATCCTGCCTTGCAAGATTGTTGTTACTGAATGCAAAGCTCCTGACTGATGGGGCTCCTGGGTGGCTCAGTCGGTTAAGCATCCACTTTCGGCTCAGGTCATGATCTCAGGGTCCTGGGATGCTCTGTGCTCTCCCTCAAATAAATAAATAATATCTTAAAAAAAAAGCCTCTGACTCATGACAAATGGTAGTTATAACCAATAGACAAAGCATTTTCCAGTGTTTAACTTCCCTAAAACCTGCTAAGCTCAAAACGAGGTGGGCATTGGCCTTAGCACTATCTCCCATGGCATGAATACTGTTTGTCATTGCCTGACCTAACCCACATCCTCCCACTTACTCTTCCTAGAACAATGTCTCCCAGCCAGACATTAGCTCCTCTGGGAAACTTCCCTTGAGTGCCAGTATTGGGTCAGGCGCCTGACTGTTCCCTTAGCCCCCTGGGCTCGCCTCTCTGGCAGCCCTTAAATGATGGTGTTCTAAATGTTTGCCTGCTCTGGGGACTATGTTTTGCTTTGTTTTGACAATGCCAGCTCATTTTAGCCACTCTTTTTAAAAAACAATTAAGGTATAATTTTAAAACTGTAAAATCTACTCATCATCAGTATACAATTCAATGGGTTTTCAGTAATATTAGAGAGTTGTGCAATTATCACCACAGTCTAGCATTAGAACAATCCTACCATCCCAAAGAGACCCTTTGTGCCCTTTTGTAGTCACCCCATTCCCCAACCCCAGGCAACCACTGATTTTTACTATCTTGATACATCTGTCTTTTCTGGACATTTCATATAAACGGAATCACACAACATGTATTCTTTTGCATCTCATTTCTTTCACCTAGCATAGAGCATTTGAGGTTTATACACATTGCAGTCTCTATCAGTGGTTTGTTCCTTTTCCTTGAGGTTTGGATTCCAATGCATAGCTACACAGAGACCATATTCTGTGCCCTCGTGCCTACTCTGTGGCTAATTCAGTGTCTGCACATTATAGTAAAAGCTGAGAAAACCTTTGTTGCTTGAATTAAGTTCACACTGGTAATATTAAAGTTGGTGTGACACTAGTAATGCACACAGTAACGAGGGGGATAGACAAAAACACACAGACACCCGTGACATGTTTTGGCAATGTCAAGTCATTACCTGAAGGGACGCCTCGGTAGCTTTTTATCTTACCCCTTCGCCTTATGTGGATTTTTAAAATTCTGAAGCAAGAAACAACCCTCCCTTCCTCCTCCAGCTGTTTTGACCTTACTTTTGTCTCCTCCATGTCAAATCTGAATGCTCATATTTGTCCCAACACACCTCATAAATATTAAGTGATGATTTATTCACTTATTCGATAATTATCTATTGAGCACCTACTGTTTGCCTGGCATTATTTTAAGTGCTTAGAATACTTGAGTGAACAAAATAGAAATCTCTGTCGTCCTAATGATGAATGTATTCACATTTGGGTATCCACAATATCAGTAGTGCTGAAGAATTTGGCCCACGAAAGTCTTAATATGTTTTTCAAAAACTATTAGGCTTGAGGTCAAAAGCACGAATAAACTATTCACATAGGAGGAAATACAGAATACTCAACACATAAACAGATCAGCCTCAATAATATTGAAAGAAATGAAAATATAAACATTGAAGTTACTAGAACCACTATACAATTTTTAAGCCATAAAAAGAAATAAAAAATATTACATGTGATATAGATGGGTTATAGAAAACAGAAATGCTCATCAATTGCTGGTACCATTATAAACTGATTGGGTCTTTTAGAATCTGATTACATCACTGATTCAAAAATTCCTTTTTTTTTTTTAATGAATGTCCAAAGTAAATTATTTAGGGAAAATATATACTAGAGCTATTAATCAAAGGTAAAAGACTGGACATAGTCCAAATATTCTATTGTTTGGGAGTAGATGAGTAGATAAAAAATAAATTTGGTATGATAGGATGGAATGCTCTTATCCACTAAAAAATTAGAAGAGTGTACACTGTGATATACAGAATGTTTATACAAAACAACGTTAAAACAAAAACGAAAAATATTATGGATGAACTGATTACAGCTATGTAAAATATGTATCAGAAAAAAGCATAAAGTGATACACATATTTGTATTTGACAATCTTTTTGTGACATGTATAATGAATTCTTTAAAGTCAGTAGCCACTCCTCCGCCCCCGCCCCCATACACCAAAAAGTCTGATGTCCTTGCAAAATACCATCTCCACCCCTACCTCCTCTTTTTCCAGTTCTTTGCATCAGTAAATGAAAAGGACCCTCTATTCTTAGGTGCTGCGCCCAGGCCTAGTCCATCAGCAGATTCCCCTGAGCTGTAGAGCAATAGGATTAGAAAGGACCCAGAAGTCAACTATCCACCCTTTCACTTTAGAGAGGCAAGAAATGACGTCCCTAAAGGGGGAGGGTCTTGCTCAAGGTCCCCCAGCTGTTTAGTGCAAGGATGGCATAAAGTGTAAGTCACAATCACCTTCGCCAATTAACATAGTCCCTGGTACCTAGTAGGAATTCAAGAATACTTGTTGAATGAAATAACAGTTTCTCTTGGAACAGGAAACTGATATGCCCACATCCTGGGGGTTTTGCCTCTGGGTACCCAGCTGAGAATCAACATCTGAGTATGAAAGACGGACTCATACAGCAGAACCAAAATCAATCAATCAATCAATCAATCAAACAAACAAAATGAAAAGCCAAACAGGAAACAAGGAAAGCAAACCTAAAGCAGTGTTCTGCCTCGGTGGAAGCCTGCTGTTGAACTGAAAATATTTGGAACAGCCCTAATTTTCATGGGGGTGCTTGCTGTTCTGTAGATCCAGGTCCCAGACCAATGAAAGGCTATGGGTTTATTTTGGTTTATTTTAGGCAGCCTGCTGTGGCATCTTCCTGTTGTGGTTGATGACACTGTGTGGTTGGGCAAATGCTTGGACTCCAATCTGGACTAGAGCATGATGCTCATTATTTATTTCAAGAAGAGGCAGAGTCGGTATAGGAAATCTATAGAGAATCCTGGAGAAAGGTGATATCTTTCAGTGCAGAACTGGGGCAATATGGAAAAAACTAAGATGGCAAAGGGGATCTGGTTGCTTGTGTTTATTTTGGAGGCAGTCCAGGCAAGGGGGCGAGATCTCCTTTCTCACGGGTGGAGTGAGCATGGGCAAGCCACTCTGGTCACAGTTTCTCTAACAATTCTGATTGAGAGGTTCAGAGGAGGGAACAGATATGAAAGGCTTTTGAAATATAAAGTGTAGACACACTAGCCGTCATGATGATGGTGGTTGAAACTGAATTCAGCCTGAGCAACAATTAAGAAAAACAAAAGCAGTTGGTGTGATGTAATTTCTTTTGAAATGACAGCAAGTAGGAGCGAGTTATCAGCAGAGGCCATGCTTCTAGGGAGGGAGAGAGATGACTAATGAAGAAATGATGGGTTCTATATAACAGGGAGAATGGGAAAAATTGGGGGCCAACTTCCTCTTGTGCACTCACCTACCTTCCAGCTACCACGAGCCACCAAACAGTGGTGGACCTTGGCCACGGGGTACCCTCCCCTTTTCAGCACCCTTTCCCTATCAGCACACTTCTCTGAGACCCTGGCTCACAGCCGTGGCTGAGCAGAAAGGACAACAGACAGATTTGAGAACTTGAGCGTGGCCCCCAGTTCCTCCAACACTAGCTGTGTGGCCCGGAGAAGGCCTCCCCATGTCCCTCAGGCCCGCTTTCCTCATCTGTAAGAAAGGACGAACACCTCTTTCACCTACCATACAGGGTGTCTCCAAACGAAATAACATTTGTGAGAACCTTGCAGAAATGCAAATGCCTTTTGTTGTCACTCCTTAGCCTCTTTTTGCCTCCGTTACTGCATTGGTAAAATAGTTGACGAGGACATGTGTCTCCTCAGGCTATTGTGGCTCTCTGGGAAGGTCCTCTGCATATCCATTTTATATGAGAGGCTTACCCCAGTCTGATAGGCTCCTATTTCTCTACCATATACTGGAATATTTCTTTCCAATCTGACATTCTTTCTGTTCTGTTGTTAAATTTCCCCCACGGACAGCCTGCAGTTTACTCAGTAAGCTAAGACCCTTCCATGACTGACCTGACCACCCCTCTCGTTTTGCAGAAGCCTGCTGCGGTGGGAAGCTGGGACCCATATTTGACACAAGAGGACACTCTGACTGTGCTGATGAGAGAGAGACCTGGATGAGATAGCTGGAAGAAACTGGGCCACAGAAAGCCCCAAGGACACCATGTGAGGGGAGGGGCTGTGTCCCCCTAACCCCCGTACCTCGCCCCGGGGCCCCTGTCCCATCTTCCCTCACAGACAGATAGCCCCTTCCATTCACGTCCACATGCATCTGTTCTCTGCCTCTTGAGTGGGTCCGAAACTGGAAAACATCTGCACCAGTTTCGTCCGGGTGTGATTTATAAGGACTCCCCGCGGCCCCCTCTCCCCCCCTTCTCCTCCTCTTCACCTCTGGGGCTTGGGGGTTTCGTGGTGGTTGTTGTTGTTTTTTTTTTTTAACAGGCTTGTGTTTCTTGAGACTGGGTCACCTTGATTTATTATGCCCTGGACTCATTAACAAAAGACTCTGGGACAGGTCATTTATTTTCTGAGTGGTGATTTCCTGTCCTACCCCAGCCCTGCTCAGCAGGGGCCCTAGTGGGGCACAGACTTATATTAGCTGCACTGTCACCATGGGAGAACGGAATCCAGCAAGGAAGGTTCAGAGGGCAGAAAACGTCTCTTTTCTTAAGAGCTTTCTCCTCACTTTAATGATTTCCTTCAGAGTCCCTTTTGGTAGTCCTTTTTCTCCTCCCTGGGCAAAAGGGGACAAGTTTACTGAACAAGTTGTGGGGCTGCCTTCTTGAAGGAACAAACACCGATCTGTTTTCTCTATTTCATATTTGCCTAGTCTAACATTTATATGCATAGTTATGGAGGATATTAGTGGGCACCCAAGCCGGGCATGAATTAGATGGATTCAACTTTATACACACAATGGTCAACTAGTTTGTCAGGCCCTTATTAAAATAATACATGCATGTTTGGACACTAAAACCCGAGATGTTAATAATTTAGAGAGAGATCAAAAATGAAATTATTCAAGATTTTCAGATAGGCTCTTGGGAAAAAGATTAAAGAAATTGGCATTGGTTAGCCTGAAGTTCAAAGGCTGAAGAATGATTTATTAACTGTTTTCGGGTCTCTGGAAGGTAGTTATATGTAGGAACGATGGTGACCAGCTGTTATCTGACGGCACTAAAGACAGAATAAGAGGAAGTGGAATTAAATTAGTGAAATTTAATGAACAAGATAACAGAGTAACTAGTCATAGAGGTAGTAGCCATGGCTAAAATCTATCGAGAAAGATGGAATCTATCTATAAAGTTGTAATGCTGTTAGCCCCACTTTATAGATGAACAAATGGAGGCTCAGGGAGATTAAGCAATTTACCCAAGTCACACAGTGAGGAAGTGACAGAACCTGTCTAGCTGACTCCACAGTGTATGGTGTGTATAAATAGGTCAAAGAAATAGCAAAATAACAATAACAACAACAACAACATATTATAAAGTTCCCAATAGTCTAGATTGGTTTATGTTCAGAGAACAGGGGATTCAATTCTGTGGGCTGATGACTTTGGAATTCTGTGCTATACTTGGTTCTGAGCTGGGAGGGCATACTCTTCATTCACCCTTAGCTCCAGAGACAGGCAGAATAGGCAGGTCCAGCAACACCATCCCTCTGAAGCAGTCTGAAGACTTTTGGCTCTGTGCTGCTCATTTCTGTTGCTTGTCATGGATTGCACTCCCAGACAGAGGCTTTGGTCTCAGGAAGGCTAGGGAGTTGGTGGATGTGGATGGTTGAAGCTCAGGAAAGTCATCCCTACTGGCCACTGTGCATGGCTTCCCGAAGTTCATTCCACTGTGGACAGGCCAGTTAAGGAGTTTCTAGTTGGTTTCACTGTGAGGACTGGGATTTATCCAGAGTCACCAAAGTGACTGGATTCCTGAGAAACATGCAGAGGTGGGAGTAGCAAATCGCTGCTGGATTATTGCCCTGCACACGGGTCAGTTTGGGAATGGCCAGGATGGAGGAGCAAGAATATAAGAAAGATTTGCTGGATGGGAAGGAAGGCTAACATTTACTGCACCCTTACTCTGCCAGGCCCTGGTCGAAGAGCAGTGAACTATGTTAGGTCAATCTTTGCAACAACACTGTGGAGTCAGTACTATTATAATCTTCATCCACAGAAGAGGAAACGAAGCACCGAGAAGTCAAAGACTTGTTGATTCTCCACAGCTAGGAGGAGTTGGAACTTGAATCCAGACCCAGAGACAGTCTGATCCTGGAGGCTGCATTCTTAAAGGCCACGGCTTAGGATGAGGTGCTTGGAGGAAATTTTGCTCTGGGGTCACTGACTCAACAATGACATAGCTGCCTCGTTTATAAGAAGTACTAACAATTATAAACATCGTTCTAATTTAGGGATTTTACACTCATTCTTTCCCTGCTTCTTTTTCTTAGAGAGAAAACATCCATCAAGAAGCAAACATTTTGCACTCCCCAACTCAGACCTTGGGTATTTAAGGGTTAATTCTTCTCTAATTGCTCAGTTAATGACTTGGAAGGTGTAGGAGGCAGTAGAGGAGAAGGGCAGGTTTGTTTTTTATCGACAGTATATCCTACTGGAAGGGGCAAGAGGAGAGAACCAGTATCTGTTGAGTACAGACTTGAGCTAAATGTTTTCCCATTAGTTACTTCATTTCATCCTCCTAGCAGTCCTTTGAGGTAGGTGTTATCAGCACAATTTTACAAATGAGGGAGGTTATGTAACTTGCCTGAAGTCACATTGCCTGTGCACAGAGGCTGGGATCTGCATCCCACAATGCTGCTCTCCAGAGCTGTACACAAGACACCATTTACCATCCAGGGGTAAGCACAGGACAACCTTGACAGAGGGCTCAAGGGGCTCAGCCAGGAGCACAATTGAGAGCACACGATGGGCTGACCCTGGCAGCATTCTCTCGTTCAGGCTAAGCTCAACCCTTCTGCTCTCCTGGGAGGACTTCAACTTTCAGTGTGTGGAGCAGCAAACTAGACAAACAAGAAGCCAATATTTCTGGGTTCTGCTCTGCCAGAGGCCCGGGGCATGACAAGATGGTTAATGCAAAGCTTGGCATGCCTTCCCCTCTTAATTTAGGTCTCCTCCCAGGAGGGAACCTAGAAGGGGGAACATGAGAAAGGGAAAGGAAAAATTTTAAGAGATAAGTGAGAAAAAGAGAATATTTTTAGGACTTGGAACATCTAATGGAAACCAGCTGTCTGATTGAGGGTGGGGGTCTCTGGCCTTGCCTGCCAGGGATTATTAGGCATTTTCTTGTACATACCTGTGTGTGGAGAGGTGTCTGGGCAGAGAGAAAGGGAGGGTGGATGGGGTGGAAGATTGGGAACGTGAGCGCCAGCCTGGAGGCTTGGGGGAGGGCTGTGCATTCTGTACATTGGACAGGAGTGAGCTGATATCCTCTCCTGGCCTCACCCCACCCCCACCCCCTGCCTTCATTTTAAACTGGAGCTGATTCAAACCCGCTGCTCTTGGAAAGAGGCCATCAGGACAGGCTCCAACAGAAAGATGATACATCAGGGGATATGAGTGTGAGAGAGTGGGGCAATCAGAAAGAATGAGAAAATGAGACAAGGGAATGGAAAAGGTGAATAAACAGGGGATGATGAAGGAGGGAGAGAGATGGAAAGATTAAAATGCTGGCCCACATGGGAAGCTTGAAGAGAAGGGAGTGACTAAAAGCCTGGAGCTAGAGCAAATTCAGAGCTGATCCTTGTGGGCCCTGTTTTCTCTCCCACAGATCCAGAGGGTTGCAATAAAGATGTGTCTGTTTGAAATTTTCCAGGTCCCTCTCCCATAAATCTGTGTTTCTTCTTAATCAAAGTTTTCTGGACCAAAAGTATCCTCCAAGAATTGTGTAAAGAACACTTAAAGATAGGAGGATGTATCACCAATGGGGAAAGGGTGATAACCAAGGGCCAGGCTCTGCGGCACACATTGAGAAAGACAGAAGTCAACAACAAAGCATTTTCCAGAAGCCAATTTGTCCTGAAGCTAAAGCCTTAAGCATCAGACCCTACCTTTTATTTCTAGCTCTCACTTAGGTTCTTAGATGAGGATATGTCTGTCCATGAGTCAAGCCGCAGTGTTTTTAACTGACACGAATTCAATGATAGGTGTTAGGGAAAGGGAAAGAAGGAAAGAAAGAACGGGTAGAGAGGCATTTAAATAGTGAGGATGATTTGCCCATCTTTCAACTCAATGAACAATATTAGATGAGCTGAGCTGAGAGATGTGAATCTAATTCTTGCCTTGGTCCCTTTTGGTCTTGGTCCCAGACATATATTACGAGCTGATTTGTGTTTAAAGAACATGAATTTATTTTATAAGACACAATCCATTAAGTAAAAGTCCACTACTTTATCTCCCACCCAACTGAAGAACAATACCTAACACATTATGTTGTGTTTGTTGAAAGATGGTATAACAGTGAAAGATGGTATAAAGACAGTATAAAGATGGACTTTTTCCTTTTTTTATTATTTTTTATCATGTTCAGTTAGCCAGCATATAGTACATCATTAGTTTTTTATGGACTTTTTCAAAAGTCACTTTAATTGGACTTTTTTTAAAACTTTAAAGTGCAGCCATTGGACTTCATTGTCCATTGGGGTTGGGGAGTGTGTGAAAATGTCGAGTATTTGGACCTGTGATTGGTTAATGGACTGCTTTCTCCCGATTATGAAGCAAGTCCTCAGGTATATGATAAGTTGAGAAAGGTTCATAGACCCTTAAACACAGTCAGAGTCACAAGAGGGTGCCAGTATGACTGGTGTGGTGGAAACTCCCTCCTTCAACTATGTCCTTCCCTCTTGCTTTATTCTGTGCACTCACTCCTATCTCAGTTTAAAACAAGTGGCTGCCTGGCCATTCTACAGAACCATCCGATACATTATAGTGGGTCCCGTGCACCATAAGCATCTTACCGACAAAGACATCTTACCGACTAATCCCCTAATTATCTCAAGGGGGTTTTCTCTTAAGCTCGTTTATCTCATTCAAATATTGACCTTCTTCATTAACTCAACAAGTCTTCTGTGTCAGAAGGATTAGAGAGAAAGTCAGTTCAAAGATCATGCTAACAAAAATGTCAACTATCCTTTAGGAAATAATTATTACTACTGCTTTAAGAACTTCAGGGAAAAAAGAAAACCCAGACCCCTTCTCCCCCTACTCCGCCCCGCTCCCCCCAAAAAAGGAGTAGGGATGTTGTCCCCTTTGGGAAGAAACTCCTGACCAAATTATCAGATGGGTTCTCTCACAGACAATATCCTCAGACTGGCAGGTTACAGCTCTGTGGTAGCCTCAGCTTGCCCATGGAAGAATCTCTCTTTTAGAAATGAAGACTTTCCTTGCTCATCAATAGTCCACACACTCCTGTGATTTCTGAAAACTTCTCTTCCCTTAACTCAACTAGAAATCCCAAGACACTGGGCAAAGAAGGGATTTCAAGAATACTTAAATCTCCCTACTTTGACTTCTAGGTCAGACGGCTGCTGGGTCTTAATTCCTCAAGCCCCCTTAGGAAAGCAATTGTCAACCTTTCAAAGTCATGCTAAAGAGAAGATACTTTGGCATGTTACGATTTTGTGTCCTGGACTCTGATGCTCTGGTACTTTTTGATCCATGATGTTCCACATTTCTAGGTCATTCTTTAGATTATATATTCTTTTTGGTTTTTTGTTTGTTTGTTTTAGATTACAGATTCTTTTTAATTTTTACTTATTTTTCAGTGGATCCACTGCCTTAAAACAAAAACGAAAACAATGAGTCATCTCTATTTGTGTTTTTTTTCTATTTGTGTGTTGATGAATATTAAAGACATCTCCCACCATTCCTTCCATCCTATGACCAGTCCTCTCTTGTCTTTCTATTATTGTCTTTTCATTTGCATGTGTCTTACACAGAATGCTAGATGTAGGTCGATCACTATGTTTGTGTTAGACAGTGAGTGTTAGTAGGAAAACATAATATAATTCATATTTTTCAATGGCAAGAACATTATGTGGGGCAATGGCATTTGAGCTTCTTACTCTTATCACATGAATTGGTCTAAATGGAAATATTGATCTATTTAAATGGTCTAGCACACCTAAATGTCATTTGAATAATAAGTGTCACTACTCAAGAACTAGAAAATATAAGTTTTCCATGTACTATGTAACACATACAGGACCATGGTTTTTCATGGTCTACTTTTAGGTTCTGGAGAAAGCTGATTGCCTTTAAGGCCAATAAATACCTCTAACTGTGGCAACTCATACCGTGGGAAACTCCAGTGGTACTTTGACCTTGGTATGAGGTGACTTTTTTAAAAAAGAATTCACTACCACGTCTCCTTGGGTAAGTGACTAGCCATAGAACTGGGGGAAAACAAGAGTGGTGGCAGATTTGGGGGTAAGAGATGAATATAGTTTTGGTCCAGTAATTGAACAGCTATAAATTTAACTATACTTTTATCCAGTCAACTTTTCTCCATTTGATATGAAATTTTCATGGAGGTTTTTTCAGATTCTTTGCAGATAAACCTTTTCCAAGCATTCCCTAATCTTCCAGCCTCAACCATGGAATGCTCACTCCTATCTAGAGACTCCCAAACAATCATGAGTGGAGTTGGAATGGTACATGAAAGCTGGAGGTTTGTGAGAAGTGTTGCACTGAACATTCAATTTCCTCAAAAGATCCATCCAGTCTGACTCTTCCACACATTGGATCTTAATGTACTCTCACATTCTCTTCTCCCTGTGTAGTCTCTTCAACTTGAAATTCTCTCGCCTTCTCTTTGCGTAACTGAGATCTGTTCCTTCTTCAAGATTCAGTTCATTTCCTCTTCCTCTGTGAAGCCTTCCTTGACTATGAAGTTCACCACAATTTCCCCTCCAGTATCTTGTACTACCTAACCTGTCTTCCTTCTTAGGTCTCTGTACTATCCAGTACTCTTGTTAGGGTTCTGGATGTTTGAGAGCCAATCAGCCAGGATTCCTTGTGGATGGGTTCCAGAACTCCCCTGACAAGGAATCCGTGGAGTAATCATATTGGACATGGAAGGGATAAATTGTGGGGTGGGGTGGTGGTGGTGCTGGTGGCGTGACTAACATGAGAATGGACAGCTGATATGTTCTTCCTCTTCGGCAAATATTTAGCACCGAGAGCATCCTTCTTTCCCTTCTTCCTCCTTTCTTCCAGAGGGAGAAATAAGGAAACCAGGCTTGAACCCAAGGAGACAAGACTGGCCTAGACAGGGAAGACTGGGCTGAGCTGTATTAAGGTGCTTGCCGTTTATAAACAAGTCCTGACATCCCAACTTGGGTGTTGGCAAACAATGTCATCAGCCCAGAGAAAGTTCTCAGAGATACATCAAGGCCCCAGGCTAAACTGCAAAGTAGGCAAACTCTTCCCTACCCCTCCTCCCACCCCCGCAGTTCCCCAACACCCTGGCTACCCCAGCCCTCATACTGTCCTCTTTGGGCCTTCCATCCCTGGTCTCTCATGGCCCTGATCATCATAAGGAACCCAAATGATAAAGTTAGCTTTTCCTCCTTCTCAATAGGTACCAATCTCTTAAAACCAGATGTGGCTGATTAATTAGCTTTATCTTTCCAGAAGGTATTCTGGACTAAACTGGCATAATTTGGTAAGGTAGATATTGAGGGGCTAATGGCTTTGTCTGTCTCTCAGCTATCTTCCCCTAACTGAAACTAGACTTTGAATAAACTGCCTTGATCATGGATTCCCTGACTTAGCATGTGGCTTCCTTTCTCCTGGACCTCCTTTGTCCCCTTCTCTTGCAATGGGCCAAAGAATCACTCTTGTGGGAAAGACTGAGAGAGAGGCTCAGAGACTACTGGAAAACACATGTGATCCCCAAACACAGCATCTCCTGAATGTCTTATTAATGCAAACCTCTTGAGGATTATCTTTCAGAGGTTCCTGAAATCTTTGGAAGGGACCTTCACTGTCTAATCTTACACCCAGTGCAAGATAACCTTCTACCATGTCTTCAGTTGGCAGCAGCCAGCTTTGGATGAAATACTTCCTCTGAGGGGAAGTTTAGTTCTTTCTAAGGCACTGTTCCATTGTCCAACAGCTATACTTTTGGAAAACTCTTGTATATAGAGTTCTTTTATATAAAACCAGTTTTACCTTTTAAGTAAGGGAATACAGCTCCTCTTCCCAATGGCAACTCTTTAAATTATTTAAAGGCAGTTGTGGTTCTCACTACCCCTTTCAGTCCTTCTCTCTCCAGCCCCCGATCCCTACACACACACACGTGCACGCATGTGCACCTACTACTCTAGATTAGACATTTACATTTCCTAATGCTTCCCATCTGACATGGTTTCCAAGACCTTACTATGCTTGATTCCCTTCTCCCCTCTGGATATTTGACTTTGTTGATATCTCTGTTAAAGTTTTGTCCTCAGAACTAGCTATGTTGGAATGGGTTGGAGTTGAGACTCCTACTTCCTATGATCTTGATTTTATTGAAGTTAAGTATTTATTAAGTACTAATATTTGTCAGGCCCATATATTAACAAGGAACCTGTCCTCAAGGAATTTTTTTGTGCAATGGATAACAGTAGCTCACACTGAGACTATTAGCCATTAACAACCCAGGTCTTAAAAAAACCAAAACAAAACAACCAGGTCTTTGTCTTTCTCTGACTAACTTATTTCATTTAGCATAATAGTCTCTAGGCCCATCCACATCTGTTGCAAATGGCAAGATTTCATTCTTTTTTATGGCTGAGTAATATTCCATTGTGTGTGTATGCCATTCACTCATATGCAGAATTTAAGAAAAAAAACAAACGATCGTAGGGGAAAAAGAAAGAGAGGCAAACCGAGAAACAGACTCTTAACTATAGCAAACAAACTGATGGTTGCCAGAGGGGAGGTGGGTGGGGGGATGGGTGAAATAAGTGATGGGGAGTGCACTTGCTGTGATGAGTACTAAGGGTTGTATGGAGGTATTGTATGGAGGTGTTGAATCATTATACTGTACACCTGAAGGTAATATTAAACTGTATGTTAAATAATTAGAATTTAAATAGAATTTTTTTTAAAAATCCCAGGTCTTTGCTATAAGAGCCTCATCACAAAGTTTCTCATTTTATATAAATATAACTCACATCATGACTTTTTCCCTTTTGTTATTAGGCAATTATTCAATATATGCTTCTCTTGAGTTAGATAAGAGTGGGATAATGGTTCTCCTTGCTTTCATTTACTTGATGGGTTTATTAGTTAGGGTAGGCTAAACTGCTACCACAAATAAATCCCAAATGTGTAATAGCTCAAACACAATAGAAGTTTATTTCTCATATAACTGTTCAAGGGAGGTGCTGCTGGGTGGAGTGCAGCTCTATTCCACAGGTAGTTAGGGGACCCAGGCTTCTTAGATCCTGTGGTTTTGCCAACCATTAGGGCTACATCATCCAACCGACAGAAAAAGTATGGGAGAACACACAAGAATCTTTATGGTTCAGACCTGTAAAAGTGTATACAGCACTTGCACTCACATCATTGGAAATAATGTAATTATATGGCTCCACTTAACCACAGGGAAGACCAGGAAATATAGTCTAGCTATGTGCCCAGAAAGAAGGGGAGGAAGGATTTTAGCAGATAACTTGCAGACTGCAACAATGACATAATTCTATTTCTGTTTTTACCACTCTTGGTCAGAGTCCTGTATTAATATCTATAAAAATCCTGTAATTTCTTGGGTATGTTGCTGGATGAGCACTTTAGGAAAGGAGAGTGGGTGTGCAGTTCAAGATCAGGGCAAGGACATAGGGGTATGTGAGCAGGGAGACCCAAGCAGCATCACCATGGCAGCTAATTTAGAGGACCTGGAGGAGATAATGCAGAAGGCCAGAGGTGACTGGGAGTGTGAGGCCAGAGGCCTGTGTAGAAGTTAATGTCAGTGGCAAAATGGGCAGAAGACTAGGATAGGAAGAAAGAGGAGGATGGTTTGTTTGGGCTTGAGAAGAACTTTTTAACACCTAGTCATGGACAGACATATTATGACCCTTAATACAACATGTCTTCCAGGAAATTTCCAAATAGTGAAGATAGTAGCTAGCTTCTTCACCTACATGTTTTAAAACTAATCAATCAATTCATTAATAGCTACTTACTGAGCTCCCATTTTGTACTTGGATCCGTGCTAGCCACTGAATATAGGCTTTGTCCTCAAAGAACTTACAACCCAAATGGTCAGACATGACATGCACATAAAATAACTCAGTAACATAAGAGAAAAACGAGTGTAAAATATATGATGTCGACTTTGTAAGTTATAGAAATTCAAAAGGGAAGTTCCCTGAGGGCTAAGTTAAAGAAGGCTCCATAGAAGAGGTGGGACTTGATCTGAACTTTTGAATAAAACATTTGTGGAAAGGAGGGGGGAAAAAGTGTGCCAGGCCAGGTAAAAGAGGCCAGAATGAACAATGAGAGCATCAGGACATATGGAGAGTGATGGGTGTGTGTGTGTGTGTGTGTGTGTGTGTGTGTGTGTGTGTGTGTGAAAGATTATAGAGGTAGGTGTTATCAGGTAGAGGTATTTAGACTTGGTGTGAGGAGTAGAGAAAACAGCAAACTCTTTACAGTGATGTTTTGCGAATTAAGTAATCTACTTGGCAGCATCTAATTCTTAACTTGATTCGTACTTAATAACCACTTATCCCCTCAGAAGAGGAAGTATTAAAATGACAGTGGTATGAAGAAAATAGTTCAATCATTCATTCTTCAAGCATTTACCAAGTGTCTTCTACATATCACATCTTGGACCAGATATCGAAGGTCATGGTATGTACTTAGGCTTAGACTCTCATAGACTGGACCTTCCCATCTTTTGGTAACCAAGAGATGCACGGTTCCCTTACCTAGGCAGTGTCTCCACCTTGCCCCCTGCCAGGCCAGTGCTGTCCATCCTACTTAGGTCTGACCTCAGGGATCACCTCCTGGTTCATCTAAAAACCAGGCCTTCTGCCTATTTCCTCATATTCATTAGGGTAGATTCAGCTCCCAGTGCTGGGTTACTGGCATCCTTGGCTCACCAACTTTTAAGAACACAAAAGAAAAAATATGTTTCACAGTGGCCTAGTATGGTTTGGAGCAATATCTGAGATAAAGTGCATAAAAATATTTCAAAAATGGAGGAGAACCATACAAATGCAATGAATAATCACGATGATGACCACCAGAGATGGTTGGTACCTGCACCTTGGAGCATGGCCTCTCTGGGCTTGGTTCTTGTTATGTGTTTGCAAAAGGCCCTGACTTTTGGATCATTGGCTTACTGACTATGCCCAAAAGGACAAGTCTGGCAGCCACAAGTGGCTCACTTCATGCACATTTTTCTGGTTTAGCTGTTAGCTAATTTGTTTGTAGCCAGTGTCATCTATACACAAGGCTGGGAATTAGGCTCTCCAGATCTAATCCCTGCTGAGCTTCTAGCCTGCTGTGTGCCCTTGGATAAACTGCTTAGTGTTTCTGTGTCAACTGGCTTTTAACCATCACCTCAGAGTCATACTGATTTCTGTAAGACATGTTTTGTGAGGATGAAGTGATTATTACTTTTATATAGATTTTAAAATACTAACATAAAGATTTCCAGTTGCCTGTCCAACACATAAGGAGTTTAGAAGTCTCTACTCTGTCCTAATAACAAGTAGAAAGCTGAACAAACTAAAAATCAACAAATCTTTTTAGATCAGTCAGAGAACAGAGATCACAGGCAAACTGCTGCCCCCAAAACTGGAGAGACAGAGATGTACAGAGAATCACAACTTACCAGACAGAAAGCCATGAGCAGCAACCTCTGAGGGAACCAGTACCAGAGCAGGATAACCTGAACTATAACTGATGAATTGTTGGGAGGCTCAGGGTGAACAAGCCTGAGAGATAAAAACAACAGGGGGATCCCAGTCATGGTTGGAGGGAAGGTGGTGTAGCCCTCACATTTCTGTTTATTGTGAGTTTTAACTCTGGAAGCTTTATCACACATTCACAGTGAGGCTATGAGAAAAATCCCTGTGGGTTTCTGGTAAAAAGAGGGGAAAAGTAACCATTTTGAAATAGGCTCAGAGCATTCTGTTCTTCTTAAAAAGTCCTGACCTCAGGAGAAACTTTTTGGCCAGAGTCTAACCTGCTAGGGTATTATCAGAGAGACTAACCCACATAGGGGAATGAAAATGCCCAACTCTGGGACTCTCTAGCCATCCTATTCTAATTTTGGCAGGGGGAACAGAGAAGCATTGGGTAAGTTCATAGGCTAGGGGCACAGGCTCACCAAAAGACTGAAACCTAATCATAGGACTATAGAATGCTTCCCCTCCCCTTATACCTTACCATTACATTATCAAAGGCCAACTTACTGCAATTCCTTTTACCCAATATATCTTGTCTACCTTTCAACAAAAAATTACAAGGCATACTAAAAGGCAAACAAAACAAAACAAAACAAAAATAACATACACAGTTTGAAGAGACAGAGCAAGCACCAGAACCAGATTCAGATATGTCAGGGATGTTGGAATTATCAGACCATGAATTTAAAACAACTATGATTCATATGTTAGGAGCTCTAATGGAGAAGGTAGACAACATGCAAGAACAGATGGATAATGTAATCAGAGAGATGGAAATTCTAAGAAAGAATAAAAAAGGAAATGCTATGGATCAAAAAACGGCTATAGAAATGAATATGTTTGATAGGCTTATTACTAAACTGGACATGGCTAAGGAAAGAACCTCAGAACTTGAGGATATCTCAATAGAAACTTCCAAAACTTAAAGGTAGAGAGAAGAAAGGCTGAAAAAAAAGAGACCAGAACAACTACAAAAGTAACATATATACTTAATAGGAAAACCAGAAAGACAATAAAGAGATAAAGGAACAGAAGAAATATTTGAAGTAATAATGACTGAGAATTTCCCCAGATTAATGATAGAGACTAAACCACAGATCCAGAAAGTTTAGAGAACACTAAGAATAAATACTAAAAACATTACACCTAGACATAGCATATTAAAACTTCTTATTCTTAATTGCTGTAACAAGTAACAGTTGTTCAAAATAATAAATAGCTACAACATATATGATGTATGCTTCACTCTCTCCATATATATATATATATATATATATATATATATATGTTTATGTATATGTGGAATGAATGACAACACTGGTACAAGAAACAGGTGGGAGAAATTAGGAATACTTTATTATTATGAAGTACTTACACTATCCATGAAACAGTATAGTGTTATTTGAAAGTGGACTTGGTTTAGTTGTAAATGTATATTGAAAACTCTAGGGCGATTACATTAAAAAAATTGAAAAATAAGTATAATTGATATACTAAGAAAAGAGAGAAAATGGAATTATGTAAAATGCTCAGTTAAAACCACAAAAGGCAGAGAAAGAGCAAAAGACAAAAATAGGAATAAAGAAAAAGGGCAACAAATAGAAAACAATAACAAATATGGTAGATATTAATCCAATTATATCAATAGTCACTTTAAACATCAATGGTCTAAATATACCAATTAAAAGACTAAGATTGTCAGACTGGATCAATAATAAGACCCAAAACATATGTTCTTTATGGTGAGTAGAAAAATTCACTTTAAGTATAAAGACACATAAAGATCAAAAGTAAAAGGATAGAGAAAGGTATAGCATGCTAGCACTAATCCAAAGAAAGCAGGAGTATCTGTATTAATTGCAGACAAAGCAAACTTCAGAGCAAGGAAAGTTATCAGGGATAAAAAGGAGCATTACCCAATGATAAAAGGATCAATTCCCCAAGAAGATATAACAAACCTTAATGTGGATGTGCCGAACAACAAGGCTTAGAATATGTAAGACAAAACCTGACATAACTTGTCTTAGTCCATTCGGGCTGCTATGACAAAAATACCATGAACACAGTGGTTTATAAACAACAAACATCTATGTCTCACAATTCCGGATATTGGGAGGTCCAAGATAAAGATGTGTGCAGATTTGGTATCTTGTGAGAGCCTGCTTCTTGGTTCAAAGATGGCTATCTTTCATTGTAACTTCACATGGTAGGAGGAGCAAAAGATTTCTCAGGGTCTCTTTTATGAAGGCACTAATCCCATTCATGAGACTGGGACTCTGACCTCATGATCTAATCACCCCCAAAACCTCACCTCTTAATACCATCACCTTTGGGGTTAGGATTTCAACATATGTATTTGGTGGTAGTGGTGAATATAAACATTTAGTCCATTATAGAAATATAAGGAGATGAAACTACTATTATAGTTGGAGACCTCAAAACCCCTCTGTCAGAAATGGACAGAGCCAGTAAACAGAAACATCAGTAAGGACATAGCTAAACTCAAAAGCCCTATCAATCAACTGGATATAATCGACATCTATAGACTACTTCAGTTCAAAACAGTAGACTATACATGAAGCTTCTGAAGCTCACATGGAATATTCATCAAGATAGGTCACATTCTAGGCCATAAAACACATCCTAACAAACTTAAAAGAAAAAATCATACGATGTCTGCTCTCAAACCACAATGGAATTAAACTAGTAATCAATGACAGAAAGATAGCCGGAACTTTCAAAAATTCTTGGAGATTAAACAAAACACTTCTAAACAACACGTGGGTCAAAGAAGAAATCTCAAGAGAAATTTCTTTAAAAATTTGAACTAAATGAAAATGAAAATCAACTCATCAAAATTTGTAGGACACAGCAAATGCAGTGTTTAGACGGAAATGTATAGCATTGAATGCATATATTAGGAAAGAAGAAAAATAAATGATTAGTAATAGAAGTTTCCACCTAGAAAACTAGAAAAAGAGCAAATTAAATCTAAAAGAAGGAGAAGAAAAGAAATAATGAAAGTTAGAGCATAAGTCAATTAAATTGAAAGCAAGAAATCAAAGGAGAAAATCAACAGAGCCAAAAGCCGGTTCTTTGAAAAGATTAATAAAATCAATAAGCCTCTAGCCAGGTTAACTAAGACAAAAAGAGAGAAGGCACAAATTGCTAAGGTCAGAAATGAAAGAGGGGACATCAGCACAGATTCCATGAGCATTAAAAGAACAATAAAGGAATACTATGAACAACTCTATGCCCACAAATTTGATAACCTAGAAGAAACAGACCAATTCTTTGAAAGACACAATCTGACAGTGGTCATTCCTGCCAGAGTACGGGAAGTACCTAAAATCCAAATACTCAGTGTAGATTCCGTGTCCATATTTTTGGTTTGAATGTATTGCCACTATCTGGATTCTTCAAATTCTATATCGGTAAATAGTATATATTATATATTCAGTACATTATATATATTCACATTTTATATATATTTTTCTCCATGGTGACTGGGCTGTGGAGGGAAGAAGTGGAAGCATGAAGGGCAGAAATGGTTGGAAATGTGAGGCCACTTTGGATCCTTGAGCCATCTCTCAAAAGCCAGCATTCAGGCCACTGCTGAAGTGCAGCTCCAGGCCATCCTCTACTAGAGCCGACCTGATCTGCTGCACCTGTCCTTGACTTCTGCTTAATAAATGGCAGTAAATATCATAATCAAAGTAAAAACAAAAACAAAAACAAAAACCCTGCTAGTTGACAGTAAAAGCACAGACAGTTAAATTACAAATTAACACTTAGGATGTTCTGGATCTTCAATAGCAGGAAATTTTAATTAGGGCCCCTCAGTCCATGACAGATCAGGTGGAAACAAAAAATTATGATATAGAAGACCTAAACAACATAATTAATGAGGTGTATCTGATTAGTATATATCAAACTCTACACTAGATACTATTCAGTCTCTTTATGAGTTATACGGCATTCACAATGACTGACCATATTTTAAACAAAAGAAAAACATCAATAAATTCCAAAATGTAGACATAGTGCAGATAACATTCTCTGCTCATGATGTTGTAAAACTAGATCTGGATAATAAAACAAGATAATAAAACAAACAAAATACCCTGTGACTTGCAAAATAAAAATAAAGCAAACTTCTTAAAACAAAGCTTATGTCAAAGAGGAAGTTAACATCAAAAGCACAGACTTCAGAAAATAATAAAAATTAAAAATCTAAAATAAAATATATTTTAAGAATAGACAGATATACGTTATAAAACTATATAAAAAGAAAAAAGGAATAAAAAAATCAGGATGACGTTTATCTCTGAGCGAGTGGAGAAGGAGGCAGATGGAGGAGAGGGAGGGACCATATATGTAGATATAAGTTATTGTAAAGACACGTTGTAGGTGGTGAGTCCACAATTTTAAAATGTATCACATTAAAATAAACACACTAAACACATAAGTAAACAAAAGAGGGCTATTCACTGACCAGTGATGAGAGTGTGCCATGAATCAAGACAATGATCAATTCGGTTCTGTGCCACAAATAAATTTAGAAATAGTACATACTACAACCTACAGGGTGCAATTAAAGGAGTGCTCAGAGGAAAAATCATAACCTCACATATGTAGAATAATAAACAAAAAAGCTAAAAATGAAAGAAATAATATCCTTCTCAGGGAGTTTAAAAAAAAAAAACTGAATGGTAATAGGGATAATAACAAACCCAAAGAAAGAGTAAAGCAGAATTTAATAAAAAAAAAAAAAACAAATTATTTAACTAAAGACAAAACAAGATTAGAGCACATTAAATTCAAAAGCTAATTCCTTGAAGGACAAAATAATGTACTTGATCAGGAAAAAACAGAAAAACCTAAAATAAGAAAAGTTAAAAATCACAAAGGGGGACAATAACTGCAAATACAGGGGAAAATCAAAGAAACACAGAGATTACCTTTATCAAAGTTTTGCAAATAAATTTGAAATCTCGGGAAATACATAAATTTCTAAAAATAAAACTTACTTAAAATGTTTCCAGAAGACAATCGGATATCTACACAAATTATCATTTTAAAAAAATGGTAAAGTTTTTAAAGAAGTATCATCCTCCCAACAACCAGACAATGACAAAGCACCAGTAAGCCACAGGGAATTCAACGACACCATTAAGGAACACGCTATTCCACTGCTCTTAAAATTTTTCCAGGAAATAGAAAAAGAAGATAACCTCTGAGATAACATTGAGACCCAAACCTATGGAAACATAATATAGGCTGATATCACTTATTAATATCAATACACAAATCCTAAACCAGATATCAGTAAATAGAATATAACACCAATGAAAAAGAATGACGTACTATAATCAAGTGTGATATCCATTAGGAATACATAACGTGGCTTGAGAATAGAAAGACACTAAAATTTTCAGTACATCTAAGGAGAAAAAGCATATGACCATCAATCACTATAGATACTAAAAGGGCATTTCTTAATTTTCAACAAATACCACAAACAAATGAAGAAAACTCAATGAAAATATACATTGATCATGATGAGCACTCAGTAACGAATAGACTTGTTGAATCACTGTATTGTACACCTGAAACTCATAGAACACCATATGTTAACTGTACTGGAATTAAAATAAAAACTTACGAAAAAAACTCAATGAAAATGGAAGTATCTTTCCTTTCTTAATATGACTGTATATTTATCGACCTAAAACCAGCATTATGGGTAACACTAGAAACATTCCCTCTCAATTCTGACATAAGAGAAAGATGTCCACAATTATCATTATTACTGAACATTGTCCTGGTTCTGGCTAGCCAATACATTTAATAAAACAAAGAAAATAGAGGTTGGATCAACGTGCTAGGGCTGCCATAACAATATGCCTTAGACCGAGGGGGCTTAAACAACAGAAATTTATTTTCTTATGGTTCTGGAGGCTAGAAGTCCAAGATGAAAGTCTAGTAGAGTCAGTTTTTGGTGAGGACGCTCTTCCTTGCAGATGGCCACCTTCTCATTGTGTTCTCACGTGGTGAAGAGAGAGCGAAAGAGAAAAAGAGCCCGAGAGACAGTGCAAGAGTTCTCTGGCATTTCTTCTGATAAGGACAATAATCCCATCAAATCAGGGTTCCTGACACTTAACGACCTCAGTTAACCTGAATTAACTTTGTTAGAGGCCCCATCTCCCAATATAGCCATACTGGAAGTTAGGGATTTGACGTATGAATTTTTAGAGGACACATTCAGTCCAAAACAGTCATCCAAAATGGAAAGGAGATAAAGTTATCATTATTGAGTCACAATATTATTGTATATCCCCAAAACCTAACTGACTCTATTACAAATAATATGAGAATTCAATAAGGTGGTGAGATACTGGGCACAGAAATCAAAGCATTGATATGTATGTATATATAACAGCAACCACTTAGAAGAGATGGAAGGAAACATCCCATTGACAACAGCAGCAACAATAAAACAAGACACCAAAGGATAAAACCCAAGAAGAGATGTGTGAGCTCTGTATGAAGAAAATATCTAATTGCCACTGAGGAAAGAAATGAACACTTTACCAAATGAAAAGCATCTGTAAAGAGAGTGATCATCTTAAAGTTATCTCTCTATTCTCCCTACGTTAATCTATATATTTAATGCAACTCCAATAAAAATTCCTACAGGGTTTTGGTTTTGGTTTTGGTGCGTCGGTGGGGGGGGGGGGGGGGGGGCAAAAGCTGACTCTGAAGTCCATAAGAAAAAAAATTAAGAATCGTCAGAAGAATTCTGAAAAATAGAGCAATGGAAAGGGCTGGTTGGTGAGGATGCAGAGAGATAGGCACTCCCATACCTCTGCGGGATATGACTTCGAAGAACAGTTTTACAGTATTTATTAAACTTACAAATGCACATGCCTCTTAATCCAGCAATTCTATTTCTAGGAATTCATCCTTCAGACATATGAACAAAATTATTCATGGCAGAATTGTTTGTAATAGCATGCAATTGGAAACATCCTTACTACAGTGTCTGGTTGAATAAATTATGGACCCTCCACATAACATAATACTCTGAAGTCTGTGAAAAAGAAAGAGAAAGTTCTTTCTGAATTTATATGGAATGATTGCCAAGATATATAGCTAAGTTAAAAAAAAAAGCAGGGTGCTTTTAATAAAATATGCTGTGATTTGTGTAAGAATAAGTAAAATAAAGGGTGTATATACATACATATACATACATACACATACATATGTACATACATATACCTATACATACACACACATATAAATATATATGTCTCTGGAAGCATTTGTCAGAAAATAGTCGCATTAGTTGCTTCCAAAGAGAGCTGTGTGGGAGAAGGGGTAGGAAGAACATTTTTACCCTTTTGTATCTTTGGAGTTTTGATTCACATGAATGTGTTTATTTTAAAAAGTAAGTTAGATAACTGAAAAAGTAATTTATTTCTGATTTTTAGAAATATCATGGAATTGGGTGAACCTTTAAATTGAAGACCATGAAATACAGCAATAGTAATTTTAATTTTTCTAAATTATGTATTCCAAATTCCCTTTCAGTTAGGAGAGATTGTGGGAAACTGAAGGGAGCGATGAACCACAGGAGAACAGGGAGACCATGGGGAACGAGACAGAGTCAGGAGCTTGGGAGCCATCGAGAAGGATGGCTGGCTGGAAGAAGGAGCTGGAGAATCAGGGAGAATTAGGGAAAGCTGGTGAAGCAGGAAGGTGAACTGGCAGTCGGTAAATTTTAGGGTGAGGACAGTCAAGTGAGACGTTCTTGCAACACTTTCCTATCCACTGGGGACATGAGTTTCGGAGCAAATTTCCCTGTTCTCCTGGCCTTTGAAGTTACTATGTGTAAATAAAAAGTTTCTTTTCCCATTGAAATCTAAGGGTTTTCTCCTGTGTGGAAGGAATTAACAAAGGTCTGAGAAACTCACTTAGTGTCCTTTTGACATTCAAAAGCAGTCTAATTGCTTTATCTTTGTTCTTTGAGAGTTAGGGTAGGACTCATTTAATAATGCCAGGAGGTTATAATTGAACATAGCATTTATTTCACCATTTGGAGCCTCCCTTCACCACAAAGACATCTAATTTATGGGACTCTAAATGACTTTGCCACTATATCCATTTTGTTCAACTAAAACCATCACACTCTGAGAGGAGCCGTGGTTAGAAATCGGAGCACAACAGCAGCTCAGTCAGGGAAAGGTGACCTGTCTCACTAAATTTTCTAAAGCTTGAACGATTCGATCTCACAGAACGCTAGTGTAACACACAGTGAAGTGAAGCCGGGGCTCCATCAAGTTCTGATGGTCCCCAGGTCTGGTTTATAAAATAATAAAAGTTTCATCTTTCCGGATACACCATTACCTCTATTGCCACCTGCTGGTAAACTTATGTCTCATTTCATTCAGTTAATGGCTTTCCCATCGCTGATAAAACACATTTTGGAACCCAGAGATAGCTTTGCAGCAAAAGAATTGCCGCTGCTTGAGGACGGGTCACTAGTTCACAGATGCAGCAGCTGATGCGTGGGGAGGATGAATCCCACCCCGTCATGTTCCTCAGCACACAGGACAGCGAATGGCAAAGACTGCACCAATATGAGAAGACGGACAGTTGCCTCCCGCAGTGCCACCCACGGCTGCCAGTTCCTTAAGTTTGTCTACTCCCTTGAGTTCATCTAAATATAGGGTTCTCAGGGCGCCTGGGTGGCTCAGTCGGTTAAGTGTCCGACTGGATTTCGGCTCAGGTCATGATCTTAGGGTGGTGAGATCGAGTCCCCCGCCCCCAATGGCTCCAGCTCTGGGCTCGGTGGGGAGTCCCCTTGAGATTTTCTCCCTCTGTCCCTCCCCCCACTCTGCATGCACTCCCTCTCTTCTCTCTCTCTAAAATAAATAAATCTTAAAAAAAAATAAAAATACAGGGTTTTCTACGTCTCACACAAAAAAGACCAATTTTTTAAAAATTCAATGATTTTGAGTATTAAGTTTTTAAAAGCTTAATCAAACACGTACACACACGAACGCAGGCAGTTGCCTCACTTTAGCTCTGGAGCTGAAGCCAACATTGACAGAGGCTCATTTCTCTTACTTCTCTCCCTCACATACTTTACCCTCTGCTCCTTCAAAACTATAATTCAGGGGCACCTGGGTGGCTCAGTCGTTAAGCGCCTGCCTTCAGCTCAGGTCATGATCCCAGCGTCCTGGGATCGAGCCCCACATTGGCTCCTTGTTTAGCGGAGAGCCTGCTTCTCCCTCTCCCTCTGTCTGCTGCTCCCCCTGCTTGTTCTCTCTCTCTCTCTCTCTCTCTCTCTCTCTCTCTCTCTCTCTGTTAAATAAATAAATAAATAAAATCTTAGAAACAAAACAAAACAAACAAACAAAAAACCCCAAAACTTCATACTCAGTACTTACACACTTAGACCTAACATACTCGTACATGCACGCACTGTATGTCCACAGGCATCTGTGGACAATTTACACATTTCCTCATGTTTGTAATCACATAAAATCCTTACACCATCTGGACTCTTTTAATAAGTAGAAGAAAATATATGGCCATTTTCCTTCTATGATATCACCTCATGATACCATACTGTAAGATTCTGAAGTAGTTTAGTGTACCCATTTACCCAGTGAAGGATGTTTGGGGCATTTCAAGTTTTTGGTGATTATAACTAGAGTGGCTATAAACATGCATGTACAGGTGTTTATGTGAATATAAGTTCTCATTTCTCTGTGATAAATATCCAGGGATAGGATTTCTGGGTCAGACGGCTTGTGCACGTTTAAAAGAAACTGGCAAACCATTGTCCACAGTGGCTTTGCCGTTTTGCATTCACACCTGTGATGCATGAGAGTTCCAGTTGCTCTGCATCCTTGTCAGCACTTGATATTGTCAATACTTTTTCTTTTAGCCCTTATAATAAGTGTACAATGGTAACTTGTCACAGTTTTCATTGGTATTCCTCAATAACTAAGGTTGTTGAACAACTTTTTACGTGCTTACTTGTCATCCAGATATCCTCTTTGGTGAAGTGCCTGTTCAATTATTTTACACCCCCCACACACACACTTTTGTTTTGCATCGGGTTGTTTTCTGTGATGTGTTGAGAGTTCTAATATATTCTAGATGTGTCCTTTGGTGAAGTAGTCTTGAATCATCAAAAAAATGTAAACATTTAGATTCTTCCAGTGCAAATGTATTCTATTCACTTATTGGTGATTCACATATGCAGTAGAGTTAAGTCTATAAACTAAACTTTTCTATAATTAGAACTGTGGGTATTGTGAATGATGAGGTGCTCTCTAAGGAGGCCCAGAGAGAAAGCTGGTGAGCTGCCCAGATCAGATTCTAGAAGGGTCCGTTGTCCTTGTTGAATTCCCCAAAATCTAGGGTTTAGTCTTAGGCTTTGAAGGTTTAGAAATGTGATTTGGCTGGTGTCCCAAGAGCTGATTCCACCTGTGGACACTTACTCATGCTAGTAAAGCTCTAAAGGGATCAGTGTGCAAGGGCAGGGTGGCAGCTAATAAATCAAGGTAGCTTCTGGTGTTTTCTTCTCCTATAGATTCATATGATAGTCCTAAGCTTCCGTAGTGGGTTTGGACTTAGACTAAGGGACTTAGGCACATCAATGGCTGTGATTAACTTTTCACTGGGCCATGATGAAAAAAATAAGCAGAATCTAATGAATTTTTCTTAATCAGTTCAATTTAAAGGGCTATTTTTTATTTGGAAGTTATGTTCTTTCTACAACTTTGACACATTCTGTATTAATGTATTTCCTTAGGGTACAGCTACGGCTTGTTGGCCTAGCAGATGTTCCGAAAGTGAGGAGCTGTTGTTCTCTGCTCTAATGTCACCCTTATCTCCTGCATTTCTGAGACCTTAGGAGGTATCTTCCTGGCCCTCCCCCATCTATATGTGTCTAAGTCAACTGAACTTGACATTAAAGGCACTATATAATCTGACCCCTAGCTTCCAATTTCATTTCAACACACCTTCCAATGTGATTCTTCTCCAGGTAAACCAGTCTTCTGGTATAACAGGCCTTTTTTTTTTTTTTTTTTTTGGCCTTTGGATATTTGCTATTCCATTTCTAGCCCACTTCTTCCCCTATACCTATCTTCCTCAGTGTCTTCTGAGCCAGAAGTGGACATTTACTTCTCTGAATTCCTACAGCACCCATCCTCAGTGTCATTCCTAAAGCATTTTTCCTATAGTATCTTTCACTGTGGGTGACTGATATGCTTTAGTGGATGATCAGAGTACTCCCATCAGAGAGTAAGCTTTTGAAGGGGAGGAGTAAAGGTCCATTTTTACAAGAAATCTTAGCTGTCTCACAGCAAAGACAGTGCTTTTCACACTAGGTGCTCAATTAAGGTTTGCCAAATGAAAGAAGACAGAAATGAATACGTGAGAAATAGGATATTTAAATTCTTGCAACAGGACTCCCCTTTTTACCCACAGTTATCTATATATTTTGGTACTTGAGGGCCTTCTTATACATACCTCCTACATAAATATACAGATCAAGGGCTCCCTTAGGCTATATCCTCAGATGTCTGAGTTTGTGAGTGTGGCCTGCACATCAGCATGCCCAGGCAGAAGGAAAAACAAGCAGGCACTCCCAACTGGGGAAGTCATTTGCAGCTCCTCCCATTATTACTGGCTGAATCTTCTAATTTAAAACAAAGAGCTGGAAGCAGCAATTCAAGTGGCTGGCTATTAGCAAGTTCAGTTATCAAAACACAGACCTACTATTTAAACATATAAAACAATAAAGCCCCAAAGTCCACTTCTGACCTTTAGCATCTCTGCAGCTAGAGCCTCCCCTAAAATCTCCCTTTTGGACCCTTAGGGGTTGGTGTTCTTATCACATGGAGGCTATTTTTAGATTTTACTTGACTGAGAGCACTTTCCTTAATCGCAAAGAGATTTTCCTCTCCTTTTTCTTCATACCCCACGGTACAAGGACTCCCCCAAGGCAAACCAGTTACCATTTTCCACCAGTCTGTGGCTGGTCAAGGAAGTTTCTCAGGGCTATAGAGAAGGCAGTCCTAAAGTCCAGATCTAGGGACAAGAGGGCTACTGAAGAGCTGGCAAAAATAACCAAAGGAGGAAATTAGAACATGATCCAGGTCACATTGCAAGATGTGGTTCATTGCTTGTTTCTCATACCTGCCGAGTGATCCCATAAGCTGGGCTACTCAAGTGCTGGCCTATCCAGACACAAGCCAAGGGATGGAAGCGTAGTTAACTTCCTTAATATGTGATGCTTGTGAATCATCACTGTGGTCATCATCATGGACACCAGTCCTCACTGTACAGCAGATGGAAAGGGGTGGAAAACAGGAGAGAATTTGTGGTGACCACAGGCTACAGCCTGGCAGGGTTTTGTTTGGGTTTGTAAAATAAATTAGATCTATCAGCTCATTGGTCGTCTTTTATTTCTTTCTCTTTAAAAAATGGAGTGCATTAAAATACCGGTTGCATACATATTCTGATTATTTGATTACATAATACCTACATTATAGGTCTGGATAAAAAGAGATACTTTAATTAAAATCATTTTGCACAGTGCCAAGCATATAGAAACAGTAAATAAATGGCAGCTATTATTATCAGCTCCCAAAGTCTTATAACCAGAGATTTTGTTATATTAACTAGAAATGTCTACTGAATTCATTCTTGGTTTCCTAAAACATAGCATTCAATACAGTTCAGTATGATATTAACTACATAATGAAAAAGAAAGGTAGAAAAAAGACCTGAAGGAAATATACTAAAGGACTTGGTAGTGATTGATGCTGGATGGCAGAGTCATGGATAATTTTGCCTGCTACTTTATACTTTGTATCACTCTCCCCACTTTCCATAACGAGCACTTATTATTCGATGATCTGGAGATGTACTACATTTTAAAAATAAGATTATTAAAATGTTCAGGATGTAAAGGTTTTTTTTCAACCTTTTTTCAACCTTTTCAACCTTTCAACCTCTGAAAGTTTATCTTTCAGAGGCTTTGCCATTTTCCACCTGCATGACCTTGGGTACATTACTTAGTTAACCCTTTGAACCTTAGTCTCCTCCCCCCAAAAATGGGGAAAAGAAATACTTCTTTCAAAAGTCTGTGTGAAGGGATGCCTGGGTGGCTCAGTTGGTTGGGTGTCTGCCTTCAGCTCAGGTTATGATCCCAGTGTCTTGGTTCCGGGATCAAGTCCCATGTCGGGCTCCCTGCTCACCGGGAAGCCTGCTTCTCCCTCTGCCTGTCGCTCCCCCCTGCTTGTGCTCTTTTTCTCTCTCTCTGACAAATAAACAAATAAAATTAAAAAAAAATTTCTGTGTGAAGATTAAGTGAGAAAACATAGGGAAGTCACCTAGCACAGAGCCTGATGGCCCACAGATACCTAATACTAGGTCAACAAAACCTGGGAGGTAGCATTTCCCACCCCTCAGACTAAAGCAACTTTAAGAGCCTATTTGGACCAGGATTGAAAATGGAATGACTCCACCACTTACTGCCACTGTTATAGTCTGTCCTCTGCATGATTTCTTGCTTTTCTTCAACTATGCCTGAGAATTGCCTGCCCCAAATTTCAGAAGAGTAATGCTGTCCTAAGGGCAATCGCATGAGTGTAAATAATGGAACGATGTGGTAAAACACAGACACATGTGCTTTGGATTTGCAGAGGCCAGAGTTTAAATTTTGCTAATTACTAACTGTGTGATCTCGGGCAAGGGACTTAAGTTTTTGGAGTCTTGATTCTAAATAACATCCATTGAGCCCTTATTACATGCCAAGTACTGGGCTGAGCATTTTACATACATGCTCTCATTGAATCAATCTAACAATCCTGTGACATGTAATTATTATTCCCATTTTACAGATGAACAAGTGGTAAAGTAAGTTGCTTGAGGTCATGTAGGTGGTTATTGGTAGAGTTCAAATTTTAATCTGGGCAGTCTGATACCAGAGCCTAAGCTCTTACCCACTCTGCTGTAAAGCCTCCCATTCAATAAATGGGGATACAAATACGAGCTGAGGGGCTTATCACAACAAATAGAATAATCCGTGTGAGGTGCCTGTGCATAGGAGGCACTCAATAAAGGTCTGAGATGAGAGAAGACACTCTAATCTTAGGAGGTATTTAGGAATGCATGTAGAGGAATTTCATACACATTACGTATCATACCAAAGTCTTCTCTTGTGAGCATCTTTGTTGCTACTCATGCATATCTCTCCCACACTCCTTTTCGGGACACCTAGTAGAGCATCTCAAGGAAAAGGCCAACAACTTTAAAATATCCTTTGGATTTGCTACATGATTTCTCTCAGACATGGCAGGCATATTTACTTATATTCCAATCCTAACACTCACAATAATGGTGACCACTTATCGAGTACTAAGGAATTCACATGATTTATCTCACTGTATCCCAACAATAAAATTATGAGTTAAGCTTTATTGGTCCTTTTTTATGGATGAGGAAACTGTGACCCAGAAAAGTTAAGAAACTTGCCTGAGTTCCCATGGGTAGTAAATGGTGAAACCAGGATGCAAATCCAAATCAGCCTGGTTTTGAAGCCTCTTGATTTAATCATCTCATTACTGTAGCCCCACCACCACCCTTATCTCCATGTTTTTGGCTTGTCTATCTATATAGCTGGAGAATGGCACGAAGCGGCACCCTGGGATCAGACTATTCTGGAGACTTAGCAGTAGTTGTGATTTTCCTATTTTTCTTTGAGGCTGAGGAGACAGAATTCATTATGGCGAGGCTGAAATTGCCTACTGGCCTAGCATCTTAGGGTTTGGATAAGCATCTGTCAAATCTACTACACTCCATTGTGGGTAGTCACTAGTGCTATCTGGCAAATATTCCATTTTTCCTCAGTTCTGGGCACAGAGTAAGATTGAAATTCCTGGCTTTATAGTTGAATGGAGCTTTGTAATTAGGTACAGCTTTTAAATTTTGTGTGGAAGTGACATGTGACACTTCTAAGCTGGAGCCTGGAGCCTGTTTTTGAGACTTTCCAGAGCTTTCTTTCCCCTTTGGTACAATAACCAGCAACATTCAAGATGGTAGCTGCTCCATCAGCTTGTGTCTCTAAGTAAATACAAAAAGCAAAGATCCCTGCCAACTTATGATAAATGCATTTCTTGAGTGAAAAATAAATTTTCATTGTTTTAAGCCACTAAGATTTTGGAGTTGCTACTATAGCATAACCTAGTTTATCCTGACTGATACAACCAATGTAGCAAATCATGGATCATACAAAGTGGTGCCTGGTTGTCAGTGTGGTAGTTGCTAACATACTCCACCATGACTATCACCAGTGTGAGGAGAGAGAGAAAGGGGGGTGAAGGTTAGAAAGACAGGAAAGAGGTACACACACACACACACACACACACATACACACATGCATGCACATAGAATGAGAAAAAGAGAGAGAAGAGTGTGTGTGTGTTTTTTAGTTATGCTAGAACCTGTAGGAAGCTATGCTTTTTTACTTTGAAGAAGCATCCTCAAGGAACCATGAGGGTTGAGACTGTGTTTTGGGCAGTATTTCCAGGGCTCAGTAAGCCAACTGACACTAAATATTTGTCAAATTCATAATATGCTGGATTATCATTTTATGGATAATAGAATATGTAGGGATGCCTGTTCTTGGAGCATTTCACTTGGTTTTGGAATTTACTTTAGCTAAAATGAATACAACTCTGCTAGCTAGCTTTTTAAACCAGGCTAGTGTACTTGCTTTTTCTCCCTCACTAGTCGAAGTTCTCTAGCCCTGGCGTCTCATGACACGAGGGTAGGTTCATTTTTAAAAATTAACAGTATCCTTGTGCTTTAAGAAAGTGTTGAAGCCCGTTTATATTTAAATAAGAGTCTTCACTCTTTAACCTCTTTAAAATAAATAAATAAACAGATAAATCAGCCCAAACCTAAGCCTAATCGGAAGATCCCTGTTCCTTTCAAGGAGGGGGCGCTGCTCCGTGTGCGGGGGTGGGTGGGAATGACTCATCCTGGAAAGCAGTGGCCACAGCTCTCAGGCAGGCCAACAGCCAGACTCCACAGGCCAAGAGGAAAGAGTGGGAGGGCAAGGAGAAGGAGGAAGAAGGGGAACAGGGCTCCTGGCACCGAAAAACAGCCTGTGCCTGCTGGAAGAACTGCAAAGTTGAATGTGTCTCCAGGTGATTCCAGATGTTCCTTCTCCTTCTTGCCAGTCATTATCCCATAACTTATTCCAGAAACCACTTGCCAGCAAGCCAGTGTTCCCGCCATCACTAGACTGTGAGTTCCAAGAGCATACACACTGTGTGTTACTCATCTTTTGCTCATCCTACACCCACACTCCCTGCCTAGCACTTTGGAGGCAGCCAGGAGATGTTTGCTGAGCAAGTGGTTCTTCAGGAGCTGGGACCGTTCTGAAAGCTTCCAGAGAGAGGAGACTTACTGCCTTTGCCCTACTCTGGGGCATGGGTTGCTAACTTTTCAGTCTGTACACGCGTTCATTGGCAGCTGCTTTCATCTCTTGTTTGATTCCTTTGCCGGTCACAAAGTTGCTGTTAGGGGACTCAGCAAAATAACATTCCAGCTCTGTATGTGCAGTATGGGAAGAATGTCTAGAGCTGCCTTCACTGAAGGGTTGAAGGCTACTCCCTAATTCAGAGGAGGGATAATAAACAGAATACACTAATACAGTGTCTATCTCTGCCACCTGGAAACTGTGCTTTTGGGACAGTTTGTTCCTACCAACAGATCACAGGATTAGAAGACATTGTAGGGCCCGAGACCACAATGAGATATATTCTAAGGCTTTGGAAATACAGTTTGCTTGAAGAGTTAGGTTATTAAAATCCACGCACAATGGATGTGATTGGTCACCTGTGGAAGTAAAGCAGGAAATCATCCCTAAATGTGTGAGTCAAAGGCTTGGAAATACATAATGTTCCAATTAAGATGAACTAGGAGAAATCTCAGGGAAGCAGGTGGGACAGCACTGAGAACCCAACCAACGGAATGCACACTGTTTGAAGAATATTTCAGGACAGAATGTGTCTGCCTGGGGAGTAGGGTGGATGGGGAGAAGTTATCAGCTATAAGAGGTAAAGAATAAGGGGCTTTGCGGAGGCAAACTCTGGTACGCCCACTCAGGCCCCCTCCCAGACAGAAGTTTTTCTGGCCCCTGACTTGATGAAAGTACACTAAAGCTTTTTACCAGCGAAGCACTTCTGAAACTCCACTCCTTCCCTCCATTCTGAGTGTCCTCATCACGCTGAAGTGAATGACCAGTACTCTTATCCTGCTTCCTGGCAAGACTATACTTTTCTCCAATGTTCTCAAACTTCTTTGACTACGGCAAAAGGCACTGACTCCAACTTCTACCATATGAAGATACCTCCCCCACAAAGATGTTTTTAATCCTTTCAAGGCTCACAAGGCAGATCCTCATAGCCCACTGTGAGCCTTCAACCACCCTTGGAAGATCACTGTCCCAGCTGCAGGCCAAGTTTTAGTGGAACTTTTCAGCAGAAGGATTCCATCCCTTTCTTGGCAGTCTGTTCAACTCTGCCAGCATAAATGCTGTGCCCAGCATGTGCCATTTGTGCAAGACACCTCCAGCTCCTTCTGATGAAAGATGCCACCAAAGCAGGAAGTAACTTCGGAGATGGAGGGGTCAACTGGCAGGTCTGCTGAGGCTGTGTTTTCACCTAGAAAGACTTGAGCAGGAAGGCCAGACATGTGGTGAAGAAGGGGCCTGAAGGCTGCTGGATAATTTGCACGCACACTACTGAGAGTGGAAGGGGGACTATTAGGAAATGACGGGGCCACCAGAAGGTCTTTCTCTGCAAAAAAAAAAAAAAAAAAAAAAAAAAAAACAACAACAAAAAACCCTTCAAAATAGTTTTACAACTACAAGAGCTTCCTCTGCTTTTCTCACAAGCCCAGCCAAGAGCTCTGGCTCCCTCTGTGATGTGGAGAATAGTGGTCTTAAGGTGCCAGACTCAACTCACAAGCAGACCCTCTATGAGGAGTTTGAGAGGAGTGCTGGGTGAAGGCTCTTTGGCCCCCAAAGTTCTCTGTTCTGGGAACAGTGCCTGAAATTATCCAATTATCAGGAAGTCATATCTGGACTAGAAAATCAGAACCTTGAGCTGGAAAGTATTAATGAAGGTGGGAATGTGGGTTTGGTCCTAAGTCAGGGGCACTGCTCAGGCGAAACATCCAAGGGTAGAACTACATCAAGAACACCTTGATGGAATGCCAAAGGTCACCTAATTCCTAGGTAAAAACAAACCACTAGCAGGGAGAGAAGCACAGAAGAGGGAAATAGCTGAACACAAGAGAAAGAAACACCTTTTCCATGGTTTTTCCTACCATCAGTTGTGGCCATGGGTATCATATTTTAAAGAAGAAACCATGTCCATCATCCCCTGGTCATGGCAGCTCAGCACACATTTTTAACCATGGGTCTCTTACCCATTCCTTATGGAGAAATAACTGAACACAATAAACTGTATTTTTTGCTTGAAAAATTCTTCTTTTCATTTTAATGTTAGACTTTTCAGCCAGAAATATTTGCCCTGAAGCTATTTAGTAAATATCCTTGTTGAAAACCTCACAAAACACTGCTGACAACTCCAGCAAGTTCTGAAAGACAATGCCCATTCACTGAAATGCTACTGATACATACTCATGTATGCAAACTTCCTCAGACTTGCCTTCAGAAAGATGCAATTTATGATAGTGCAGGGCAGCAGAAGGTCACATAAAAAAAAACACAACCATGTGAGCATAAAACAAAACAAAACAAAAACAAGTAATTAATGAATTTTGTGAGTCATCCTAATAATATAATCTCCCAGTTACTTTCAACATCTGGCAAAGGCATCAAGATTAGCATGGAAAATTACCAGTTGCTGTGTGTGTGGCATCCTAACTGCCCATCCTCATTCTGGCATTTACCTGTGGAAGGGTGATGACAGTCTGCTCATTTGCACCACCATCAGCTCAGGGACAATGACCATGCCTGTTGATGAAGTTGGCCCAGGTGATCAAAGCAGCATCCTATAGACATAAAGCAGCTGTAAGAAACACAATCTCAGTTTTCCCACTTATAAAATGGGGCAATGCATAATCTTCACCTACTTTACTAGATGAATGTCAGATAGTCTAGATAGGCTAGACTATCTAGCCTAATCTATGGAAAGGCTTGAGGTACAAAGCATTGCAACTGCTATAATATGGTAAGCAACTGAACCCCAGGACCCTAAAAGGTTTTACACAGAAGTCCAAGCAAGAGTTTCATTTTGAACCTCACCAAAGTGTTCCTTGATTATTAAGTGTAAAAAGGATCTTAATTTTTAAGAATTTAAACTCTAAGCATTCCTAGAACGTAGCCTAAGCAGTGGTATTAAAATGAGGCTCCTGTCCAGTCATATCAGCTATCACCTAATTCCTCAGGTGTTTTGCTTCTTTGTCCTCCCCTTCCTTCTGGAAACCTATAACCCTTCAGCCTGTTTCTGTTCCTGTGTGTGTGTGTGTGTGTGTGTGTGTGTGTGTGTGTGTGTGTGCCTGCGTGCATACTGGTGGAGCCAGTGGGCTCAGGTCTTGGGGAGATCGCAGAAGCTGTGTCTGGATTGCCAAGTAAGGCTTTGATTTCCTTTGTTCCTACTGCTGGAGCCTCCTAGGCTGATTAAGTCGGGGGCTTCTCCCGGGTTTTGTTGGCCCATGAATGGAACCTCTTCAGTGCTCACTGGAGTGCAATATCATTGATACTTCCTCCGCCTGCCTCCCTTCCTCTCCCAGCCCGGCTGAGCTGATGGATTAATCCTGCTGTGTACTTGGAGGGCTCACTGGCAGAGATGCATGCTGGGGTAGAAAAAGGGGGCTGGGTTCGGAAGGGACCATGGAGACCTTCCTCTTAGCATCTAAACCCCTCATTCCACTGAACTGAGGCCCAGTGTGGAGCAGTTAGGGGCCTGGCCCGAGCCTGGCAGTAGATAGTCAGGGCGAGCCTTAAGCTCCAGGGCCATCAACTCCTCCCATTACTGACTCTTCTGAGAGGAAGGCCTGCCAGAGCTCTCACTGAAAAACAGTAACCCCGAATCTAGACGCATCTTTTGTTCACTGATGTATCCTTGTCTAGCACTGATAATGCTGTCTACATCATAGTAAGCACTCAAAAAAATTTTTTTATAGCATGAGTGAATGAATCAATTAATGAAAATTACATTCCCTTACATTAGCACTGAAGAAGAAAAACAAATGAGGAGGGAAAAGATATGTACCTTCTTTCTTCTTGGCTTTCAGTCCCTCCCCATCCCCAACTCCAATCACTGTTTCCTGGCTTCCTCTTCTTCTCCTCCTCCTCCTCCCCAAAAGAATGTTGTTCCTCATCTTCACAACAGAATAAAAATAGCTGATAGCCATTTAAAAGTAACTCCTTCCAGAGGTCATTTAAACTCCATTTAAAAGTATCTCCTTCCAACTCTAAGCCTTAAGCCAAAAGGATGCAACTCTAATGGTAGAATTACAGATATTGGCCAACAAATGGGAAAGGGGGTAAGAGGTAATAGACCTTTGTGGGGCTCATTATAATCCAGCACATTCACAGCCTTGCCATGCTATGGGCCCCTGAAATGGAATTCCAGAGAATCTTTACCACTGAACATGGAATAGTGGCCAGAGAGCAGTCAAATCTCGTTAGCAAACTGACTGTTGGAAAGGATCTGAGAAAAGTAGGGCATTTGTATGGTGATGTCCCCAGTGTAAATTAGCAAAATTTTTGAAAATGCAATTTTGTAATACATAGTGAGAACAAAAATATTTAAACCATTTGGTGTAGGCATCTTACTTGTGAATTTATTCTAAGAACATAGTCAAAAATAAGAGAAAAGCTTTGTGCACTAGAAGTACATTGTCAAATTATTTCTAGTAGTTAAAATTTGAAAAAAACAAAAACGAAAACCAAACCCTAAGTGATGAATAACAATGAGGAAAAAAACACAAAGTAAATTACACAACAGTAACAGATCTGACTTACACTGCATATGAAAAATTTATTGGCTGTAAGAACTTAGGTATATTATCTAACATCTCCAAGGCTCAGTCTCCTTGTCTGTAAAATTCCTTCTCTGTATTAACAGTGCCTAATTCATGGAGCTGTGAGAATTAAATGAGATCATTGTTATCACTTATTTCCATTATTACTATTCCCATAGGTGGCATTGCATCTTTGTGGAAAGAATCAGTGGAGTTAAATCTCCCAACACCGTAATGAAATTAATATTACAGGAATCACACTGAGGCCCAAGGCCCCCTTATGAGTACACATCTTCTTATCAGTGTGGATTTGGGATTTGATTTCAAACAGGCAGGACTAGAAGGTATCTTTGCCCAGAGATTGCCTCATATTTTCACCCCCAATTAATCAAAAATAACTTGGCTTTGAAGAACCGAGGAGATAATCCCTTCCTTTCAACTGTTCTGCCTGGGTACATTCTGTGGAGGGAGAATTGTGGGCAGAATGGAAAGGACAGAGGTGGAAGGGTCCAACTGATGAGACAGCTTCTTCCAAGTCTTTGCAGCTGAATTTGCATTTAGCCATGGAGCCACTCACAAAGCTTTGACCTGCTCCCCTTCTCTCAACCCCCAACTCAGTTCTCAAATCTGATGTTATTGCTGGGTTGCACAGATCTGGAACCCCTTTGAGGGGGTGAAAATATGAGGGGATGCCTAACTGGGGAAGCTCTGAGAGTCATCATTAAAGAAAACTCTGGTCTTGGACCTTGAAAAAAAAACAATCAACGCATTGACTCAATATGCATAGCTTTATCCTTTTTCTCACCCCCTCTTGCCCCTTTATTTACCTACCGCAGATTGGTTCCAAATCTGGGATTTTTCTCTTTTTAACTGTTCATGGGATGCTATTCTGATCTTCTTGGCTGCTTGTCTATTTGTCTTATTGTTGGAGTAGTGTGTGTGTGTGTGCTTACTGGTGAATATGTTTACAGTGAAGTTCCTAGGGCTGCTCCTGGTGCTTGTGAATTTATGCCTATGGACAAATTGGGGTACACAATTCTTGGGTATAGCTTGTGTATCTTGAGATTTAAGTATCTGTTCACATTTGTATATCTGAGTATTTGGACATATTTATATCAGCTTTTAAGTTGGCCAAAGAGAACAGCCTGCCGAGAGAAGCATATGTTTCCTACTTAAGGATTTCTAGAATGATGTAACTCTCCAAATGAATGAGAGAGGAGGCGATGTTATGCAAGGCTTGCAATTATACTCCATACACTTTCTAGATTGTTTAAGAAAGCAGGCAGGACCACCTTGTGATTTTCATGGGCCCTAGGTACTTTTGCCTACCTGTGCCCCTTCCTCCATATAAAATTATTAAACATTACCCTTTATAACTCCATTGGTATACATTATATTCATTTTTCTCCTGATTTTATAATCCATTAAAACATTTTCACAGATCCTTAAAAGGACTGTGGGCTCCTGGCTCCATGCCTGCCACACCTAGTGGGTGTTGGCGTGGAGCTGGGACATGGCTGGCGGGGGGACACTGTGGTGAAGGGGACCCAAAGTCCTTCCCACAAAAGCTCCACTGCTGTAGCCTTCCAAAAAAACACCTGAGAGGTTATGGATTTCTCATATAAAATCTATGACTGTCATTTCTTGTTTACCAGCAGGAAGTAAGATATTGTAGTGGTTCTTGCAGTCAGTCAGACTTGGAGGTGAATTCCAACTCCACCACCTACTACTAGCCACGTGATCTTGGGCAATCATTTATCCCCTCTGAGGCTCAGTTTCCTCATTTTAGTATCTAGAAAATAACCCTGCCCTTGTGGCACGGTACGGATTTAAGGAAGTGATGGAGGTAATATGCCCTAGCCCCGTTCCTGGCCCTGTGGGTAAGCAGGCATTACCTAATAGCTGTTATCATTTACTTCTCAGTTCTCCTTGGGGGCTTTGGTGAGGCAAGAATTTAGTCATCTGGCTTGAAATGCAATTAAATCTTGGGGTAGACATGTACGCAGGTGAGCAAAAGTCTGGTGTTCTCCGTGGAACAACTCACTTGATGCTTGAGACATATCGATACCCCACAAACAGTTCCCCCAAGCTGGTTCTCAACTTTTCTGGCTGAACCTTATGCCCATCCTTTAGCTCCAATGTGCCAGATTCTTGCTATAGCTTGAGACAACTGCCTTAGAGGCTCCAGCCTTCCCTGGAACCTTGAAAAATCATAGCCCACTCTCAAGTGTCCATCCTTTAGACTCTTCTTTCCGACTCTCAGGGTAAGGTTTTCCATTAAAGTCCGCCCCCTTCCCCAAATCTAAGTTTCGTGTTTCTCCCCACATTTGATTTTTCCAGTTCGTCCCTGCATCCCTCCACATATCCTAAAATTAACAGCTACCTTTTTTCCCCTTTCTACTTATCCTATGCCAACCAGGTGCTGCACCTGCAATGTTTCATTTAATCTTCCAAACATTGCTGCAAGGTCATCATGATAATCTTCATTTTCACAGACTAGGAAACTGAACCTTACAACAGTTAGGCAACTCCCCCAAATCAGTCTGATGGGATTTGAATCTATATCTTTCTGGTGCCAAACACTTAGCATGCTTTTCCCATTAATTAGGTCCATAATCCCTTATATGCAATTTTTCACATCTAAAAAAAGAGCTCTAAAAATCACAAAATGTTTTTTTCCTTAAAACTTTTTTTTTTTTTTTGGTTAAAAAAACAAACCTAGGATGAACTGCTGTGAGGCTGGTTCTAATATTCATTTATCTCAACTGGGGTGATCAATAACAATAGGATTTCCTGTGCACTGCTTTTTCTGCTAAACATGCTATTACTCAAAGTTTAAAGAAGAAGTAATAAGCCCCAGACCAGAGTATTCCCCTACCAGCCTGAGTGGTGCAGGGCCCCATGTGTCCCAGCGGTGACCCTGCAGAGTAAGTGAAGACAAGCATGTTGGAACTCTGAATCATAATCCTGCAGCTAAGCCAAAGCAAGATTCCATGTAGGCTGATACTCGATTTCCCATCCAGGTCCCAGCAGAGCTGAGGCAAAATGGCTAAGCAGCTCTTCCCAATAAGCAAATCTGGGCCATAGCATAGCAAAATAAATCTCCCAAGTTGGCTATCGAGGGGAGAAGATTGAATCCTGCTGCTGACAAAGGGGTCCATGGGACAGCTCATGCAAAAGGCAAGAGCAAAACAGCCAGTTGAGTGTCCTTTGTTTAGGATAGCAAGATGTTCGGATTACATGAGACAGCATATACATGAATGCCTAGTTGAGTAGCCCTCAGTAACAATTCCTACCCTGCCCCTTAAAACACTGGGATCGATGGGTAGACTGGGTGTTCAAAACTGCATGGGCAGATGAGAAGGAGACACAGAAGAGATACCATCTCTGGGGACTTGAGCCTAGGACCTGAGATGTCTGGGCCCTGGAATTGACCTGAAATGTCTGGGCCCTGGAATTTCCCTCCGTAGTGAGTGGTGTCCTTCATCTCTTGATAAGAGGGAGCTAAAACTCAGCCCAAAATACAGCCTCTCCAGGTCTCTGAGATTTGGAAACCTGACAAGAGTGTGATGTGGGAAAGAGTGGAGAGGTGTGGATGTGGAGATTGCTGGTGGAAACCTACTGCCAAACAGTCATCTGTGCAGCCCAAGTAGGGCTGGTCTTCCTTAGGGAGCTGTCAGAAGCGGATCCCTGAGAGGCTGTTAAAAATGGACATGCACTAATGGCCCATTCAAACAGTGTCTGTAAGCCAGAGAGCCTGCAGGACTTCATCCAGTGGAGGGAAAAATCAGTGGGGACTGAGCATTTAGCCATAAAAGTTCTCAAAGCAACCCCCAACTTCATATCTCGCTTCTCCACCCTTATTCCAGAAATGGCTGAGGAGAGACCCTTGGCTTCTCCCTGTTGGGGTGATGTCATTCCTGTGTATGGACTTCACTTCAGTGAGATGATGTGATCCATCCCTCAGCAGAACAGGGAAAATAACACTTTTCAGACTGGAACAGAACTTAATCTCACATACTCTTGGGCTCTGCAACAGTACACTGAGTACCTTGTCTCTTCTTTCTGGGCATTGTCTCAGTTGAGGGTGGGAGGAGATTGGGAGAGGAGGCTCATATGAAAGAAGACAGCATCAGGTATGGGTGCTTGGCTATTCATTAGGTTCTCTGGCCACTTAGATGGAAAGATACAAAGAATAGCCCTTCACTTCCAACATCTTGGCACTTAGATGCCGTCAGGGGCAACTGCTAGTGGTGCACTGAGAGTATTCACAGTGGGAGAATTAGAGATTTGGAAAGAGCCCTGGACAGCATCAAAGACTACTCATATTAAGGGATGAGCACACAGATACCCAGGGAGGCTAAGGGACATTCTTAAATGATGGAAGAAATGCAGATTAAGAAATCACATGGTTCACCTGCAGCATCTTGGCATAGTCCAGGCTCTGGTGCAACTAACTACATCTACCCTTTCTTGATAAGAGGGAAGAGGATCCATGGGACACTGGGTGGCTCAGTCGGTTAAGCATCTGCCTTTGGCTCAGGTCATGATCCCAGGGTCCTGGGATTGAGTTCCGCATCGGGCTCCCAGCTCAGCGGGGAGCCTGCTTCTCTCTCTCCCTCTGCCTGCCACTCTCCCTGCTTATGCTCTCTCTCTGGCAAATAAATAAATAAAATCTCAAAAAAAAAAGAGGGAAGAGAATCCATCCATGCAAGCTTCTCTTTGCTCATATGTGAAACGAGGAAGCTGGATAATGCCAAGTGTTGGCAGAGATGTGGGCACAGAAGACCCACATACACCGCTGGTGGAACATGGTAGCCATTCTGGAGAGCAACCTAGCACTATGTAGTCAAATTAATATTTACAAACTTATGATTCAGCAATTTTACTCCTAGAGATATTCTCCCAAGTGAAACACTTCCAATATTCCATAGGAGATATATACAAGGAAGCTTATTCCAGTACTGTCTGTGGTGTCAGGGAGTTGGAGCCAACCTGGTAGTCTTCGGGGGGTGCATAGATAAAGTATGAGGGAGGCCCACCCTGGAGTCCTACATAGCCACTAGAAGCAACAGATGAGACGAGTACATGGCAACATGCATGGTCTTAGACTGGTACTCAGGCGGGAAAAAAGGTAAGAAATAGGATGCGATATATATCATATTTCCATCAAATCTAACTATCATTTATTATACATGCACCATTATTTTATGTCTTGACTAAGAAAGTAAAAACTCTGCCAATTAAGCTATGCCATACCATTGATTGCAAGGTGCACCCTGATGTCAGAGAGTAAAATGTGGAAAAATATGTTGTCTTAGCATCCATCGATGTAAATAAAAACACACGTGCACAGGGTAAGATCTTCTGCAAGAATACCTTCAAAAGCATATTAAACGTGTTGCCTGCGGGCTGAGGCAGTGAAATGGGAGTGGCTACGGGGACAGAGAGGATAAACAAATGAACATAGGAGCTTTGCACAGACCAAAGATGATAAAGTGGTTCGCTCTGAGCAACTGTGGAGGACAGGGTATGAAGAAGTGTATGCTAGAACCAGCTTCAGGGGTTTGTGGTGAGGATCACAGAGATAACACAGACATAGGCCACAGCATAAAGCAGGGTTCAGAGTTATTCCGACTCTCTCTTCATCTTTGTACTTGAAGATGCTGCCCAGGATAGGAGTTGAAGGGAAAGGTTCAATGTCCTGAGTGCCATTTACTTTCTTCAAATACAAGGACCGTAAACTTGGGTTTGCTTCACATTCATGCTCTAGTGCATGGTCAATAGATGTGGAAAACAGCCAGCAGTCTTGCTTTTGTAACACTGGAAGTCCATTTGATTATCTGTTTACAAAAAGATAAAAAAGCACCGTGATAGAGAGGGTAAGGGCAATGATGATGATGATAAAACCAGTGCTTTAGCAATACTTAATTTCCAGAAATTCTTTGGATGATTTCCCAATTTCTCTGGGGGAGCAGTATAAAATCAATCCAATAAGCAAATAATATACAAAGCCTCTGCAGGGGGCTGCCAGGAAATGGGTTTACTTCCCGGAAAGCTGCTCATACCTTCTTGTATTAAAAAACACGTTCAACCTGAATCAGGAAGCACATTCTGGAAGGAGCTTTAAGAAAAGGAGCCACAATGCTTAAGGTGCTCTGGGAAGGAAGTGCGAGGGCTAGTGAGGTTCACTGAAAACGAAACAAACTGTGGCTATCAGGATGTCTTCTCCTGAGATTCCAAAGAGGAGAATAAATTCTCTGAGTGAATCAGATCACTTATGGATATGCTGAAGAAATGTCTCCTCCCCAAGATGAGTAAAGGCTCCCAGATCTGAGGTAAAAAATGTATCTTGGTCTCTAAAAATTAAGCAGTGGCAAAGTAAACATTTTAGTAAAACTGGACAAGGGGGCCACACTGCAAGCTTGCTGAGACTGGAGACAGCACCTGTGACCATGTTGGCCATGGTGAGAAAGGCCATTTTCTTACAGCAGAGAGCACCGCTCTGGATTTTCTGAGCTAATGGAGGTTTAATAACAGAGGGTTGCCACCCACAGTGTCTGAAAACCCCAAATGCATTATCAAGAGTTATAAGAGAGAGGAGGGGAGAGTGGGGGCTAAGTGTCTGCCCCCTTACAAGGGGACAGGGACTGGGGAAAGAAGCTATAGAATCTCTGGGTTTCTGGATGTCTTCTTTCTTTCCCTTCCCTCCCCTATCTCTTGAATTTTAGCCATTCCCCTCTGGGTAAGGAGTCTCTAGAGTCCCTCTGAGTTCAAGAGCTTTTCGATTTAATATCTTGGGCACAGTGGATAAGAATCTTTTTCTCCATCTCCTGTATTTACAAAGTCTTGTTGGAAAAGACAAAGGAAAAACTGTTTCCCTTAAATTTTGAGACCAAAGACATTTGGAGGCAATTAACAACCAGGATTGAAATCCAAATAATGACCCTGTCTTTAGTTTTGCGTTATTTCCACTAACTCTGAGGCCAGCAATAGCTAGTTCTGAGTGGGTAGTCCAGGCAGCAGCACCTCTGCTTTCAGGGAGAATCTTCAGGGTGGGTTGAAAGGAGGGCCAAATCCAGGTAATTCATGACTTACTCATTCATCCTCAAATGTTCTAGACTTAGAGAATTTTGAAGTTGGGAAGGGTCTCACGCCTCATCTGGCCAGCAGCTCCCAAATGGTAGGGGATGGGGATTCTCAAAGGTAAAAATATGGCTCTAAAAGCTTTTCTCCAATAACTATAAAAGCCTAAAAGGAATCATACATTTAACTTCCAACAAACTCCCCAACTGATCATGTGCCAAGCGATTCAGTTGTTAGCACTGATGGGGCTCTGGTCAGCTGATGGTGGTATCATTGCAAACATATAGGAATGGGTACCTTAGTGGTGACAAAACTGGGAACCTGACGTATAGATTAAATTTCACTTTGTAGGTGTGCTAAGGGAGATTCTCAGCGAGTGTGACAAGTTATTACAGAATGACTGGGTAGGCTTTTCAGAAACTCCAAAGGGTAATAAACTTTCAGCCTCTCAGTTCAAGTAAAGCCTCTGAATGAATGAAGATTTTAATGTTTGCTTGTTTAGCTCAAGATTAGATTTGAATAAATAGCATTTTATTTTTTTCACATTTTTATCCTGCTCAGGATAGGATGCTGGAGAAGGAAATTGAAACAGAATTTAACCTGTTTTCCCAACTTTTCTTGGAGACTCAGCACTCGGCCCAATCCTTAGAGTGGGAAATCAGACATGGATGGACTCATTCCTTCTCGATTTTTTAGACAGAGAGCAGACACCAGCCCCCAAACCTGAAATCTTTTCTGTCTAAGCAGTCTGTTACTGATGCATTAAAGGAATGGTAGCTTAAGATTTAGCAGTTTCCTTCACCAATACTAAACAAGCTACTCAAAGTAACCTTTGGGAATAGGGCCCTGTATAAATTAACCATACAATCTCACAAGACTGAAGTGTCCATAGAAAACAATACTTTCCAATGCTAGGAAGTTTTCTATGTGTGTCTAGGTGCATGTGGGGAAGCAAGTTCTGAGTGGACAGGGAAGTTGAAAGAGAAGGAGACCCTACTGCTATTGTCTTTCTCCTTTGTCGCATCTGGAAAATCATTTCTGCTCATTTGAATGCCCTTGACTGTCAGGAAAAATAAGGTGAAAGCACTTCAAAGCCAACATAAATTTAAATTAGGTAATACTGTCAACAATCTCCTAGAATTTCGCTGATGTTTGAGCATCAGGTGGTTGCGACCATGGGAAGACGTTCATTAAGGAAGTGAATCTTTGTCTTCAGGACTATTCAAGCATGACAAGTTTTCCCAGCTCCTAGAGGAATGCTGAAGAAGACTCTGAGCCCTACTTACTTAGCCACTCATTTCTGAGATCTAACCATTCTTTTTTTTTTTTTTTTTTAAGATTTTATCTATTTATTTGAGAGAGAGGGACAGAGAGCACAAGCAGGGGGATGGGCAGAGGGAAACAGGGAGCCCAATGCCTGGCTCAATCCCAGGACCCCAGGATCATGACCTGAGCCAAAGGCAGACGCTTAACCGACCAAGCCACCCAGGCACTGATGAGATCTAACCATTCTTGGTCTCACTTAGATTTCAAGAGAACTTGAAAATCCAAGAAAGACTTGATAAAGACTTTTTAAGGTAATCATTTTGTCCTTATATTCTGAGAAGGAGCAAAGAGATGGGAAGAGGACCTGCCATTAAGGGTACATGGGAACAGGGGTGCTAATCATGACTGCTTCTCCAAAGCTATAGTTTATGCTTTTTATTTATTTGATTGAGATACCATAAAATTCACCATTTTAACGTGCACGATTCAGGGGGGTTTTAGTACATGCACAAGGTTGTACACCTAGCACCACTATCTGATTCTGGAACATTTCATCCCCCACCCTGACATCCCCCCCTCCCCGCTTGCTTGTATGTAGGCCTGCCTCAAGTATACAACGTTACTCCTTCACTCAACAAACATTTGTGGGGCACTTAGCAAACTCTGGGCACGGGATAATTTAAGCCTATGCTTTGTCACAGAGGCACCACAGCACAAAGTGTCAGATCTTACCTTAGGGAACAAAGCCTTCATGGTTACAGTAAAGTGTGCAGGTGTGGGACTGTGGCAGGAAGGGGCGGGTCATCCACCAGTGGCTTGGCCGTCGGGGAGGAAATGTGATTGACAGCGAGTGTGCAGAAGGGTCATATGCCTTGCAGGAAGGTTCCTTTAAATACCTACAGGCTCCCAGCTTTTAGGAGTCATCACCTCTCTAAAGGAGCTTGGGCCAGCAAACCATCCCTGAGCATTTCCTCACTCCCTCTTGTCCACATTTCCCGCTCAGTCCATGTCCAGCTGCAAAACTTCTTCCCATCATTAGAAAGTTCCATTTTTTTCTTTCCCTTAGTTTCCTTTTTCTTTTCTCCATTATTTCCCCCAGAAACCTCCTTTGCTTTTTTTTTTTTTAAGATTTTATTTATTTATTTGACAGAGAGAGACATAGCGAGAGAGGGAACACAAGCAGGGGGAGTGGGAGAGGGAGAAGCAGGCCTCCTGCAGAGCAGAGAGCCCGATGCGGGGCTCGATCCCAGGATGCTGGGATCATGACCTGAGCCGAAGGCAGATGCTTAACGACTGAGCCACCCAGGCGCCCCCTCCTTTGCTTTTATCATCTTTTTTCCTTCACTTCTTTTCCTTTATCCTAGTCTTTCCCAGTGCAGCCCAGGCACCCAAGCAGGCTTGGGTGGGAGAGTTGCCACGGAAGGGACTGTTTAGAACTAAGAAAGAAACCACGTCTCCACTCCATACAGGCTGATGTTTAAAGAACATGAGAATTTGACTTGGTGGTCTCTCCCTTCCTGCAATGCCATTACTTATATTAACATAAAATAAGAGCTATTAAGCTCTTACTGTGAACTAGATACTGTACTAAACTCTTTGTCTTATTTAATCCTCACCATAATCCAATAAGGTAGATGTTGTTATGATCCCCAGTTTACGGATGGAAAACCCCAGCCTTAGAGTGGTTAATCACTTGTTTGATATCATAAGCTAGTAAATGGTGGAGAGTCACCCAGAGCCACCTCTGTTTGAGTGCAGAGCCCAGGTTGTGATTTATAATGCCTTACTTACTCTCTGGGCTTCTATCTTTCCTCGGACCCACCTCCCACTTAAGCTGGCTCCCTTTCTCTTTCTGAAGTGAACTTTGCAGTAGAAATGGCTTCTCTCCAGTGTTAGCAAGCTGGAGGATCCTTGGCGTGGGCTTAGCTCTGAGCTCCATGGAGCATTGTAACTGCCGGTACTAGGGTAATAAAATCTTAACGGTCTCCAGAAAAGACGGCTGTAAATTCTTCTGAAGTCCCACTTTGGGTGTAAAGGTTCACGCCTCTCTTCCCCCTCCTCCTCTTCTTCCTCGACCTCCGCCTCCATGAATTCTCCCGGGTTTCATGAAAGGGGCCATGCATTAAAACAAGGCACAGAAATCCCAGCAGCCTCCAGCTGCAGCTAGGGTTGTGTTTTGTCTCAAGAACTTTCTTTAAAAAAAAAAAAAAGCTTGGAATCAGCTTTGTTCAGGATCATAGACACATAGCTTATGCTTTGGGGAGCAATACTGAGAAAAAAGAAGAGGCAGAGGAAAATGGCCAAGAAGGATAAGAGAAAGGAAACAAGAATAACCATGAGCATGTAAGGATGCCCAGAAAAGAACCTTTGCAAAAACAACACCCAAGGGGTTCTGGGATTTTTCCTCTCTCAATTATTTTTAATATTGTTACCTGGGCCCTGAGAAGCCAGCTGTGGTCTTCCTGAAAAATTCATCTGGCTGTTTGGAACTGAGCGGGTAAATAAATACCAGCAGAGGCCCGAGAGGGACTCAAAGCTCATTTCTTCCTTCAGGGGGCAAGTGAGCAGATTCAGAGCACCTGGGAGGCTGGTGTGGGGAGAGTAACAAAGGGGCCCCTCTGAGAGTTCCCTTGCTGCCCCTGCCTAATAACCGACCAGCAAACATTTAGAGAAAGCGTGAAAGTCAGACAGTGACCCGAGAAAAGTGACCACTGGGACAGATGTCTTAGGAACCATATGACCTAAGTCCCAGCCATCACACCACAACAGGTCACTTTGACTTCCCTCTCCCAAGGAAGAGGCAGTCCCACGTGGGGGCCTGGAGGGCTGAGCTCAGAGAATGTATGTGCAAATTAAGGACGGGTGAAACCCAGGAGCCCTGGGACTTGATAAACACCACAGAAGGGTTTTATGTGTCCTGTGTGATAAAAGCCAAATGTACTTGTCCAAATCCTGCTTCCCTCTTAGTTCCTAAACCCTTGTGCATTTCACAGGAAATGAAATCTGTGCTTGTCAGATTCCTACACCCCTACCTCATTGAAAGGAGGATAGGTTGGAGTCGGCTTATGTACCAGAAAGTCTAGGATTTGTTTCTTTAATTTCCTTCTAATGCTTTTCTGATCAAGATTGGAGTACAGTGGCAGGACCAGCAGCAACTAAGTCTGTCCTTCACTGGCCAGCTGGTCAAGGACATGATTGCTGCCTGGGTGTGTGTGTGTGTGTGTGTGTGTGTGTAAAGGAGAGGGGTGGGGTGTGGATAATTTGCACTACCACTGTTTGCTGAACCCCCGACCTCAAATTTGAGTCAAGTGTTTAAAGAAACTTCGGGAGTTGTTTTGTTCTTTTCCTTTCTTCAGATGTCATTTTGGGAGGGATGTGCAAAATTTTTCTGTTTTCTTCTGTATATATATTTCAAAGCTCCTTGAAGGCAGGGATTTCGTCTTATGCATCTCTCTGAGTCTAGTAGAGTACCTGGCACCTGGTATTTGCTTAATTATTGTTTGTGGAAGGGAAGTCAACATCTTTAAGGGAGCATTTCAGCCACTCTCTTGAGCTCTTCCAAGTGTCTCTGTTTCCTTCTGTAGCCCTCTTGTAGATCTGAATATGTTGTTTGTCTCCGAAGTCCCCAGACTTCTCTTTCTCTCCTCTCTTATTTTTAATACTTAAAAAAATATTGCCTTTCTACAGATGACTTCTAAATTCCTTTGTTCTCGCCACTCCAAACCACCTTCCGCTATCACCACCTTCTGGCTCTTTGGGAACCTTATTTCGGGAGAAGGAAAGCAATAGGGAGAAGATACCCTTTGGGGATCTCAAAGCGGCTGAGACTGCTCTTCTTGACCCTTTTCCCGACAACGCTTCCCTCTTTGCACAAGCCCAGAGCCTTAGACTCCTCTGCTGCTCACTTCCGGTGACGGAGTGGGGCAGTGCTGTCTGCTGAAGTCCAGAGTGAGAGGGGGTTGGAGGCACCCCTGGGCCCTGGCGTCTGGGGAGGGGCTGAGGTGTGGAGGACGGAAGGCAGTGTGTGGTTGGGAGGTCTGAGATGCTGTCCGTGGCAGAGCTGTGCACACAGCGCTGTGGCACACGAGGCCTCATGGCCACTGGTGAGATGCCCATCCTTTGGTAGGATGCTCCTGGCCATGGTCCCTCTACATCGCCTTTCCTCCTGATCTCAAACTCACAAGAGTGTGAGACATCTTTTTCTCCATTTCCTCTCTAGAGAAGTAAGTCCTGCCTCTTTCTTGACCACAAAGGAAAGACCCTAAAAAGCTTGATGCTAAAAAGCTTCTGTTTGTGAAGCCTCCAGCCTGGCGCCTGCCTACCTACCCCGTGGTTCTCCAACTTGAGTGTGGTTCAGAATCACCTAGAAGCCTTGTCAGAACACAGAGTGCTGAGTCCTGCTCTCAGAGTTTCTGTTCAGTAGGTCTTGGGTGGGGCCTGAGATTTGGTATTTCTAACAAGTTCCCGGGAGATGCTGAAGTCACTGAGGGGAAGACCCCATCAGGCCACCAGGCCCATTGATCCGCTTGTCACACACCACTCAGCCCTGGTTTCCCTCAGTCACAGTCAGGGCTGCCAATTACTGAGCTTGCTTCCTGCTTAGCTTTTCCCATGCTTTTATCTCATTCAACCCTCACAACAACCCATGAGGTAACTACTGTAAATATTCCCATTTTAAAGAGGAAGAGACCGAGGCACAGAGAGGTTCTATATCTTGCCTAATAGAAGTGGTGAAGCTGTTTCAAAGCAGGGCAGGGACGACTAAAGCTTGTGTATTTAACCACTCGGCCATACTGCTTTCAGGGTCTAAGGATATTTTTTTCTGAATGGACGTCTTCTACCTCAGAAACATGGGGCTTTGCAAACAAGGTGCTCTTTCATTCCGAACCTCCCCCTCCCCAAATTTCTCTCTGCTGCTGGCTAAGTATAGCAGGGGAAAGCACACATTTAATCTCCATTAAGACCTTCAGGCTTTTTGGAGAAGAAGTCTGACTTGGGAAAGAAGGCTGAAGTACTGAAATTTTTAAAGAAAGGCAGTTTTATTGCCTTCAATAACTTGGTAATACAAGTGAATGACTAAGGGAGCATTTCCAAGAATTCCTCTTAGCCTTTTGAAATAAATAAATATGGCTCATTTACACATAAACAACTGTATTAAAGAGCAGAGGCTGATTATTTGAGTTCCAGTTAAAAATACATAAGAATTTTGCCACCGATTTTTTTAGAGGCTCAATATGACTTAAGAATCCATGTTTTGGAACATGCAACCTTTCAGATCATCTCATCAAATGATTCCTTTCCTTTTGCTGCTAGATTCGGCTGTTGGTGTCTCAGGAGATCTCTCTGGCAAAATCCACAAATAGGTAACTATTAAGTCAAGGCAAAATATGATGCATACCAGGCAGGCTAGGATTTGATTTTAAATAAAGACAGTTCAGACATCTTGGGGCTTTACTTCAGCCTGGGGTCCCACACTCACTGAGAGTTTGCTTAAGTTATAGATTTTTCCAGCGATTCTAGTGTACAGTGTGTCTAGAGGGGACCAGGGAATCTGCAACATACATTTCTCAAATTTTATTTTGTTCCTTTTTTTCTTATCAATGTTTTTTCCCCCTGCCTATGCAATTCAAATGCACCAGACTTTGAGAAACACTGCCGGGTTGTGGAGGTGGGGTGGGGGTGGGGGAATTGGGGATTGGGGAGGTTCTCAGACACTTCCAGTGGTTACAACACTATCTTCACATTGGACTCACTTGCAGCTCTAATAAAAAACATCAATTCCCCGGGCTCTCCTCAAGACCAACGAAAGCGGAATTTTTAGAAGTGGACCTGGACAGTGGCATTAACAAACAAAAAAGCAAAACAAAAAAACTCCCTGGGTAATTCTAATGTGGGGCCGGTGTTGAAAACCACTAAGTCTGATTCAGAGCAACACAATTAGGGGTATATGCAGCTGAGGGTAAAAAGCAGAAAAGTAGAAGACACGATATGCTGAATGTATGGGTGGATGGGTGGGCGTCTTTTCCAAATTAGAAGGAACTCCTGTGATAGAAGACCCTACCCTAGGAAAGAGCTGTTGCCCAGTTAGGAAGCTTCTGTGGGTCCTTCCTGTACCATTGATTCATCGGATACCTCTCCTGTGTACGGTCCAGGGGCCAACAAGGGAGGCCATCAGCCTAAGGTGCCTTGGGTGGGGACTTCGTGCTCACTTCGCAGGCCCTTGGCTCTCGGTCCCGGGCTGCTCTCTGCTGCTCAAATCTGGCAGCCCCACAAACCTCTGCCACCCGGTGCTTTCTGAATGATATCCCTTCAGCTTCAGCCTAGGGGCTCTGGCTTTTCTGTTTGTTTTCTTTTTTCTTTCTTATTTAAGAAGCTCAAGAGAACTTAAAAGCAGACCCTTGAAAGCTAAGCATTTCTAATCACATAAAGGTGTCTCTGCAGGGCCTGGGCTGAAGAGGGTTTGTTTGGGGGCTTTCATCTTTCTGTGTATCCCCTTCCTTCCTCAAACAATCTTTCTGGGCTCTTATCCACCCAGCTTCTTTGCCGGACGCCCACCCCCATCATCTCCATGTTTGGGGCCCAGCGGGGAGAGGAGTGGAGGCGGTGGCTGAGGGCCTGAGGGGGAAGGGAGGAAGCAGTCAGCCCCCATGCTGGGTCCAAGGAGACTTTGTGAGAAAGCCCCTCTCCATCTGCAGCCCAGCCCGGTGGGAGTCAATTAATTCTGAATAACCTAAACCGACAGAGGTATTTGCATTCACAACCTGACTGATGACCGTATAAAATTGATTTATGAATTAAAGTGCTTCCCCTCCCTTTATCCCAGTTCAGGCTGTAATTGATTATACGTGCTGCAGCGAAATTAAAGAAAAGAAAATTAAAAAGAAAAGAAAAAGGGAAGTGAAAAAAAGAGAGGCCCTTGCTTGGCGGTCCGGCCTTCTCAGGGCTCCTCGGGATTAGCCATTCTATTCATCACATATCAGTTTTTCTTTAAAAAGTTACTTCCCCCTTTGTCTCCACCCCGCCGTGGCTCCCCCCACCTCTGCTATCAGCAGCATTCTCTCCAGGCCTCCTCCTACCGGCTGATCCTCTGGGGGGTGAGGAGCCAGTTACCCTCCTGCTCCCTGGATGGGGAGAAGCAAAGAGGGCTTGTCCCAGGTAGCAATGTGCCCACAGACACTGAGTAGCAAACAAGGGTGTCTTCAAATCTTCTGCCTCCCTCTTCGGTGTGAGTCTCTCACCTTGTCCCTTTTCTAACTGCCCCCCCCACATGCACAAAATCAAAACTTCCTTGTTAGAAATGTCCTCATAAATGTTTTCAGTAAGGCATCCATTAATGATAACCTTTTTCATGGCTCAATCCTCTCAGTTACCAAAGAAAAAAGTGTTAGATAAAGGAATAAACCTCTAATTGAAACATTTCAAGCTCCTTTGCCTGGGGGAGGACCGTTTCTTGGTTCGAGGAGGGTCTGGAGTAGGGGACTAGGGGAGCTAGATTCAAACCTCCTAAACAGCATGAGAACAGGCTTTGGAAGTTGGAGGAAGACTGAAAATTATGAGTCGTGTGTCCTTGTGCAAGTCACTTGACCTTTCTTGCTTTCATTGACTCCGATTTAACTTAGGGATAATGGCCTCAACCAAGGTAATGTATGTAAATCCCCTTGAAGTGGGGCTCAGAAAATATGGCGGGTCCTGCGCAAATATTAGAGCCTACTTCCTTGCTCAGTCCACTTATGAAGCAGGGCTTGCTGACTCAAGAGCTTTCTGGTAGTAGGATAATCAATGGCTTTCTCCCAACTCCAACCCAGGGTTGCTATTTGAATGACAAATGGAGATTTTTTTTCATTGCCAAACCAGTCTTGAGAGCAGACGACTTCTTTATTTCTGTACCCTCAGAGATCCCGGTGCAAAAAACACATCATAATTAGACCCTCCCATTCAATTCACCCTCACTACTTCTTCACCTTTTCTCTCCCCCACCCTTCTCCCTTGGGACTGCCAATGCTGGATCCCCAGTTCCTGCTACTTCTTCTCCTGCCTTAATTGTTATCTCAAAAACCCACTTCCTACTGTCCTCCTTTCTTGTCTTTTTTTTTTTTTTAAGATTTTATTTATTCATTTGACAGAGAGAGAGAGAGAGCGCACACAGCAGGGGAAGTGGCAGGCAGAGGGAGAAGCAGGCTCCCCGCAGAGCAGGGGGCCCGATGTGCGACTCAATCCCAGGACCCCGGGATCATGACCTGAGCCCGAAAGCAGTCGCTTAACCAACTGAGCCACCCAGGCGCCCCCTTTCTTGTCTTTGACAGGTACAGTATTGGTCCCTCTCCTCTGAAGTGCTAATGTGCAGTTTTATGGGCCATCTCATGTGAAGTGCTGTTGGCCACATTTCACACACACTTAAACAAAGTAGAGAGAGGTTGCATGGGCCTGAGCAGAAGAAGCCCACTTTGCTGACAACCAGCATGGTTCTCCAACTAGGAGCTCTTTCAGAAACAGATCTCTGAAGGTGAGTGTGAACCCCCAAAGAGTCACCATAAGAAAACTGACAGTTGGGTCCTCTTTGGGGAATGTTCAAAAGGTGAGCTATGTGATGAGCAAGTTTCCGCTAAATGTCCAGGCAGCTCTAAGGTGCTAACCTGAGAGGGATTTGAAGTGGCCTGGAAGCCCCTTCTCATCTCAGGAGGGCCAAACAGCTGCACCGTGACAGGGGCTCAGGCATCTTGAAACTTCACGTGACTACTCTACTGCTGGCTGATCCGCCAATTCCTTTTTTGAAATGCAATGAGGGGAGGAAGGTGCTTCAGCTATTTTGGGCCCTTTACAGTTTGGTACGAAAAGAAGAGCATGCACCCTGAGGAGACAGACCACCTCTGCAACTTGCTAATGGAAGCTCTGCATCCACAGAAAACCCAAATGCATTTTAATATATGGGGAAGTCAGGAGGCCAGCAAATTAACACAGAGAAGAACCCAATGGAAGAAATCTAAAGTGGAGAGTTCTAAATAATAAGAACTTCCCTCTTCTTAAAAAGATTTATGTATTCATTTTTTAGAGAGAGAGTGTGTGCGAGCGAGGGGGAGGGGCAGAGGGAGAGAGAATCTCAAGCAGACTCTGTGCTGAGCACGGAGCCTGAGACCGGGCTTCAACCCACGACCCTGAGATCACAACCTGAGCAGAAATCAAGAACCAACTGAGCCACCCAGGTGCCCCCAAAACATCCCTTTTTAAGTGAACCAGGGAACTTGACTATTTCTCTGAGGCTGGAGCAGGGTTTAAACTCACACAGGTGGAAAGACAATAAGCGTGGGGTACCCAATAGTATCTAGCTAGCTGAGGACTGACTTCAGAAGATGAAAGCTTTCAGTCTATGGCACGTGCCTGGAAATGGCATCTTCAGGTGACTTCTAGGACAGAAGTCTAAGTTTATGGGTCAGAAGCCCTGGTGGTAATGGGCTCCCCCAGATCAGTGGAGATTGCCTCTTCTCTACAATGGTGGTATCTTAGGGCTCACTCACCCTGGTCTGGGACCAGACATTAGGCAATTTGGATATAACTATGACCTTAACCTCTGCCATGGTAAAGTTGGAGGAGTACCAAGAGCAGTTGTGAGGACTCGTAAGTCATGAGGGACCAGTCAGTCGACAAGCCAGGTAGGGAAAGGGTGGAGATACAGAATTCTGGGAGGCTTGCTCCTGTCACTCATCTTCAAAATCAGGCGAAGCTGCACATGGATGTTCATAGCAGCTTTATTCATAACTACTACAACTTGGAAGCAATCAAGATGTCCTTCAGGAGGTGAATGGAGAAACAAACTGTGGTACTTCCATACAATGGGATATTATTCAGAGATAAAAAGAAATGAGCTATCTAGCTACAAAAAGATACAGAGGCACCTTAAATGCTTATTACTAAGTGGAAGAAGTCGATTTGAATGATTCCAACTATCAGGCAATCTGTATGGTTCCAACTACATGAAATTTTGGAAAAGGCAAAAATACGGAGACACTAAAAATATCAGTGAATGCCAGGGGGCAGAGGGGAGAGAAGAAGGGATGAACAGGTGGAGCACAGGGGTTTTTAGGGCAGTGAAACCACTCTGTTTTCATTCCGTAATTGTGGATATGTTTCATGATAGCTTTTTCAAAACCCATAGAATGTACAACACAAACACTGAACCCTAATGTGAACTTTGGACTTCAGTTAATACCAATGCATCAGTATTGGCCCATAGATTGTAAGAAATGTACCAACACCAATACAGGATTAATTAATAGTTAGGGGCAACCATGGAGGAAGGAGGTAAAGGAATAGAATGGAAGAGACGATACATGGGAACTCTCTATACCTTCGGTTCAATTTCTCCAGAAACTTAAAAATGCTCTAAAAGTAAAGTCTATTATTTAAAAAAGACAGAGGGAGAGCCCTTCTTTTCAGTATTGACTTTTAGCAGTTTGTTGGAAAGAGCCTACGTAAATGCCAATTTATTTGATCATTCTTAATGAAAGGCAGAAATGACTCCTGGAGACATAAAAACAGCTTGCTAATATATAGAAAAAGATTCAGGCTGCAATAGTGACAATGTTAGTGTTGATCAGTAATGCTGAGGAGCCATCCCTGCACTGGTGCCTCGTCCCACGTCCCACACTCAGGACCGTCCACAGGGTGCGACGCGCTCTCACAAGCAGAATCTGATCCTCTTTAAGCACTGACTTCCTCTGACCTTCCAAAGACAAAGAGAATGAAAGGTCCAAATTCCCACTTATGGGAAGAAGGGCAGTCTGCAGAGAACGGATGACCAGCTGTTGAAACCAGAAGAATGAGATCCTGGAATCAGTGTTGCTGTAATGGGCCAGTCCAGGATTCCTGGCAAGTCATGAAGCCACATCGATGTTTTTCTTTGAACATCTTCACCTCTGGTGCCATGGGTTTGCTTGTCATTCTCAGTGCAGACGTTTCTTCTGAACTCTTGCCCACAAATGGTACAGAGAAGGTCCTTCCTTTTGTTTAGAGGAAACCCAATCTTACTTCTGTGACTCCTGAATCTTTGAAGATTCTGGACAGTCTGCCTGGGCTCTTATCCCGACCTAGGTTTACCTTCCTACGTGCCAGACTATGGCCCAGGCCAGACCAACTTTTCTCTTATTCTTGCTGAGATACTTTGTCTACTTGGCCTAGTTTCCCAATCAATTCACTGCTCTTACACTGAGCGATCGGACTTCAGGGATGTATGTCATTTATATATAGCACTCTCTCGAATTCAGCTCAACAAATTTGTCTGACCTACAAAACAAGACTCTGCAGAATCTGCAAAGAAAAAAAATAGCTCTTTTCCTTGGAACCTGGTCCTCTAGCTAAGATGTATGTAAATTAAATGAATAGAGAACAGTTCCAAGCCAAGATAATAAACAAGGGTTTGGTGCAGAGGTAGTGTCTGTATATGTAAGTGCCAAGAGGATTCAAAGAAAGGAATAGATACCTGTGGGAAAGCCTTGTCAGTGAAAACCTTTGGGAAAAACTGATATGTAAGATCTAAAAGGAGACGTGTTTGTTCTAATGTACACATTTTCCTTGGCCCAGCAAAATGATTAAAAACAATTGTAGTTTCGGTGTTCAGGAAAAGATAGGATAAAATAGTATCTGGGAAGAGAGAACACACAAGGAAAAAGTAAAAAATTTCACCAACCGTGTATTTTTTCAGTTGACTTATTCAGTATACTTTTCCCGCTTGAGTTGATTATGAAGCTTTAAACCAACTGATTTCAGAACACCTCCTGTATCATCCTTGTCTTCTCCTTTTGGCTTGCCTTCACTTCTAGTGTTGTTGGAATAGGAAATTAGTAGGATAAAGATGCAGACTTGACTCTACCAAAATTAAAGTTGCCAAATATAACTCAGGGAGTCTCAAATAAGACGCTGTAAATCATGGCGATTTCAGGGTGAACATGGAGGAGGTGGGGGAAGGAAGAAGAAGAGGAAGAGCCATATTGACTGTGTTTTAAAAGATAAGTTACTTTCAACTGCAAACGCACGGGCCATCAGAAAACCTGATGTGTGGCCATCACCTCTAAAGGATGGAAAACAACCATGTACTCAGAAGCCTGTTTATGTCATTAATATTCTCTCTTTGGAAAAGGAGGACAATGGTACTGGAGAGAGTATCGTGATAATTAAAAGAACGGATGCATTGGAAGCATTTAGAACAGTGCCTGGCACAGACGGAGCACTATAGCATTAACTTTTATTATTCATATGTGATAAATAAACACAAAGGGTAAAAAAAAAAAAGCAAACAAAAACCCGGTCACTCTTAACATTTGGTTGGTATATTATTTTTAAGTAACCACATATTTGCTCTTTCCAAAATAAATGATGTCTAGGATGGAAATGAGACAGTTTAAATGAATGCTGGTCTGGGTTTAATAACAAATTCATGTTTTTGTTCGGATGAGGAAATAAACCTTAATAATTACATTAAAATGAACTTTGATTGCCTGATATTAAGATGTCCAAGACAGGCGAATGTTTAGACCGTTTAAAAACACCCTACTTTTTTTTCTGATTAAAGGCTGTTTTAAGAGGATAAACCAGTATCACTAGAAATGGGGGTTTGTTCCATCAGAACCTTCTTTTGACCTTGGGGCCAATGTTCCAAACCTGCTGGAAGAGCAAGTTGTCCAGCTCCTTGAGTTTCCCCGGTGGCCCCTATGAGTCCTTGTGCCACACCAAAGCTCTGCTTGCTCTGCCTTGCCATATAATGGCCCCTGCTGCTTGAGCCACATGCTGGAAGATGCCTGCAGAAGGAAAGGGTCCCTGATGTGCTCCTCCAAAGCTGTGCATTCAGTGGAGGAAAAGAACAACTGGCTAGAGAACTCAGCCATCCTGGCTAGTTGGAGAGGAACATCCCTGAGACTGCCTCATTGAATTCTTCTTATTTCCTTCCGTGAAACTGAAAAGTGGGGATACACAGTATCTTGGCTGCTTGAATGATGTCTCTTCTATTTCTTCCAGCTGTCAACATCTGTGCATCTAATACATTGTTCCGGTCCTCAGTCCCTCACGGTTACTTTGGTGAGGGAGACCCTTCACATCTTTTGTCAACCTCCAGTCTTCTTTTAAAAAGACACATTTCAGCTCCCCCAAATTACTTTTTCCTCAAAGTACAGGGATTTTAGTTATCTGATTTCCTAGAGATATTCCACAGGAATATTCCAGAGGCAAATCTTCCATTAAAAGATGCTGGACAACAAGCAGCAACCTGAGGAGTAAAGAATCAGGACTACCTACCGCATGGGTATAACTCATCTCCGCAGAAGGTCATGAGCAGTTGGAGGAGAGGTGCAATTTTAGGGAAGAGTAGTGTGCTAGGAAAAATGCCCAGAAAACTTATTCTGAATATCAAAAGGCCAAAATTAATTTTAAAAGCTTTTTTTGTGTGTGAAAAGTTGAATGTTTACGCAAATATTATTTTTGAAATGAAGAACAGGGGCAGGAAGGTGAGGCCAGTAATGAAAGAAAAGAAAAGAACTAAAAGTCAAAAGTGTCAGTTTGTAGATGACCTGATAAACCATTCCGGCTTTGAAAACAACTTGGAATTCTTCAAAGTTATTTCAGCGTGTGTAACTTCATGTGATATTCACATCGGTGGTAACTGCTTTTATTTTTGTTGGGTCTCTTTACTATTGAAGACTATGTCCTACAAATGTATGAGTTTTGAAAATATAAAAGTCCTTGGAAGTTAATTCACCATGGGTCTGTGGTAAATCAGTCTTCAAGGCGTGATAATGGTGCATCTTTTCCAATTTTCTGTTTGGGCTAAACAATTTTAGCACGTAAACATCATCAATGATAGAAGGAAAAAAAATTAACATCCCCTCTTACAAAAAAAACCACACGAGACTGCTCAATAAGAAAGATCTGTTGTAAAATTAGAAATTTGGTTTCAACTCCGAGGATGAAGTTGTAAAGAGTTGGCCACTTTTGATTTTGAAGTGGGCCTTTGTAGCTGTCTTCGAACCCCTGGAATAAAGAGAGTTGATTTGCGATGAAATCTCCAGAGCCTGCAGTCGTATATTACAATATGTTGTAAATCCAGAGGGTACAATATAGATTTCACAGGGGGCCCTCGGGTTAATTGAAATTCCATCTGTTTCTTCTCTGTGGCAAACTCAGTCTCCCGGGATATTAGCTCAGGGTAAGATATGACATTTACAACTTTTTAAGTTTTAGGCTAAAGTAGAAGTTTGCCTAAATCGACTCCTCCCTACTTTCTACATCCTACCTTCAATTAAAAAAAAAAAAAAGTTTACAAGACAGCCTTTATTTCCCCCACAGCTGCCCCCGAGTCAGTCCCCCCCTCCTTTCCAGTGCATGCCGGGCAATGCCATGTATTCTTAGACTCCCAATGGCCCCCATTACTGTCAATTAGTTACGGAATGCTACAGGGATTCATGCCTGACAGCTCGGGTAAAGGCAGGAGAAATGGGCCCAGTAGGGAGCGAGGGGCCTGATTCTTTTTTGTGCACAAGAAATACCTTTCTCAGCAAAGCTTTTAATGGCCTTCCCTTCATTCTTTCCCTCTGCTCTAGCGCTGCGCCCCCCATGATCCCAACACATCATATACACATGCGCTCCTATATTCACACACTGACACGTTTGTGTGAATATCGCCCAGGACTGTGAGAACTCTCTGAGCAGGAGGCTCTGAAATGTCCTTATAACCTCTGAAAATCACAGAGCTTTAACATTCCAGTATATATCTTTGCTATAATCTGATTCCTAACTTCCTCTCTTCAGAAGGTTTCTTGTTACCAAGTGCCTCTTTGGCCTCTGGCTTTTTAGCATATTTTCCTTCTGCAGTTCTCCTCCTTCCAAAGAAGAAATGCGTTCTCTCTGGCCACAAACTCTGGGTCAGGAGCCCACTGCACCCGCCATGGGGTCACTGAGTTGGGCAGGCAATGGTGCTTGGCATCTCCTGCCACTCCCAGGTCTTTCTGACTTCTTTCTCTTCCTCTTGCCTTCCTCTCCTCTACTTTCCCACCATTTCTCCCTTTCCTCCTCCTATCTATGCCTAGATCATTCCATTTACTCTGGAGACTTCAGGCCAGACGTGTGGTTTTACTCATTTTTGTTCTCTCTCTCCCCTTCCTTACCCACTCCAAGTATTTACCATTACAGGACAAAAGACTTTGTTTTGTTCACCAACGTATCTGTACTCCAAAGAATAGCACCTGCCGCAAGCAGGAGCTCAGTAATACGTGTTGAGAATGAATGCATGCATAGAAAAGCATTTAATGCCGTTGGTGGTACTCAGGGTTAAGGAGAACCCAGCATCACATCAAAATGGTCTGCCTGTTCCTGGTGTGCTGTCTTTGCTCTTTCGTAGGAGTACCAGCCTTTTCTTAGCCTTTAGAACAAAGATGCACTTAGGAAAAGCCTACTAGGAAGATAACAGGTCCCAAGAGGAAGTAAATACAGTGCTTAAAGTGATTACACTTCTCTGATGGGTTTGAAAAAGATGGCAGAGTAAAGGGAGGAGATGATGACATACTAGAGAAAAACACTCTCTGGGGCAATTCATGCCTGGGTTATACATTGTTCCAGGCCCTTCCTCTCCTGGAGCCCAGCCTCATGCAGGGTGTTGAGGAGTCACCCAAGGGCAGTGGCAGGAAGACACTCTTAGCCCATCTAATCCAGACATCTATAGAAGGGCAGAGGAAAGATCCAGAAGAGGGCAATATAATGGAAACAGCAAGGAGGGATGTCTTGAGCCTAAGAGTAAGGCTGCAGGCATCCCTTCCCGGGCTCTTACGGTCTCAGGCAGTAGTGGGTAGACACTGCCCACGGCATGACTCCGGTCTGCAGAAGGCAGCTATTTTTTATGGTCAACCCATCACCACCCACATATAGCTTTAAGATTCCTACAGATTCATCAAGGTTCATATTTATGCCATCTGAGAGATATTTCCCATGCTGTCTGTTTATCAGATCTGCTTTACTTCAGTGCTTTTCAAATGTGACTGTGAATGTGAGTCACCTGGCAATCCCATGAAAGTGCCGATTCTGTGGTGTGTCCTGGGATTCTGCATTTCTAACAAGCTCCCAGGTGATCCATTATTGCTGGTCCACTGACACAATGAATAGCAAGACTTTACTTCATCATCTTGGCAAGAAGTAGAGAGGGCTTTGTAAAGATGGATTGACTCTAACCTGAATTAAAGAAACCAAAGTCTCATGAATAAAGATTTTGATTCCTCAGATAAGAAAAAAGATGTATGTATGATTCTCATATCTTTCCTTTTTGGTAAGTGAGTATAGGAGGTGCTTGGAAACAGTCAAGGAACTCATGAGGTAGATATGCTAATGCTGTTTGTCCAGTGTAAATTTCAATGCTTTTCTACCCACTTGAACAAGAATTCTATTACAAAGTTTCAATTTTGTGTTTGTTTTAAACAGTGGAGTTACTTCATCATGAAGAAAGAAGTAAGTCACTGTATGATCAATGAATGAGGTTACTTGGAAGAGAGTATGACCAGCTGTCTACCTTGCTTCTTTCCCACCTGCTAAAGAAGAGGCAAAAAGAAAAGAAGAGGTAAGGTACATAATACAGTTCCATTGGTAACCAATAAGTACAATTTTGATTGGAAAGAAGTACAATAGAATATTCACACTTGCATATGGTTAATCCTGCCCACGGTGTCTGCTCTTATAAACACACAAGCTTGGGACTCAATATACAGGGACAACTTGTATTTATAAATCCAAAGAAATTCAGTACACAGCTACTCATATTTACTACATCTGGTGCTAGGTGCCAGTTGGGGGGTCCAGATCCAAAAGGAGTGGACAGTCTAATTAGGAGTATAACACAATGTAAATGAAGCAATAATTTAAAATGTAAACTCTAACTTTTTATTATTCCACAAACTTCCAGGCATTTATGGGAGTTAAAGGGAGTTTATGGGAAGAAGAGATTCATTGAGACTGAGATGGTCAGGGAAGGTTTTCTAAAAGGTGAGATATGAATTGGAATTTTAAGGAAGGTTAGGCCAGGAGAGATGGCAACAGAGTGAAGAGTGTGTCGGGAAGGACGAACAATGGTGTGGGGACAAGAGAACATAAAGTGTGTGGGAGCATATGGGCACAGGCTGCTGGAGGGGCTTATTTAAAGGAAATACGGTAGAGAGAGAAATGTGGGAACAATAAAGTTGGGATCAGATTAAGAAAGGTCTTGAATTTTCGGCTACAAAGGTTGGACTTGATTCTGTTAATAATAAAAATAATAACAATAAGGAACCACTGGATATTTTGAGTAGAAGAATACATTTTAACCAAAGTATTTTATTTCAAAGATTTTATTTACTTATTTGACAGAGAGAGACACAGCGAGAGAAGGAACCCAAGCAGGGGGAGTGGGAGAGGGAGAAGCAGGCTTCCTGCGGAGCAGGGAGCCCGATGCGGGGCTCGATCCCAGGACCCTGGGATCATGACCTGAGCCGAAGGCAGACGCTTAATGACTGAGCCACCCAGGCGCCCCTAACCACAGTATTTTAATAAATTGATTTCAATAGCCCAAGTATAAGGCATAATTAGCAGGGTGGCAAAGGACACTGACTATGTGATATAGAAGGGTTGATCTGAAGGAACCATAGACTTTAATGACTGATTATACTTAACGGATGAGCAGTGACCCTGAGGCTTGAAGTTAGTAGAATAGAAAATAAACAGTGGGGGGGGGGATTCAATTTGAGATATTTTAAGTTTTAAGAACTAGTGAGACAGATAAGTGGACAAATCCAATAGTTAACTAGAAGTGGGACAGTGTGACCTTGCTGAGACATGGTGGGGCCTGACATCTTAGGAGTGAAAGACCTCTCCAAGGAAAAACATGCAGAGACTGAATCTGGGGAAATGCCTGTAAGTATGGCCTACATGGGAGAAGAAGCAGAGGCATACAGAGAATGAAAGAAGAGAGGGGAAGAAGGGGCGTCGGGCCAGAGGCAGGGGCCACAGCGTCGAATACCGCAGAGGAACCCAGCATGACTAGATCAAGGGAAGGTCCTTCAAGGCTACCGGTGCCTTTCCAGTGTGGACAACACAGTGGAAGGATGGAAACCAGATGACAGGAGATTAAGGGGTGAGCAGGTCATAACAAAGTTAGAATTTATGGACTTCCCTTTAGATAAAAGGAAAAATAGAATGGAAACTCAGGGGGAAATTAAGACAAGTGTTTGTGTTGCTTCTTCATTTATTCTCATGGTGACCCAGATTACTTTGTTTATTGATTAAGGGGAAGGAAAAAAAAGGAGAGAAAAAATGGCATCTTAAAAACGGCAGAGGGACGGGAATTTGAAGTGGTAAAATCCTGAAGGAGATAGGCCTCCTGGTAAAAGGCGAGCCCTATAAATGGCAGCAAGGCAAAACAAAACAAAACAAACCTAAACCCAAAAACTCTCCAAACAACCCTGCTTCCATATATTTGAAAGAAAAGGGGTACAGGCTCCTAGGGGTCCCATCCCCTCCATCATGTGAGACTGTTTTCAAGTTCCAGGTATGGAGGTCAAGTGGAAGAATGGAGACTGTTTGGACTGGCCATTGTATTAGGAAATCGGCAAAAGGTGAACACAAAGCATTGCCAAACAACAGTTGAGATGAACGTTACCTGGCAAAATAAGCACAAACACACACCCAAAGACGGTACCCAGTGGGCATGACTCAGGGGTGTGGAACCAACACAACAGACTGGGGACAATGAAGCACCAGAACAAGTGGTTAATAACCTCAACTGGCACGATCCAGAAACTATGGCATATCGACAAGAGGAAGGTGATTAAGAATGCTGAATAAGAGCTACTGTTTAAAAGAGACTATTTAAAAAGCACTCGTTGGGAGTCAAGCAAAGGACAATAACTCACTGAGCACCGTACAGCCCACACTCAGCTTGGACATGTGTGGGATACAGAAGAATCACCAGGCAGTGTTCCTGCCCTCAAGGAGCTTCAGTGTAGTTGGGGAGCGGAGATGAGCACGATCAAACCCTAAGAGCACATCCACATTGTGCAGTGGAGACAGGCTTTTAAGTGCCATGAGGAAGAGTTGGTTGGAGCAGAGCTGGTTAAGTAGCCAGGGTTCCGGAATGGGAGTGGTCCCCCACCCTACGTTCTTCATACCCTCACCAATGGTCACAGCCGAGCCTCACACAGTTGTAGCTGCAAGATCAGAAATGGAGCCGAGGAAAGGGTAACTGTTTTCCTATCATGTGAACCCGAAAGCTATACTCTCCCTGCTCAGTGACAGATCTGAAAGCAATGCTCATCTTCCTTCTGCGCCTGGTGTGGGGTGCTCTGCTCGGAACAGCAAGCTGTGTTACGAGGAAGAAATTAGATTTGGGAGTGGTGAGAAGTCTGGAGCCCTTTTTACAAATCTTTTTATTTATTCTTTCCCCAGTTGTATTGAGATATAATTGACACAAAACATTATACATGCTTAAGTGTACAACACAATGATTTGGTCTATGTATATACTGCAAAATGATTGCCACGACAAGATTAGTTAACATGCATTACCTCACATAGTGATGTCTTTTTCTCCTTGTGATGAGAAATTTCAAGATCTACTCTCAGCACCTTTCAAATATACGGGGCAGTATTGCTAAGTATAGTCGTCGTGAGGTCCTTGATGAGAAGGAAGGTGCCCGAAGCCACTCCACAGCGCACAGCCACTGAGTGCCTGAGCTGCCCTTAGGAGCATTCCCATGGGCTGTGGTGAAGACGCTTCCCCAGTGCTCTCCACTCCAGGACTCTCCCTCCACTTCAGAGCATGTTCAGGTCATTCAAGCCTGGGGGGCAGTTTTGGCTCTGCCACTTACCAGCTGGGTGGCCTTGGGCAAGTTACTTAAGACAACTGAGTTGAATATCCTCCTCCAACTGGGTAACAATTCTTGTAGGAAAAGTGTGTGGCAAGAGGCAATTGCTTGATGTTATTGTCATTTCCAATTACTCTCTCCTTCCCTTATCTTCATCGCTTGGTAAGGAAAATGGTAGTTTCCCCCTTCCTCTTTCTTTCATTCAGCCACACTGCTTGGCAGCAGAGAGTCTTCCCTTGATCCGATGGATCTGGTTCAAGCAACTGACGATTTGCCTGGCGCTGGACTAATGCCCCTTTGATCACACCCACACCCACACACACACGCACACGCGCACATGCACACACTCACACACACACACACACGTGAGGCCTGGAATTCATATTTTTAAAAGTTTCTACTCCTGATTAAGACTGTTATACCCATTCAGACTCAGGCACCCCATGAGAACACATAATGATATTGTATGAAAAACATGAATTATTTTCTATCAAGCCGAGTGAGTTCCGGGGCAGCAGCTGCCTCAATTATAGACTTAGGAATACATTGAAAGGCACTTGTCTAACTGGGGACTTAACATTTCAGAGAAGTGCACCATCAAAACCAACTTTTTTTTATTTGCTGCTTTCTAAAACAGTCTACTGTTCAAGCTTAGGTTTGCTCCAATCTTTTATTTTTGCTTTTCTGGGTTGAAAATTACCATCACTCTATCGTGGATGTTTCCTTTACCTGTGATCATGTGACTCATGTCCTTATAAGGAGTCAAGGACCAAGGCATCCACACAAGGCCGAAGGCAGAGAGGGGGAGTGCACCACAGAGGATGGAGGGAGCAGAGGCTGAGTGTAGGATGGAGGGAGAGGACAGGCAGAGTAGTTGGGGGCACTGGCTGTGAACTGAATGTCCCATATGTACAGTTCTGGCAGGTGGATGTTAAATTCAGCAAATCTGACCCAAGGAAAAAACTTTTCAAATGTTTCTAAAGTCTTGAGCAGTGTCCCACACTTTTAGGTGTGTGTGTGTGTGTGTGTGTGTGTGTGTGTGTGTGTGTGTGATGGGGGTAGGGTGGCTGTATACTCAGAGTTGAAAATAAAAAAGCTCCCTCTATTGACTCCTGAATGGCTGAGATAAAGAGAACCACATGGGACTCATTGTCAGAAATGAGAGCTCAGAAGCTGGCCTCCTTTTTCCCATTATTGTGCTATTCTCCTCCTTCCCCCTATCCCTCCCACCTCAAAATGTTTCCCCAGCCCCCACCCAACCCCCACTACCCCCCTCCCCAATAGCCCAAAGACCCTCTTTTAAAGCTCCCACTGTTGAGGCCCCCTCGATGGAGCCCAAGACCTCCATTCAGAGTCACTGGTTTGGGTAAAATCCCTTATTCACCCCCTATCCACCCCCCTGCCCCATCAGCTGAGCCTCAGTTCAGACCTCACAAAACAAAACAAAACCAGCCCATAGAATTGATGGTTGCTGCTGGAGGACCCCCCTCCGCTCTGTCCCCCAGGGGCTCCTGCGGAGGCAGCTTCTATTCTCCACCTTCCCTCCCTCCCTGCCCCCGATCCTGCTGGATTTTTGTAGTTAACAAGCGCACACTGTTATTATTGTGCCCCCTATCATATTTATTCCCTTTCAGAGCTGATCCGCACTTTTGTCAGAGGCAACCCAGGCATCTTTTGACATTTGAGCCTTTCTGTCTGCTGGGGAGTGATGGCATTGGTGGCAGCGGGGGTGACCCATGCTTCTAAGATGGAGCAAGCAACGCAGAAATGAGGAAGAAGAGAACAAAACCCCAAAACAACAGGGACTGGAGAGGAAAAAGAAACACATTGTAACTTGTGAGTGACCCAATGTGAAAGAGGTAAGGGGAGGAGGGTGCTAATGAGTTTGATGACAGTTGTATTTAAAAGAGTTTTATTTCCCAGCAAGGCTGCAAGTTGGCTAACTTGGTGATAACTCTCAACTAAGCTTTCCTTTACACGTTACCTAAATTTGAGAGAAACGAGAAAGGGAAACAGAGAGAGTGAGAAGCGGTGAAACCCAGAGAGATTCAGAGAGAAATACCAACACCACACACACACACACATACACACACACACATAAAAAAAGAAGAAAAAGAGAGAAAGAGATAAAAATTTCTTTTTGGTGCTCTTAATATAACACACAGTTGCAAGTGGCTAAGAGATTTGGCAAAGGCCCCTTGTGCTTTTTCTAAATAGAAAGCTTAGGAAATGTCACCAGAATCCCAAAACTTTTGCGATTAGTAAACTTCCCAGATTCTTTCATATTCATTTCCATTGAGAATTTTGTGGTCATGGGCTAGAAGTAACCTCTGAAAGTGTTGTTCCAATTAATGTCTGCAGAGTGCTGAAATGTCAATGGAGAGAAACTTCAAGAAAACACAGCTAACTAGTTTTCACTTGACCTCACAGAGAGGGGCATTTTTATTCCAATTGTACATCTGAGGAAAGGAAGTTGAACAGCACTGTGATTTGCAGAGGCCCAAGGTAGAGCGAGGGACAGAGAACATCTGACTGCCGGGCCCCCAGCCAGCTCCTCGAAAAACCACAGCCTTCATTTTTCACGATCATATTTCTAGGAAAGAATGCATCTGTACCGATGAGGAAATCTGAACAACAAAATTCCAACATACTCCTATAGGAGAAGTGTGCGTGTCGAGAGAAGGTTAAGGGAAGAGATTAGCCTGTGGGATTAGTCATCTCCTGACTTGATTTTCTTTCCTTATAAGACAAAAAGAGAGGAATTTCATGAGAAGGCTACACAGAGGGAGACGCTCAGAGTCTTCTCTGATTGTGTTCTTTCACTTTTCTAAATAATCCATTGTATTCTTAAAGACCTTGTCCTTCCAAATTGCTCAAAGCACTCACAAACATTAATCGAACCTCAGGACTGTTGTAGGTGACATATATCATTACTCTCCACTTTCAGATGGAGAAACAGGCTTAGAGAAATGAAGTTTCTAGTGTAAGATTACTCAGAAACTCCACAGTAGAACGAGGTCTAGAATTCCTCATTCCCAGGCTGAAATCCACCCATTTTGCTGTGAGATTAATGACATCCAACAGGTCCTCCAGCAAAGTCTCCAATGGCCAAATCTTATTTTTAGGCCCAAGCTTTCCCCCGTGTCCTCTTTCTGCAAACTTTAAATGGTGCCCATTACACTAACTATAATCTTTCCTGAGATATGAAATCTAAGATTCTCACAGGTTTTGCCTCAGAATAAACCCTTCAACTTTTACTTTATCCTCCCATCATACAATTTCTATTCACCCTAGGCTTGATACCTGCCCCAATTTCCCTTTCTTGGGAGTACAGATATCCCCACTGGTCTTAGTACAAAAATAATTGATCCATGATATTTGGATAGTGCTTCATGGTTCATAAAAAGGCTTCATTTAACCCTTCAGTTGAACTTCACTACAGTCCTAAGACTTTTATAGACAAGGGAAATGAGTCAGGCTCAAAGAGGTTATGAGTCTAAAGTCGCACGGCTAAAAAATTTGTGTGGGGGTTGAAGGGGTGCAGGGAGACAAGAACCAGGTCTTCTAGGACTCAGATACAGAATATTTTATGTTAATGTTGGAGACAGTGCCTGGAGAATGAATTTTCTGTATATACGGAAGAAGTCAACAAGGGCAATTATAGTGTCTGAAAATAATTCAACCTCAAAGACAATCTGTAGGTTTAACCTAGTAGAGTATTCCTTAAGTATTACTAAGGAACCTAGAACCACTACTTGAAAATCAAGAAGACCGCAACAAATGTAAGGTAAACTGTAATCTATTTGGATGCAGGGACCTGAGATTTGGTTGACACGAAACGTTCTGCTACATTGTGGGGAATAATTCATTCATGTAACCAAGACAAGTTTTGGGGTCAGAGTTATCACACATTTTAGAAAAGAATATATGTTCTGTAGATGTATGAAATGTTTTAAAGTATTAATTAGGTCAAAGTGGTCAATAGTGTTGTTCAAGTCATCTATGTCTTTACTAATTTTTTATCTAGTTCTGTCAGTTGCTGAGAAAAGGGTGTTCAAATCTCTGACCATGACTGTGGACTTGTCTATTTCTCCCTTTAATTCTGCTCATTTTCACTTTGTATATTTTGTAGCTCTGTTATAAGGTGCGTACTCACTTATTATTTTATACCTTCCTAATGAATAGACTCCTTATCATTATGTCATGTCCCTCTTTATCTCTGGAAATACTCTGCCATTAAGTCTACTTTATCTGATATTAATAGAGCTTTCTACCCTTATGCTTACTGCTTGCATGGTTTATCTTTTCTGCCCACTTACTTTCAACCTGTATCATCTACTCAAGATCAAATAATTCTAAATTCTTAATTACATAAGAGCTTTTGTGAATTTTATTAGTTTGAGTGAGATACTGAGAGTATGATCATCTCTGGGTGAATCAATAAGAGGGAATATCTGAACTTTCCCCCCTTCTCTGCAGAAGATAAATGCTAGTCCATGACCTTGTCACTTGGTCCATGATCATTAAGGTTTTCTTTTTAAAAATTTTTTTTAATTTAAATTCAATTAGCCAACGTATAGTACATCATCAGTTTCAGATGTAGCATTCAATAATTTATCAGTTGTGTATAACACCCAGTACTCCAACATCCCTGCCTCTCATCTCTTCAACTAAAAGACACAAGCAGGGAGTCTCATTGAATTTCTTTCTTTCCTGAGACTCTCTCCTCAATGCTCCTTTTGTTTCTTTTTTAACCCCTTGGTTTGGTAATAGCTCCCATTTTTGATGCTCCTTTATCCCTTTTCAAATCCCTCCACAAAACTTACTTCTTTTTCTCGGTCTCGGTTTTTTTTCCTCCTTTCCAGCCACATCCACTCAACTAGATGTCTCCCTGTTTGTTCAGTGTTTTGTTTAAGCCTAAATCAGACAGTCAACGCCTTGAGGCTGGGGTTTCATGCTCAGAATTCTGTGCTTTGCAAAATACCATCTGCACTTACCACACTCTACAAATAATAAATAATCAGACCAAAGAATCAGAAAACCGGTGCCAGATCACTGATTAGCATAAGTACTCAGCACATAAAAAGAGCTGTTGCTGCTGCCACAGAAACGTTTTCTCCAAGAAAAGGAGAGCAGGGAACAAGAACCTTGGAAAAGATCCTTGGTCACAATTCAATTTGGATGAGAAAGAGGACAAACTGACTGTGGAGGGGAAGGCCCCTGGGGCTCCTTCTCGCCCTCTGTGTCTTAAGAAACTGTGGCCTGAGAGCTCTCTCTAGGTCTTATTCTTCCTCTGTACCCAGCCCCTGGCACAGCACCTGGCATGAAGGAGCCACAGAATAAACATATTCTTGAACCGCTGACTTGAACCTAAAGTGTTAGGGGGACAGTGAGCTCATTCCAGTGCCTAGCTATGGAATTGTTCTTTCAGACAGAGCCTGACTCCTGACTCATTTATAGACATCCAATTGCTATAGGAACTGGATTACTACCATTTGATTAAACCCCATTTGATATTCATAATTCGATGTTCTGAACATAGAGAACTATGTGAAATAGGCTCTGGTTAAGAAGGCAGATCTCATATATATAACATTTTCATTTGTTATATCCAAATATATATTTATATTTACTTTTATACATAATAAATGAAAAATCTGTGAAAATGATTATATCTATACCTAGAATTTCAAAATAGTTCAGTGAAAATATCTGACCCTAAAGGGATGCATCCTCAGCTACATAGAAAACTCACATTACAGAGGACTTGTAATGAAGGCCCCAGTGGGTGGGGTCTGAAATTTCAGTTACAGTCATTATATATCCTAGCTGGACCAACCATGAGTATACCTTTCTTTGTCTCTGCTTCCTCTCCCCCACATCCCTCTGTTTGCTAGAGGAATGAGCATCAGGTATATGAAAGCATATACCTTTCTAGCTTGCTCTAGAAATACCTGTACTATATCTTCTCCTATGAGGTATGGAGTTGGGGTTCTCCAACCACTAAGTTATAGGATTCAGGTGCTCTGGATACTGGTAACCTCAACACTCACATGCAAAAAGTTTGAGAATGACCATTTATCCATTCATTCAGTACACATTTCCTGAGCTCCTTCAATGAACCAGCTCCTTCATAAGTAAGATGAGGTTCCAGCCCTTTAGGAAGACTACAGCAAAGCCTTCAAATCCTGCAAAAGTTGGAAGTTTCTTATGATGTAGCTTTATTTTGGGATGGGAAGTAAAGACAAGGCTGATAAAGACATGACATTGATGGTCTAGGTATCTTGCGTGCGTCTTCTCAACTCTGAATATAGAAGACTCCTCTTTCATCTGGGACAAACCTGCTACTGACTAGGCTAACAGACAAAACCTTAAGGGCAAAGAAAAGGCAGAAGCAAAAGAGAAGACTGAGAAAACAGAGAGATGCGGGGAGGAGGAAGCAGAGACAAAGAAAAGTATGCTCATGGTTGGCCCAATATGAATCTTGTGGACATTAGGTTCATGCTATGGGGTCTAGGGTTGTATAAATCTGTGCTCCCTTTCTTGGCCTGAGTGGGCTTTGCAGCACCAGGCAATGATTAACTAGAATAGAATGACTTAGATGGAAATATTCGGCTAATTAGGACAGTTTCAAGCCTCTGGAGAGCTGGGGTATATGCCTCTTGTAGGAAGGGAAGTCTAGGAAGATGATTTATAATATACATTTTTTGGCTGTGTACAGAAGATCTCCTCAAGAGGACTCAGCTGGATCTTCATTTAAGGGGCTCTGGATCTCAAGACTGGCTTAAGTTTAGAAATTGGTTGAGGGGCCTCAAGTCTCTATTGTGGTGATTCAACTCAGAGTTCTCTTGGGCAAACCTAGCTTTTCTGCTTTTACAAATCTAGTGTAAAACTTTAGTAGACTGTCCATCTATTCAGCTCTAGAAATAGCAAAATTAATTAGCCAATGCCAGTGACTTCTGAGGTTCAGACCATTCTGTTTATTATTTTGGCCCTGCTACCCATTCTATTAATCATACCCACCTTGCCTTTGTGACTGTCTGCCATTTAGCCCCTGCCATCCCTGAATCCACAGAAACCAGTTAGATGGCAACACAGAGCAGATCGGTGCTCTGGGTTCTGCAGCTCCCTTCGTGAACATATTTATTTCTTACAGACTTGATAAATGGAGAGTCTTCTGGACTCTCTTGTGGGACATAGTTGGAGGGGGCATGTCTTACAAGATCAATCCACTCTAGCATTCAGATGTCCTGAAGCCTTTGGATACCTTCCTTTGTGACAACCGATCTCAAACTTTTTGGTTTCAGACTACTTGGCATTTCTTAGAAATTATTGAGAACTCTAAAGAATTTTTGTTTATTTGGGTTATATCTATTGTTTTTTACTGTATTAGAAATTAAAACCGAGAAGTTTAAAATATATTCTTTTGATACTATACCAGAACTTGATAAGTGGTAGTTTCTTGAAGGTTAATTACCATATAAAATTTAAATGACATCAATATATTTTTTTAATTCTGTAAAAACCACTGGTCTATCTTGAACGTTGGATGATATGGAACGATATTGAACTTAGAATATATTACAGTGTTATGCATTGGTCATTTGCAAAATATTGGTCCACTGACTTACACAGATCATCCAAATGTTGACACATTTTATTCTACAATATTGAGAATCACATTTGTTAATATTAGAAATTAAAAGCTGTCAAGCATATAGTGGCAGGTGCACATTTTCAATATCTCTAATTTTCACTAGAAAGTTTGAATTTTTATCATCAACAAATGCTGCCAGTTGTTTTCACTGAAGTAACATGAAAATGTCAAGAAAAACCTATAGTTTGTCAGTCTTTTTTTTCAAGTAAAAGATGGTATTCCATGAAAAAAAAATTGCTAGTTCAGCTCCCAACTAAAACAGTCACACAAGTGCTTTTTCTCAAGACAACCATCATATCTCAGCATGCAGCAGAAGTGCTTTATAAATACTTCCCATCTGGGGGCACATGGGTGGCTCAGTTGGTTAAGCAGCCAACTCTTGATTTCGGCTCAGGTCATGATCTCAGGGTCACACGGTCGAGCCCCACGTTGGGCTCCCCACTCAGCACAAAGTCTGCTCCAGGACTCTCTCTCTTCCTCTCCCTCTGCCCTCCTCCCCTCCCCATCCCCCACCACTCACGCTCATGTGCACGCTCTCTCTCTCTCAAATAAATAAATAAATCTTTAAAAAAATACTTCCCATTTCATTACACAGAATATTAAAAAGATGTGCACTCAAGGATTAAAACCTAATACAATTAATATTATTACTGCTTCATCAAGGATAGCCTTAAGTGCAATTAACACTTTCTTTTTATCATCAGTGTGTGGCCATAAAGACTACAAGGGAGACTAGTATAGTTTGGAGATCCTGCTGGATTCTTGCTGACACACTCTACCCATAATTGCTTTTGCACCATCAGTGCAACATAGTGAAAAATGGAAATAACATCTTAGTATTATTATGAAAACAGTTTTGATCTTATGGACTCTGTGAAAGGGTACTGGGAGACCCCCAGGGCTCGGTGGACTACACTGTTAAGAATTGCTGCTCTACAGTGTATCAAAGAAGTTCTGGCATTTTATTTAGGATAGGCCACCTTTGCATCCAGAATTCAATCAACCAACCCATGGTAGAGCCACTTCCAGCTGCTCTTGGCTGCTTGAGCTAGTACTTAGAACACAGAATCCAGATTCTCTGTTTAGTGCAGCCATATCAATGAATTAGGCCTTGTCCAACATTATACTCCTTCCACCCTGACCTCTCACCTTTAGGATCTATGTAGGATTCCCATACATTTTCCCCATTTTCTGTGAAAATGGGCAAAATTGTGCAATTTTTTTTGTGTGCATTGCACCTTCTTGTGGATCATCAATTCCGTACATTACCCTTTGGGCCTGCCAGGAGTTGAGTCTGGTCGTAGGTCTAGAAGCAATGAGAATGCATGAGGGAAGGTCTAGAAAAGGATCAGCAGTCTCCTGCAAGGTCACCACCTCAGGATTGGCCATTTCAGGTTCCTTAGGTGAGGAGAGACTAACCTCCATAGATAGGAAGGAAGGAATGCTTCTTTCAGCAATGAAGACTCAGCAGAATTTAGGGGTTTAAGGTCAGGATGTGCCCATATGTCCTCATTACAATGTGAGCTGGGAATCTGAAGGCCTAAACTCACCATTTTCTTTCTTTCAAGTTCTCCAGCTTATTAAGAAGCATCTAACTATCTCCTTTATACTTCTTATCTTTACGTTCTATGACAACATCTGCTTTTTCACAAAAAGCTTTGACTTCTGTTGGCAGTTGATTACGTGTGCTTGCAGGTAATAGGTGATAATATAAGTTCTGTATTGGCATGACACAGATGACCAGTGTCCCCCTTTACCACTGGCAGTAGGGTAATTAATACATTTAAATCTAATCAGATCCAAGTAACAATTCCAGAAAACCCAAAGCTAATTCAGAGAACCCATCCTTAAGGCTCTGCTGCTCTAAAATCACTTCCAGTACTAATTTCTGTATCATAAGAGTTTGGAGAGAAGCAAACCCATGAGTGACATAGACTAAGGGACTTTTAATTTGGATTAGGCCTTGCACAATAATGGTTAAGGAGTCTACTTAAGGCCCTGCTTCCGTATCTCATGTGGGGCCCCAAGTCACCAGGGCTAATAGTCAGGAAAGAAAATTAGACATAAACTGGGGAGAGCAGATATGCATTAAGTGCTTACTATTATGTGCCCTCTGCTCTTCTGGGATCCATAGTAGTGTCCTTTGTTCACCTCATCCCTACTGACCTTGCTGGTATTCATGGCTAAAGCCAGTGGCTGGTGTAATGCTCACTTAGGTCCCTTTTGGCTCAGTTAGGGATAGTAATCAGGGCTGGCAGTCCTGCCTCATCTGCAGACCCCTCTGGAATTGAGCTAAGACCTATATTTGGCCTTGGTCCAGGTGGTCTTCTCTGCTGAGTATAATCCCATGTCAGATTGGCAGGCCCTCTGTGGCAAGTTCTCTAGATAGATCCTCAGCCTAATTTGAGTTCTGCATGTCCTGGGTAACTGAAAGTGGTTTGGACAAGCTAAATTTGTATGTCTTCTGCTGTCCACTACACCGTACCCCTGGGTTTGCATTAAAGTAACACATCCCATGTTGATCAAGGGCAGCACAGGAGGTAGTCTTCCAGAGCCCCAGATGAGGAATCAGAATAAAGATTCCTCCCCTCAGAATTCACTTGACTTCATTGGGTGCTTCTAAAGCATACCTGCCATTTCATGATCTGTGTACATATGTACATGATGGGTGGGGGGGGCAGGAGAGAGAGGGAGAGAGAGAGAATGAGTTCTATGGATCCAATAGTGTGCTGGTCCTCTGGATCTGTGAAGGAGAAAAGCCCTGGTGTGCAGTGTTTGCTAATTTCTGTGATGAAATTGCTGATTTCTAGCTACCATTGATTTAATGACCTGCTCAGAAAATTTTTGGAATTTTTACAAAGTAACCTTGCTAGCCAGTATAAGCTGACTTCAGTATTCAGGTGCCTGGAACCTTCCTTTATCTGTCTTTTTTCCTTTTTATTTATCTATTGTCTCTTCTTATAACTCCACAGCCAGAAAGAGTGGGCTTTGTTTTCTTTTTTCTTTAAAAATTTTTTTAAAGATCTTATTTATTTATTTGAGAAAGAGACAGAGAGAGAGAGAGAGAGAGCATGTGTGAGAGCACATGAGCAAGAGGGAGGGGGAAGAGGGGAGGGGAAGAAGACTCCTCGCTGAGTAGGGAGCCTGATGCGGGACTTGATCCCAGGACCCTGGGATCATGATGTGAGTCCAAGGCAGATGCTTAACGGACTGAGCCACCCAGGCACCCTGGGCTTTGTTTTCTTTCCATTATATCACATCTTTCTATTTTGGAGTGGTAAGCCTCTTGGCTAGAGAAGTCATATAATTTATTATCTGAATCAGGACTTTTTTGAGAGTGAAAGGGAGCACTCTTAATTATTCATCAGGATAATAGGAATAAACCAAGACTGTCCCAGAAAACTGGAATATATGGTCACCCTACTCATGACCTAGTCTTCATAATCAGTAATTGTAGCTTCCATAAAATATAGGAATACTCTATGATCTGAGTTCTCCATGCTTCCTTCCCAAAGAAATTTAAGAAACCTTTCACATCCAAAGCCTAGTTTTTTAGCCTGTTGTCTTGTTAAATAGGCCTCTAATGTGGAGGGCTACAAGAAAACATCCACTATTTTAATATTTTTATCCCTTTCTGTCAATAAATACAAATCTCCTTACAGACCATTGAAAGGGAAGCCCTGTCTTTGAAGTCAGATTGGAATACAAATTCAGGTTGTGCCATCATATAGTTTGTGATCTTGAGCAAGGCTTTCAATTTCTTAGAGCATTAGTTTTGTAGTCAGTGAGCTGGGTGATGGTGGAATTGGAGTTTAATTTTGTTACCAGCTCTTCCTGATTCACCTGAGACTACCCTGATTTTAAAACTAAAATTCTGTATCTCAGGAACCCTCCCAGTCCTAGGCAGACTGGGATGGCTGGTCACCATATGACCCAGAACAATTGTTATGAAGCTCACATATCATGTTATAGTGCATCTCATCTAGATGGACCTGCTTTCCAGGGGAGGGTGAGTGAATGGTCAGAGGACAACTACCTAGCAATGGTTTTCAGTTTTGCTTTATTCTGTGTCTCTATCGTTCTACTTTATTGCCAGCTCTGGTGAGAGAGTTACCATCTGTTTGGTGGACATACCTATGGATGATGAGTTTGTCCTTTAAGTCATCTCAATAATGCAATTAATCATGAGGCACAAAGTAAGAATTCTGAAAACGGATCTGATATAATTCTAGGCCCAAAATGATTCTTTAAAGAAAACCTCTGTATTCCTCTTGCCAAAGAAAGTCTACGTTGCCAGTGGTGGACATTATCCTCCTGTTACTTCTGTTGGAATGATCACCGCAATCTAAGAGGCAGAGGATCAATCAAGCGAGACATTCCATCCACCCTTCTGGGGACTAGTATGGCACTGTTTTCTCACAAAGGCTTTATTTAGATTGGCTTAATAAGAGCCTCTCTTTTAAAAATATAATGTGAGTTTAATACTGATGACAGGGGCTGGACAGCCAGTATAGAAGCGAGTCTTCTATTCCCTGAGAAGGTTCAGCTGGTGTAGCTACAATATGAGTTTCTCTCCCCAAGTCTGAGTGGTGCAACCCTGACAGGTAGAAATTAGCTCTCGAGGGGCCTGTTTGGTCTCAGGGACTCATTCCAACTGTGACACCTTAGCCTCAGCTGCCCCATTATGTGGGGCAGAATAAATGACTCTTGCAAAGGCAAGGCTTGGGATGACATCAACCTTTTTCCATCTGGAAAGAATTGAAATCATCAGCTCATTTTTGGTAGTCACCTAGGGAGTAAAAGTTGTGATTTAAGAAATTATGACTTGGAACTCAATTTGGGACAAAAAATATTTTTTTCTACTTCTACCAGATGGTACATACAACAGCACCTTCATTATCATCTCTTCAAGCACACATCCCTTTTCTAAGTTGGCAGACCCTTCATGGTTGGCGTTAATAAACTCAACTCTTCTTGAAACAACACATATTCCATGTGCTGGCTGGGGAAGGATTAACGAGCTTCCATTCTTCCTTTCATTCCAACCTGCCTCCCTCCCCTTCTGGCGAGTAAGTAATACTGGAGGCAGTGGTAGGAAGAGCAAGGATTAGGAACCATCAGAGTGCCTAGCACGTAGTAGGGATAATGAATGTGACCTAGTTGCTGGCGCTGGCCATGGAATTAACTAGTTGTATGACATATGAGTCATTCCACCACTTTGGTTCTATTTCACAACTCTAAGGGAGGGGTTGGGTGGGTACTGTCAAAGCCTATACTGTCAAAGCCTGTCCCATCTGTAAAAGCCAATGAGTTGCATGCTTCAGCAGCTTTTCCACTTTTTCCTTCTTTTTCTAGTTTGTGTTCCTCTCTGTCTCTGCTTAGAAACTGAGTAGGTTGATGAGATGGCCCTTGTCAGGGATGAGGAAGGAATGGTGATTAAGACTGGTTAGGAAAAAAAATGGATGTTTCTTTTATACTCCATAGTCAAGTCGTGCTTTCCGCAGGAGCCTCCCCAAGGCACCAGTTGGCTCTGCCCTCCTCTGCAGACACGGCTTCACAGAAGCCATCTTGTCCTTTCTCGTGTCAATCCTCATATTCCTTCTAGCTCTAAATCGATCATCTCCAACCTTGGGGAGTTTCCCTTTATGGTTACTGGCACTGTGTGCTGGTAAACCTGCCCTCGAAAAATGAAGTCATAATTTGTAGGGTTTGTCCATTTTCATGGTGTAAATATTACTTCTGTGGCTGATTTCAAGCTAACAATGGTTGAACAACCGGCTCGAGAATTTCCTGAATATTTAATGCTGTTCTCATGAGCTGGTGTGAGCCGATTCCAGCACACCACTTGGCCTGGCATAGATTGTAAATAGAAACCAGACCTTCTACTTCTCTCATTGGTCTATGGTATCAACACAATCGTGGTGCACATAGTAGGAAGACAAGTGAAACCGCTGGTTGACAGAGCCTCTTTGTGCCTTGATTAGTACAATCTTCCTTACTTCCTGCTATAGACTGAGGGCTCATATCTTCCCCAAATTCATATGTTGAAACCTAATCCCCAGTGTGATGGTATTAGGAGGTGGGGACTTCGGGAAGTTGTTAGGTCATAAGGGTGAAGTCCTCATGAATGGGATTAGTGCACTTTCAAAAGAGACCCCAGAGAGCTGTCTCCCCCCTGTCCACCACATGAAGACACAGTAAGAAGATGGCAGTCTGTGAACCAGGAAGGACACCCTCACCAGACACCAAGTTGGCTGGTGCCTTGATCTTGGACTTCCCAGCCTCCAAAATTGTAAGAAATGAATTCCTGTTGTTTATAAGCCACCCTGTCTTGTGTTCTGTTACAGCAGCCTGAACAGACTAAGGTATTTTCCTAATCTTTCTTAGGGTAAGTAACTGTATTAATTTCCCAGCTGGTCTTGGCCCCAACCCCTAATTCATTCTATTTATTGTGGTTTTCTTTTCAGCTTACAAATTAGTCTGGTTTGCTTTTTTTTTCTGTTCCTTTCCTCTTCTGGTACTTTGATATTTAATGCACACATACACACCCATGAAAACAAAATCACCTTTAAGCTTCCCTGTTCGTATCTTGGAAAAAAGAAGGTACTCCTAGAGCTCAACTTCATGCCATGTGAACTCCACCTCACACTGGAGTTTTCTCGTGGTCCATGTCAGTCTGTAAGGTACTCAAGGATTCCTTCTTGAAATGACATCCATGGTGATCGCTGGGAATTGCACACCAGGTCAGAGGACTATTTTAGAGACCAACCTATTATTAGCAAACCAGATACTGACTACACAAAAGCTTTCATAAATAAAAGAACTGCCTCTATTGGGCTCTTTCTCCTCTCAGTTCTTCCCTTGTTTAACTTTTGCCCTAACTTTGTTGTGCAAGCTTAGTTTGTAGGGCTGTGCCAGTTGTGGCTCTGGGACAAAATGTTCCTTTTTCAGGCAGAGATGTTTCATCTGGAGCCAGCCTTGACTTTTCTTTCAGCCATAATGTAAGCATGAAAATATGAAAATGAACAGCACAAATAAGGTTTTATGGCTTTCCCCGGCAACATCAGAAGCCGGGAAAGGCAATAACAGAATTCAATCCTTCATCTTCCTTTCCTATTAACTTGATTTCAATTTCTCTTCCAGAATAAATATTCGACAAATTTCCTCATTAGTGTGGAGCTGGAGGAAGTGTGGTCATTTTGGCTCGGGCGCGTCAATACTGTTCTTCCCTGGCAGTTCTGCCTTGTGGAGTTTAGTGTTGGGTGTGCAATTTCTACCAGGCTGTATGGCAAAGACTAAATAAAGAAGGTGATGAGGTTGCCAAGTAGGGGTCCAAGAACAGATATCATAGGTCAAGGCTGAGGTGTGCTGGCAGAGATGTACTCAAGACCAAACTGTGCATGCTCTGGCTATACTCATGCTCAGGAGCGCAATCCATTCTCCAAAGTGGAAAAACAGGAGACAGCTACCAGAAATAGAGTGAAGCCTTCAACAAATTAAAAGCAGTCATTTTCTTCCCAGACTTTAGGAGTTAAAGCATTAGGAGGTCAATTGCAAATTAGATCAGGGAGGAGTGAAACATATATACATTCCAGAAGGGGTACATGAGATAATTTTGAGATGGGATGGTGAGGGCCAGCCTGTAGCAAAATTATATGATTTCTTTTGCCATCCTCAACTTCTGCTGTCCTACCATCTTATCTTGCTTCAAAGTCTTCTGACTCCCCACCCTTTCCAGGGCCTTCCAACTCCACCCATTCAGTGAGACGGTGGATTCTTGCTAAAACAGATGCTTCCAGGAGAATGCCATATGGGGAATCTGCTAATCTGGAACTCAGGTTTACATGTAAATATCTGCCTTCCTTTAGCTCTCTATTCCGATGATGTGCAAACGTGCATGCATACTTAGAATAATTTGGGAAGCCTTTCAAAATACCAATCTATTCCCTTCCCTTCTCACCTTCATCCAAGGAAGCAGGGCAGTAAGGGGGCGGTGGTAATAGGAGGATGTGGTGGTGGGAGGCAGCCTGATGGCTGAGGAATAAAGTGTAAAGATGGAGAGGTGGCAGATGGAGCAGACAGCTGGAAGGCTGCGGATTGGTTACCTTTAGCAAATAAGCTAATTGAGCAAATAGGTAAATATATGGAGGATAGTCAATTCATACTTCTCACCATCTGAGACAAGATTTTCAAACGTGGAAATAGGGAAGGCTAGAAAGATGCTGAGGTGTTGGATTGAAGCTGTAAGTATTGGTATGAATTCTTAAATATATATACATAGATATAGAAATAGTTTGAGCATACCACGTTCCCAGATCTTGGTTTTTATATGCTTCCTCCACTCAAAGGAGCCAGGGCTCCTTAGAGGAATGGCTGACTATAAGGCTAGGGCAAGGAAAGAACCAGATGAACCTCAATCATCTTGTTGTGACAGAAAGTAATGCTCAAAGAATGATGGGGACATATCAATAGGACATATAAGTCAGCTTGAAGAGCTCCTACTGGCCAAATCTAGGACAACTAAAGCATCAAGATAAATAATGAGAACACTGGATTGAAATGCAATGAATAAAATAATACTCCATAAGTTCACACTGATATAAATAAATGTGTACATAAGCAAATGAAGGAAAAGAAGTTCTTCCTTACAGTAGAGTTCCAACTATTAAGTGTGCAAAGTTGATGTACAGCATATAGGTGTAATATTGGACTATCTCCCCACAAAACACTAATCAGATACAAAGAAAAGTGGTGACTTTGCTGGGGAGAACTTGGCAGACATAAACTTGGCCAGATTATCGAGGTTAACATCACTAGTAGTGGGACAGGCCATAGTGTAGCCTCGGAATGTGAGGTGCTGAGAAGAGCACAGCATCTTTTCTCCAATGTTTCTGCCAAGAATGCATGGCTTGTGTCTAAGGAAACATCTGACTGATCCAAGTGGAGGGTCATCCTAGTGAATGAAAAGTCTGTCTCTTTAAGACAGTCAAGTACACAGAGCCAGGGAAAGGAAAGACCGTTCCAGACTGAAGAACAATGAGACAATGGGTGTTTCTGGAGAGGAATGAAAAAAGAGACACTCAGACAGTTGGAGAAATCTGAATGGGGTCAGTGGATTGGAAGTTGGTGTTGTGTTGATGCTGATTTTCAGACTGGGGCAGTGGTCTGATGGTTTCATAAAAGAGTATTCTTGTTTTGTGAAAGTAGACATGGAGTATTTAGGAGTCGTGAGTCATGATGTTGGAAAAAAGACAGACTCTCTCTCTGTACACACATACACGCAAACATACATAGACATATATATATGCACACACACACACACATATATATATACCCACACAGATTAGCAAATAAAAATGCTTATATTTCTCTATTAATACATTTATAAATATACTTTACATATATATCTGTATGTGTGTTAGAGTTACTAAAATTAGCATAAATACATAGAGCCCTTGGACAATAATGGAGAAATGAAATGGCAACTTCTAAAATTTTCTCCATCTTTATTTGTCATCATTTGGATCAAATGCATACAAGATATCATGGACCCATTTAACCACCTCAGAGTTCATGAAATACCTACCCCTTTTTGGTCATCACGTTAGAATGAAAATCTGTGACACTACATTAGTCATTCATTTAAAGATTTTTTTCTAATTTGAGAGAGAGTGTGTGTGGGCATGATTGGGGGAGGGGCAGAGGGAGAGAATCTTCAAGCAGACTCCTCGCTGAACGCAGAGCCTGATGCGGGGCTCGATCTCACGATCCTGAGATCATGACCTGAACCAAAACCAAGAGTCGGATGCTTAACTGACCGAGCTACCCAGGTGCCCCTCATTTATACTGATATTTTAGCAATCCTTCAAAGCCACAAGTAGCATTCATTCACATAGTATTTAATGAGCACTTACTATGTGCCAGGTCCTGTATGACATAAGGACAATGGTCATCTGGTGGTACCATTAATGAAGTTGTGACCACACCATAGCAGTGTTAACACATACTGTGTTTATTCTGACTGAAAATGGAAACTGTTCATCCTGTGCCTACTGACAAAACCTTTTCACAACACCAGGAAACTGAGAGAAGCTCTTAGAGAACAGAACCATGTTCCCTTGGTGATCTGCATGGGCCACACCTCTTCGGGCCATGGTCCACAGGTGTGACTTCCAAAGTAGTCCAACACTTCCCAGTACCAGGTCTCCCCTGAGTAGAGCCACATGCTCTCGTGTGTCTGAGGCAAATACATGTTTTCTGGACTGGAAATCAGAGCCCTGTGTCTTCCTTCTTGTAAATTCCAAATACATGGGCATGAAAGAGGTGACTACAAACCCTTATATCGTCTTAAGTGACAGTGGCTCTGACAGGCTCTGACCAGTCTTAATGTGTAACCAACAGAGGAGAAGCAGAATATCTAGGCCTCGGACCCTGGAGGGAGTCTGGCCAGTCCAAAAAGCTCCCTCTTCTCTGGGTCAGCTTTGGTAGGAGCCCTGGCCTTGGCCTTGAGCCCGACTTCCCCCTGGCTGCCCTGGCAATGACCCCAGCCTGACCTGGCTGAGCTTGCCTCCCTCTGCTAAGAAATGCATGTTAGGGAGGCTGGGGCAAGGCAGAGGGGTGGTAGGTGAGAGACTCCCCTAAAAGTTTCTTTTACCGCAGCGTAGACATTGCAGTTTTGTTGGAATCACATTTAGGTTTATGTGCATTTGGTTTTATGGAATACCCAGGGCCATTTGCCCAGGAGTGAAATGAGCTGACCCAGCTCGGCCACAAATGACATTCTGGCTAGAGATAAGCTCCTGTAGGGAAGGGGACTCGAGGGGACAGTGTGGTGAGGGGCAAAGCACACGAAGACCTGGGCTCTGCCGCCGCTCTGCTGCCAGTCAGCTGTGTGACCAAAGGCAGGCCACTTGACCTCTCTGTGCCTGTTTTCTCATCTCTAAAATGCATGGGGGTAGAACCGGTGACCTCTCAAAGCCCCTCCAGCGCAAACACTCTATGATTCTGTGTAGGACTGCCTACATAATTTGCAGGGTCCAGGACAAAATGAAAACGCAGGGCCCCTTGTTAAAGTATTAAGAATTTCACGACAGCAACAGCAGAACATTAAGGAAAGCATAGGGTCGTTCCAGCACAGGACCCATGAAGCCTTGATTCTGTGGGTGTCCCAAACACTACCCTTTGTTGATTACATTTGAAGGAGCATCTGCTCAATAAAGTGGGAAGCATATGGGCCCTGCCGTCAGACAGACTTGGTCTGGGCACCTAGGTGGCTCAGTCGGTTAGGCGTCTGCCTTCAGCTCAGGTCATGATCCCAGGGTGCTGGGACCCAGCCCCGCATCACGTCTCCCTCTCCTCCCCTCTGTGCTCTCTCTTGCTCTCTCTCTCTCTCAAATAAATAAATAAAATCTTGAAAAAAGAAAGGAAGACTTGGTCTTCCCATGTTGGTCCTGTGTACTTGTGTGTGATCTTGGGTTTCTCGTGTAACCGCTGCTTGCCTCAGTCTCCCCGTGTGTGAAACAGGCAGAGCGCTCCCACCCAGCAGGCCGGCTGTTAGGGATAAAGACAGAGGCAGAGAGCGCATGGAGGGGCTTCAGGAAGCAGCAACCCCAGTGTTGCAAGTACCCTGTGTGAACATGAAATGGAGTTCGATCTGAAAGACGGTTTCGTGGAGCTACTGCTTTTCAAAGCAAGGCTATGTGCTGCTAGAAAAACAGATTCAAAACAGACTTTATTTCTGCAAAAAAAAAAAAAAGTCACGAGTGGCTTTTTACAGTAACTGTGTCTGCGGCACTGTGCTTTCTGGACCACACACTCGGATTTAGGAAGGCATTCCGTTCCCAATTGTAAATTATCTCCTGGGCCCGTTACTTTTTGCACTCAGTTCCCCATCCTCCCACTCTTTCCCCTGCTATTCAGGACTGCACATGGCTTCTGAGAAAACCATCTGAGTTTCACATTTACTTCGTGGCTATTATTCTTGTTTGCTTTCCTTCACGTGCTTGCACACATGCAGTCTTGCCCTGTTCCTGCGTAGTCAGAGACGACCAGACCAGCCTCTCCCTGGGTCTCGGCTCTGCTTAATCTACTGAGCACAGGTAGGTTTCTGCAGAGGAGGGAATTCCACTCATTCATTCAGTATGCTCATTCTTCCCACCCATCACTCACTCAACATTTTTCCAGCACTTATATGTGCTGGCCATGTTGCCAAGTGCTGGGAATATAAAGATGAATTATGACTTTTAAGAAGTTCCAGAGGTAATGGGAGAGGCAGATGAGTGAACATAAAACCCAAGATACAAGGTAAATGCCTTTGTAAGGATTTCAGGGGTGGGGTGGGGGAGAGAGGACTCCCATGAGTTCAGTTTCCACCTGGATGAGTCAGAGAAGGGAACATTTTGAGCTGGGTCTTGAAGTAGGAGTAGGAGTTTTCCAGGAAAAGATATGTCCATCTGAAAGGAACCCTGCAACCTCACTGCTGCTTTGCCACCCTTTAAGTCATCCCTTGTCATCTCCCTGAGACATCTGGTGGAGGGTTATCCTTGTGGAACTGCAGGTTCACACACTGGGCGGCCTTGGCGCATGCTCTACCGTCTTGCTCTAGTGGATGAGAATGTCTGGAGGTGAAGTCCCTCCACTCTCCTCTTTACCTTGGTGATGTGGTGCTACACTCCTTTCCCTTTTCTTTCCTTCTCTCTCAGGGGAAGAGATCCTTTATCCTTCCAAAGGCAGCTCTTCCTCAGGGACTCCAAGCGAATTTTGAGAGAGAGAAATGAGAATAGAACTTTCCAGGGGAAGAAAATAATTTCAGCAACTGGGTAAAGATGGGAAAGTACCATGCATGTTTGGAAAATAGTGAGCAATCCAGCTTTGCTGAAGCTATCTAGTCTAAGTTAATCTACTTGATGAGTATGAAAATCTACATATTCCTTTAGGAAATATATAGTAAATGGCATAACTTAGGACTTTGGCTTATGCTTCAACAAAAACATTTATTTGAATGCTTTATGTTTTTGTTAGTGTTAGTTTTGTTACACACATACACACGCACACATACACACATGATCATGCTGTGTAGTGTGGATACACAGACCTTGCTCTTGAGGACCTCACAGTCTCTTAGGGAGGAGGGAATAACAATTTCATATGGTAAATACTATCAGTACTAGCAAAGATATGTGCAGTGCCTCTGGCAGCCAGAGGAGGGAAAGGAAATTAAGTTGGGATGGATTCTAAGGGAAACAATATAGATAGATAGCATTTGATTTAGGCCTTCAACAATAAGTATAAGTTTGTCAATAAAAAAGAGAAAAGTAGGGTGTTTCAGGTAAAGGGAACAGGAAGAAAGGGGTGTGTGTGTGTGTGTGTGTGTGTGTGTGTGTGTGTGTGTGAGTGAGAGAGAGTGTATGTGTAGCAGAGTATGGCGTGTGAAACGTGTGAAAACGTGTTCATAGAAGGGCAAGTTGTCTCATGGGCTACAGTGGTTTTTAGTGGAGGTGAGGTAGTTATTCCTGGTGGTTCTCAATGGGGGTGATTTTATGTCCCAACTGTTTAGTTGGCAATGTCTTTGGACACTTTTGGTTGTCATGACCTTGGGGGTGGGCTGCTTCTAGCATCTAGTGGGTAGAAGCCAGGGTTGATGCTAAATGTTCTATAATGCACAAGACAGCCCTTGACAACTAAGAATTATCCCATTGAAATGTCAATAGTGTTGAGACTCAAACACCCTGGAGTAGAGTATGGCAGTCCTAGAAAGAAGTGGCAAGAGATGAGGTTGGGAAGATAGATTAGTGTTAATTTGTGTAAGGTCTTAAATGCCATATAACATAATGGAAGTTTCTAGAAAAGCAAGAGTTTCATTTTTATTCATTTGATTGGTGGCATTTTACTCAATGATACTCATTTATAATATGGTTCAATTAAAAGTGGTAATGTTTACAAGTGGTAACAGAGCACTTGAACAACGATTTTTTTATGGAAAAGTGTTCATTACTGTCCCCTCCCTCATCGCCACCTAGATTCCTCTGTCCCCTGCCACTGCCCCCCCACCTCCCCCTAAGGTGTCCAGGGTCATCTGGACCCATGTGGTGCAAGGGCTGAGTTCAGGGTAAAGGTGGACCCGGTCCCTTTGTGACGGTGAGTGAACTGCTCACTTGTTTAGAGTTACAGTGAGGTATGGGTTTTCAAGAAAGATGGGCTCTGATCCAGGACTAATACTGGATGTTCATGAACAGAAGTCTGAGAATCACTTTTTCTAGGTTTTATTTATATTAGAAAAGCTGAGTTCATAGTCTCCTCACTTAATTCAGTACTTTCCCCCACACTCTTGCATATGAATCCTTGCCGCATACCCAGAATTGGGTGGTAGATCTACTCCATTATTAGGAAGTTGATAATTAGCTGGAACTTAGGAAACACAGAACTTCCAAGGCCTAGTGTCAACTTTATAAAATAAGGTATCTGCCCAGAAAGTATTTCCCAAAATATGGGGGACCAGAAAGGTTACAGGGCAGGCTCTTCATTCAGATCAAAGACGACCGATTACTAAAGATTGTGTACTAGTGCTTCTCAAAACTTGGAGGCCAGAGAACATTTTCAAATATTGGGATTTTTGTTGGCACACTTCAGGGGATTAAATGTTATCTACTGTTATCATCCCGCTATCATGGCATTCATATGCTGAAGTTAAAAGGATACAACCTACACGCCCAGAAAGGAAGGAAGATCACAAATATAAAGTCAGACCATTCTCTTACCCTTCTGCTCCGAAAGTGTATGCTCCAAAGTAGGACTGCCAGGTAAAATACAGGATGCTCAGTTATTTTTGAATTTCAGATAAATAATGAATATTATTATAGTATAAATATGTCCCCTGAAAAGTTCATTTATCTGAAATTCAAATTTAACTGAGCACCCTGTATTTTTATTTGCCAAGTCTGGCAATCCTACCCCAGAGAGAAAACGAGAGGGCAGTCTTCTATTTATTCAATCAGTATCTGTGCCCACACACTTCTCAGGGCAGCTGGTCTCTCTGAATATTATTGCTAATACTACAGCTTTTCCACATGGGCCCTTGGCCCAAAACAACTACCTTACCTAGTGTTCCTACTGAAGAAATCATAATCTGCTTTAATGCTGGGGGTGGAGAAACGGCTGCCTGGAGAGGGTTTACTCAGAGATACTGGTCTCTGACGTGGCAGATTTCTGAAGTATTTTCTTCATTTGACAGATATTACTTGAGCACACTTAGGAAAGGTACTTAGTAAGAAAAAGGAACTAAGTCATTTCTTGTTAAAATAAGAAACTCATCATTCCTGTTTTCATGATGCTTACATGCTTATGGGGGAAGAGTTTTCATACCAGTTTTAACATCCTTAATTTTTATCCCAGAGTTGACCTGAGTTAGATGTGACCCTGCATATTGGCTTTATCACACTTTAACTTCTTGTCACTATTTGAATACATTTGCGTATTGCCCTGATCATATTTTCCTATATACTTCTAGGGCAAAATTCTTGCTAAGTGGCAGCTCTCACAGTAGATTTTATAAGAATACACAGTGATACATACTGGTGTGAAAAGGAAAGCTTTTAGGAGCATGACTGTCCTGAGAACTTTTTGTTTATTGGCTGTGTGCATGCGTGTATGTGTTTGTGAGAATATCTGGGTGCACAGATGGTGGGTCTCTTGAAAACGCTGGGTGTACAAAAACTACCTCCTTTCTGAGTGAACCTTAATTTCTAAAAAACCATTTTCTTGACTAGTTTAGTTGCAAAAGCAAACACTTGGAAGATTCCAGTAACAACTTCTTGCACCGCAAAGATGGCTGCTGCTCAGAGCCTGGGTAAGGAGCAGACACTGAAATGTGGCTGGGCTCCATTCCCTGGCAGAGCACGAGGGTGTTATGTTCCACTAGAAGCCCTGGTACCTTCTCAGAAACCTGCCAAATCAGGCACATACTTGCTAGCAGCCACAACCGAGGGATCCTACTGACCCATGCCCAGTTCTCAGGAGGTAACTGGCAAGAGAGAAGAAAGCAAACAAGCAACCAAATCCCTATGCACCTTATAAATTTGACTTGGAAATTTTGCCGCAAGGCTGTCAAAAAGTAGAAATAATATTCCAAGGCCAGTTCTTGGGCATTTAATCTTTAAGGTAGGAAAAATACATCCAATTATCTGACTTTCAACTTGTTTTTTAAGTCTAGCATTCCCAGGATCAGATGACTCCGGTCCTTGAAAATGAACTTAGGTTATGGACCCCTGGCCAAAGTGAGGCCTTTGGGTCACTCTTCAGGGGACATGTCTTGAAATCACACGCATCTCCTTTGCCTGTGAGATATTTCTTTGATTATCTGAATCTCAACTGCCAGACGTAAGTTGATTTGTCTCCATTCTGTCTGAGGTTGTGGAGCTAGGATTCACTTGGAGGAATGGAATGTGGATTAAGTTCCTTGGCTTGACGTCGGACTGAAGCCAAAACGAGCCAGTTAGAGAGAGTCATCTGGGTACAGCCTTTTTCTGCCCCCTGGTGGAAAAGCTGGGTATTGAACTAGCCATAAAGGCCCTTCCTGAGCAAGCACTATTAAGATGTCCATGCCCAGGTCTACGGGGAACGATTATACCTAAAGCTATCAAGTTAAACTAAAATGTGAATCTACATGTCACAATAGAAAGATATATTAAATAAGTGGAGTTTGAACGGTTTCTCCATGAGAGTCTGATTTCTCAGTAATGGGACTTTAATTCTACCCCCCTTTTTTTTTCTGTTTGCTAAGAACTTGTTTTTCATTTTTCTCTCTAAAGTCTTTTTTTTCCCCCTTCAACCATTATTTCCTGTATCTTGAGATAGTTACAAGAATCTTGTAAGGAGTAATCTTTAAACATTTTTAAAAAATGAAAACCAGCATTTGACTGAGAGAGACTGTAATTCTTACATACTCCAGATCATAAACTGGGATCATACCTATACATTCAGATCAAAATCCAAACCAAAATTCACTTTCAGAATTCAAATGAATCATGTTAGTCTTATACCTTCTGAGAGCCCCTCAATGCAAGTGAGAGGCTGTCTTTTTAAGACTTTGGCATGCAAACTGCACTTTGTTTTTAAGTGGGCTCCTTGCCCAGCACCCAGCATAGAGCTCAGCTCAGAGGCTTGAACTCAGGCCCTGAGATGCAGACCTGAGCTGAGATCAAGAGTTGGATGCTTAAACAGCTGAGCCACCCAGGCGCCCCTACAAATTACATTTTGAAAGAGACCAGGCTTTTTGTTTTCTATAAGTCCTGAAAATGCCAAAATTTTTCTCAAAAAGTATAGACAGGTAGAAGCATGCACTTTAAATTTGAATCTATGACAGAATACATTTTAGAATCAGGAAAATTTTTGGAGACTAGTGTGTGGGATATTAACACATTATGCATATAAGTGCATGGCTGACCTTTCAAGTGTGTTCCAGTGACTTCCAGAGCTATTATTATTTTTTTAATGAAGAATTTTTTTATGCCAGGCTAGTACTTGGCTCTTATGGGAAAGCTTATTTATTTATGAATTAACTCAGTATTTATTCAGCAAGCATTTCCTGAGCACCCAGGTGCCAGCAGGATAGAGGATATATATCTTCTGCTTGGCAGTGCTTACAGAACTGAGCACAAGTGTCTCAAGAACAAGACCAACTGTGGTCAGTATCATGAGGGAGGTCGAGATGAAGTGAGATGGAGGTTCAGAGTTGGAAGTGATTAATGCCAACCTCCGGGGCAGGGCAAACTAGGGGCATCTGAACTGGGAACTAAGGGATGATTAGGATTTGGACATAAAATTTTTCTACATGGCAGAAATTTGGAAATTTCTTCTAAAGGACTATTTTTCCTTAGGAAAATAAATTATGGGCAGCGGATGAATTCCATGGAAATAAACTTTCACCCATTCAGGTGACTTTTGAAATGTGAGAATTAGTTATAATTCAGATACTGTCAATTCTTGATCGACTTCTGTCCTTTACATATGAGATTTCTGCTTTCCTCCTCAAAATACTTCTCTCTCTCCTGACCAAAAGCAGTAAAACAAGAGAGGAGGAATAACCATTTTATCCCATCTCTCTGTCCCTATCTTTTCTGTAAGTCACCGGTGCTACTCATTTGATATTTAGTGTGCACTTGTTTTAAGCCAGTTACTCTGCCAGATAACAGACGGCAACAATTAACAAACATATATGATCTTTCTTCCGAAAAAGCTTTTACTGAATGGAAATAGCCACATAAGCAATAGAATAAAAACTCTTAATGTACAATAAGAAAAGCAATACACCACAGAGGTCAATAACCTGTCTTCTGGCATAAGGCAGTCTGGATTCAAATGTGAGTTCTGTTGAATAGACTCAATCATGCGACCTTGGGCTACTTACTCAACCTCTTTTCACTCCAGTTTTTTTTTAAAGATTTTGTTTATTTATTTATTTAGAGTGTGAGTGGGGTGGGGGAGGGGCAGAGGGAGACAGAGACTCTCAAGCAGACTCCATGCTGAGTGGGGAGCCTGACCCGGGGCTCAATCTCACAATCCTGAGATCATGCATGACTTGAGCCAAAATCAAGAGTCGGACGCTTAGCCGACTGAGCCACCCAAGAGCCCCTTCACTTCAATTTTTGATAGAAATATATTCCTAGCTTACCTAACAGTCCAAGCAAATGTTTCTGGTGTACAATGACTTCCTCCAGACAACAATTCCACGTTGTGACTCTGCCATCCTCTAGGGCTTCATTCTAACTACTGAACAGGAAAGAGAGAGTGTAGAAGAGGCATAGGTACTTCTTAAAGACACTAGTCCGGGGATGGCATCCATTGTACAAAACTCAGTGACGTGGTCACCCTGAATTCCAGAGCAGCTGGGAAGAGCAGCCCAGCTGTAAATTCAGCAGTAAGGGGAGAACATGGATCTTGTTGTACAGCTAGCCAGCTTTGATACATAGTTTTTATATCATGTGATGAGCTTCAGACTTTATCGTGGAATTAATATGCCATTGAGTTGGTCAAGCGACTGCCTTCGGCTCAGGTCATGATCCTGGAGTCCCGGGATCGAGTCCCGCATCGGGCTCCCTGCTCAGTGGGGAGTCTGCTTCTCCCTCTGACCCTCTTCACTCTCATGCTCTCTGTCTCTCATTCTCTCTCTCTCAAATAAGTAAATAAAATCTTTAAAAAAAAGGAGTAAAATGATCATATTTTGAATTTTGGAAAAGTCATTCTATCCACAGCAAAGAGAATGGCTTGGCTGATTGATTGGATAACTTGGTGGAGAGAAATGTTATTCAGTGAAACACAGGAAGAGGTACAAGTTTTCAGGGAGGAGGGTGGGAGGTGACTTCAGGTTGGGATGTGTTGAATATGAGATGCTTTGGCATCATCAGGGGAAAATACAGATGCATGCTCTAGTTACCTGCTCTGAAGTCTGAAGCTCAGGAAAGAAATCTGAGCGGCAGACAGGGATTTGTATTTTCATCTTCTGGATGTAGCCATGGGAGCATGTAGAGAACACCATATCTAAGGAATGGGCAGAGGGAGAGGGACTGGCAAAGGATACTGAGTGGGAGCATCCCAAGCAAGAAGGAAAAATGGTGGAATGTAATGTCACAGATGTCCCAGGAAGAAATTATTTCGAGGAAGAAGTAGTTGACAGTGTCCGAGCAAGACACTGGATATTTTGAAAAAGAAGCTGTGTGAATGTGCTGGTTATTCTGTTTATCCACCCTTCTCTCCCCTTCTCTGTGCCCCAGAGGCTGAGCCCTGTAGACTTGATCACTTGAGCTCCTTTGCCCTCTGGCTTCCAATGGGGTTTGGCCAATGGCATTCGGAAAGCAGAAGAGGGCAAGATATTCCTCCCATTCCCTCCCTGTTTCCGTGTCTGGTCTCAGGAAGTAGGTGCACCCCACCTTAACTTCAGGTCCCACCAGGTGCTTTGTTCTCCTGGTTCTAGTTCTCACTGTTCTACTTCCTTTTGTGTCTCTTCAGCTCCAGGAATGATAATGGCTTACCAGTGTCCCTACTCTCTGAGCACATCACCATTACATGGTTGTTGCCTACATTTCTGTAAGTAACCCCTTCTTTTGAACCATCTGGAGTGGATTCCACTTCCTTCTGGCATACTCACTGATAAAGTAATTAGTAGGAAGTCAGAAACCAAATTGTCATGGGTTGAAGACTGAGTACGTAGTGAAGAAGGAGTTAGACTGCCAAGGAGTTTGGCCCTGGAATTAATTTCTGCTTCCTTTCATTGTGAAAGGGAAGGAGAGAGAGAGGACAACCAGTATAAACACCCTGAAGAGGGAGGAGTTTGTTCTTTCCAAGATGGAAGAGACTCATGTTTAAATGCTGATGAGAAAGAGCCAATAGAGAAAAGTATATTGTTGATGTTCAAGAGTAGGGGGTTCATCTATTGCCTGAAGTGTATGAGAAGGCAGAAATATTTGAGACGTGGAACATAGATGGGGGACTTGCCTTAGGTGAGAGGAGGACTGCCTTATCCAATGTAACTGGAGGACTGGAAGAGGGGATGGGTAGGGAGGGCAAGTAGGTTCATAGGTTTGGCATTAGGAACTTGAGAGAGTTCTTGTCTAAGGACATGTTTTTTCCTGTGATCACAGAAAATTCAGAGGGCAGAATTAATATAGGGTTAGGCATTTGCCAGGCAAATGCAATAGAAGTATAGTGAGGTGAGGGGGTTGGGAACACTGGCCAGTGATGGACTGGGAGAATCTAAGCTGTATACAAATCAGGGCGAAGGTGAGAGAAAAAACAGTTAAGGACTGGTGCTTCAGGGACTTTTAAGATCAGATTTATAAGGAGTAACTTGAGTAAGACAAGTTGAAAAGATAGGAAGCTTTTGTGACAAACAGAAATGTCTGAATTTATGATTGCAGAGATGGAACAATTGTGGGTGACAAGATTTAGGACATGACTCGTGAGTGTATGACTGGAGTGAAGCAAATGTGAAGGTCACTGGAGAGGAAGATCATGCAGTAGCTGGGATGCTAGAGGACTTGGGATGGAGAGGAACTAGGGAATTCAAGATCACTACTTCAGTGAAGGAAAATGAATGGAAAAGCATTTCTTCCCCATTCCAGGAGTCCCTAGCATTTTCCTCATCATCCTAATCTGTGTCTCCCTCAGAATCCTAGGTCTTATATGATCAGGCCACGTAGGAACCCCTGCCCCAGGCCTAGAATCTAGCTTTGCAACACCTCCTCCCTCTCACTATGTCAGGGGCTCACTGGTGAGAGAGTGCCAGTGCCTGCTTTCCACACGGTGGGGAAGCTGATCCTGGGGATATGACAGGGTACAGGTTGCCACTCTGGCTGCTGGGGCTTGTAGGGGGTAAGGGGCAACACAAGTTGAGGAAAGATGTGCTCCTGCTACCATCTTGACTGTGGAAAGCACTTTTCTATAACAGTCCTGGGATCCATAGTTGGCCTCTATAGAACCAATGGCAGGGATAGCATGTATATTGGAGTCAAACATCTTTGTAGAGCTGGCTCTGGATTCTAATCATTACCCTTTATAATAATTTTATGGGAGAATTCATTCAGTTTCAAACAATGGACTTAGAAATGGCTCTTCTAAATCAGAGATTTCTGTATTAAAATTGTGTTGGCCTCTAAATACCTCAGGAAATAGAGTGGCAAAAATCATGCTATCAATGGGCATTTTTTTCTTTTTTCTTTACATGTCTATGAGGTTCTAGGAGTTGAGATAGAAGATTGACTTGTCAGCAATGATCCTTGCTAAGAGTGCTTTGTATTTGCAATTTAGACATTTGAACATTTAAAAATATCATTTATTGGGGCACCTGGGTGGCTCAGTTGGTTAAGTGACTGCCTTCAGCTCAGGTCACGATCCTGGAGTCCTGGGATGGAGTGCCACGTCGGGCTCCCGGCTCAGCGGGGAGCCTGCTTCTCCCTCTGATGCTGTTTCTCTCTCTCTCTCTCTCTCAAATAAATAAAATCTTTAAAAAAAATTAAAAAATATTATCTATCATGTTACAGAGGTAATTTGGGTTCATTGAACATAATTCTGAAAGTAAAAAGAAGAGAAAATAAAACTTCTGTATTCTCACCAATCAGAAATGACTAATATTATTATCCTGGCATCATTTTCACTCCAGATATACATCTTTTTTCTTTTTTTGCCTCTTCTCCAGTTTAGAGTCAAACTCTACTTATAAAGTTTTATAATCTTTTATTCACTTAATATAATGTGAGCATTTCCCTGTGCCATTACATATCTTTAAAAAAGAATCATGGCACAGTCTTTTAGCTGTTCACCAAAATCCATTTCCTTCTTCTTGGTCATGCACTAGTACATTTCCAGGGCTCTCTTGCAGTTAGGTGTAGCCAATGGAATATGAGTGAGTGTGATATGTGCCATTCCTGAGCCAACGCTTTCAAGATGAAGGTATCTTTCCTTTATGTTATCCATTCCCCCATCTTATAGCAAGATGCAGATGATAAGGCCCTAGGGGAATTCAAAGTCAAAGGGAGGAAGGAGCCTAAAATTCTGAATAATCACGTATTGAATACAATGTGGATGAGAATAAACATCTCTTGTGTTTGAATCATTATATTTTTGGATCTGTTTGTTTCAGCAGTTTTGCCTACCCTGTTTTTCATCCTACCATAATTTTTCATTATTTTAATTTAAAATTTTAATTTATTTTATTTTTGTTTATTTTTGAAATTTGAATACAGTTGACATACAATGTTATATCAGTTTCAGGTGTACAACACAGTGATTCAACATTTGTCTATGTTATGCTTACCACAAGTACAGCATTTTGACAGATGGTCACTATACAATGCTATTACAATATCATTGACTATATTCCCTATGTTCTTTTATTCCTGTGACTTATTCATTCCATAACTGGAAGCCTGCATCTCCCACTCCCCTTCACTCATTTTGCCCATTCCCCATCTCCTTCCCCTCTGGCAACCATCAATTTGTTCCCTGTATTAATAGGTCTGATTTGGCTTTTTGTTCACTCATTTGTTATTTTAGATTCCACACATGAGTGAAATCATATGGTATTTGTCTTTCTCAGTATGCCCTATTTCACTTAGCATAACTCCTCCTAGGTCCATCCATCCATGTTATTGCAAATGGCAGAATCTCATCCTTTTCAAAGGCTGTGTGATATTCCATTATGTATGTGTATATGTGTATTTATATAGATGATATAGATACAGAGATAGACCATTATCCTTTCATCTATCATAGACCCTTGGGTTGCTCCCATAAATTGGCTATTGTAAATAATCCTGCAATGAACAGGGGTGCATATCTTTTGAATTAGTGTTTTTTGTTTTCTTTGGGTAAATTCCCAGTAGTGGAATTATTGAATCATATGGTATTTCTATCTTTAATTTTTTGAGGAACTTCCATACTGTTTTCCATAGTGGCTACACCAATTTACATTCCCACCAACAGTGCACCTCCTTTCTCCATATCTTTGTCAACACTTATTGTTTCTCATCTTTTTGATTTTAGTCATTCTGACAAGTCTAAGGTGATATTCCATTGTGGCTTTGATTTGCATTTCCCTGATGAGTGATGTTGAGCATCTTTTCATGTCTGTTGGCCATCTGTATGTCTTTTTTGGAAAAATGTCTATTCAGGTCCTCCACCCATTTTTTAATTGGACGGTTTTTTGATGTTGAGTTGTATGTTTTTTATATTTTTTTAGATACAAACCCCTTATCAGATATATCATTTGCAAATATCTTCTCCTATTCAGTAGGTTGCCTTTTTGTTTTGTCGATGGTTCCCTTTGCTGTGCAAAAGCATTTATTTTGATGTCGTCCCAGTAGTTTATTTTTTGCTTTTGTTTCCCTTGTCTCAGAAGACACAACTAGAAAAATGTTGCTATGGCTGAAGAGAAATTATGGCCTGTGTTCTCTACTAGGATTTTTATGGTTTTAGGTCTCACATTTAGGTCTTTAATCCATTTTGAGTTCATTTTTGTGTATGGTATTGGAAAAATGGTCCAGATTTCATTCTTTTACATGTAGCTGTCCAATTTTCCCAGCACCATTTGTTGAAGAGACTGCCTTTTCCCCACTGTATATTCTTGAATTTTTTGTCATAGATTAATTGGTCATATAAGCATGTATTTATTTCTGGGCTCCCTATTCTGTTCCACTGATCTATGTGTCTATTTTTGAGCCAGTGTCACACTGTTTTGATTACTACAGCTTTGTAGTATATCTTGAAATCTGGAATTGTGATACCTACAGCTTTGTTTTTCTTTCTCAAGATTGTTTTGGCTCTTTGGGGCCTCGTGTGCATCCATATAAATATTAGTATTATTTGTTTTAGTTCTGTGAAAAATGCTGTTGCTATTTTGAATCTCTGGATTGCTTTGGGTAGTATGGGCGTTTTAACAATATTAGTTCTTCTAATCCATGAGGATGGAATATCTTCCCATTTGTTTGTGTTGTCTTCAAGTTCTTGAATCAATATTTTATAGTTTTCAGAGTATAGGTCTTTTACTTCCTTGGTTAAGTTGATTCCTAGGTATTTTATTCCTGTGGTGTGATTGCAAATGGGATTGCTTTCTTAATTTCTCTTTCTGCTGCTTTGTTATTAGTGATAGAAATGCTACCAATTTCGGGTATTAATTTTCTATCCTACAAATTTATTGAATTCATTTATTACTTATAGTAGTTTTTTTTTTTTGGTGAAGTCCTTAGGGTTTTCTATGTATAGTATCATGTCATCTGCAAATAGTGACAGTTTAACGTTTTCTTTACCAATATGGATGCCTCATTTTGTTTTCTTGTCTGATTGCTGTGGCTAGAACCATGCTGAATAAAAGTGGTAAGAGTGGACATCTTTGTCTTGTTCCTGATCTTAGAAGAAAACCTCAGTTTTTCACCATTGAGTCTGATGTTAGCTATGCATTTTTCATATATGGCCTTTATTATGTTGAGGTATGTTCCTCTAAACCCATTTTGTTGAGAGTTCTTAAAAATCATGAATGAGTATTGAATCTTGTCAAATGCTTTTTCTGCATCTTTTGAAATGATCACATGACTTTTATCCTTGTTTTGTTGATGTGTTAACACATTGATTGATTTGTGAATATTGAACCATCTTTGCATCCCTGGAATAAATCCCACTTGATCATGGTGAATGATCTTTTTGATGTATTGTTGATGTAGTTTGTTAATGTTTTGTTGAGGATCTTTGCATCTATGTTCATCAGGGATATTGGTCTGTAAATTTTTTATGTGGTATTTTTATCTGGCTTTGGTATCAGGGTAATGCTGGCCTTGTAGAATGTATTTGAAAAATTTCCCTTCTTTTCTATTTTTTGGAATAATTTGAGGACAGTAGGTATTAACTCTTGTTTAAATATTTCTTATAATTCACTTGTGAATTCATCTGGTCCTGCACTTTTATTTTTGGTAATTTTTTTTTTAATACCAATTAAATTTTGTTACTAGTAGTTGGTTTGTTTAGATTTTCTATTTCTTCCTCATTCATTTTTGGAAGGTTGTGTTTCTGGGAATTCATCCATTTCTTTTAGGTTGTACAATTTGTTGGTATATTCGCTTTTGTAGTATTCTCTTATAATAATCCTTTGTATTTCTTGCGGTGTCATGTCACTTGTTACTCCTCTTTCATTTCTAATTTCATTTCAAATAAGTCAAAGGACTTATTTGGGTCCTTTCTCTTTTTCTCTTGATGAGTCTGGGTAAAGGTTTATCAATTTTGTTGATCTTTTCAGAGAACCAGCTCTTGGTTTCACTGTTTTTTGTTTTGTTTTGTTTTTTAGTCTCTATGTCATTTATTTCTGCTCCGATCTTTATCTCCTTCCTTCCATCCACTCACCTTGAACTTTGTTTATTTTTCTTTTTTCTGGTTCCTTTAGGTGTAAGTTTAAATTGTTTATTTGAATTTTTTCTTTTTTTCTTTAAAGATTTTATTTATTTGACAGAGAGAGACACAGCGAGAGAGGGAACACAAGCAGGGGGAGTGGGAGAGGGAGAAGCAGGCTTCCCGCCAAGCAGGGAGCCTGATGCAGGGCTCAATTCTAGGACCCTGGGATCATGACCTGAGCTGAAGGCAAGACGCTTAACAGCTGAGCCACCCAGGCTGGCCTATAATGCTATATATTTCCCTGTTAGAACTGCTTTCACTATGTCCCAAAGATTTTTGGACTGTTGTGTTTTCATTATCATTTGTCTCCATGTATTTTTAAATTTCTTCTTTGATTATTTCATTGATTCATTGGTTGTTTAGTACCATGTTGTTGAGCCTCCACAAGTTTTTGTTTTTTCTAGTTTTTTTTTCTTGTGATTGATTTCTAGTTTCATACCACTGTGGTTGGAAAACATGCATGGTATGATTTCAATCTTAAATTTATTGAGGCTTGTTTTGTGGCCTAACATGGGATCTGTTCTGGAGAATGTTCCACGTGCACTTGAAAAAAATGTGTCTTCTGTTGTTTTGGATGGAATGTTCTGTATATCTGTTATGTCCATCTGGTCTAATGTGTTAATCAAAGACACTGTTTCCTTATTAATTTTCTGCCTAGCTGATCTATCCATTGATATAAGTGGGGTGTTAAAGTACCCTACTATTATTGTATTATCAGCTATTTCTCTCTTTATGTCCATTAATATGTGCTTTATGTATTAGGTGCTCCAGTGTTGGGTATTATATATATATATATATAATATAATAGTATTTATAACTGTTATATCCTCTTGGTGGACTGATCCCTTTATCATTATGTAATGCCTTTCTTTGTCTTTTGTTACAGTCCTTGTTTTAAAGTTTGTTTTGTCTGATCCAACTTTTTTTCTTTTGCTTCCATTACATGGTAAATGTTTTTCCATCCTTTCACATTCTTCCCATTAGCAAGGTGGAGGTGGAGTGCAGACTGTGTCCGCCAGCCCCTCCCACCCAGAAAGTGTTCCAGTAGCTCCCCTCCCACTGCAGTTGCCCACTGGTAGAGTTCTAAGCTTGGCTCTCTTTTATGATAGATGCTCTTTTAAACCACAGGTTTTTTTCTGTGCCCCAGCATGACTGCAGCTGGGTGGGTTAAAGAACCTGGGGCTTGCTGAAGCGGCAAGTTGGCTATAGTGTCTGGACACTGCTCCAGTCTGTGATTTCAAGGTGGAGAGGGGACATAAACCTTGTCGTTCTCCAGTTCCCCTTACTCTAAGAGTGCTCCTGCAGCTTCCCCTACAAGTTGGTGGAATTCTGGGGCTTGCTCTTTCATATGCTAGTTGCTCTTTTAAACCAAAGCTTTTTTTCTGTGCCCAAGGACAGATGAATCTGTTCCTAGTACCTTAGTACTATCCCTCTCCACTGCACTTTGTAATGTTTGGGGTGGGGTTCCCTTTGTTACCAGTGTCTGTCACTCTTGATGTTCTCTTCTGCCATTATCTCTATCTTTTGTTGTGCAGAAGCTGTTCAGTAGGCCCTCAGTTCTTCTTCAGCAGGAATTATTCCACGAATAGGTGGATTTGGTGTGTTCTGTAGAGGAGGTGAGTTCAGGGTCTTCCTACATTGCCATCTTGGACCAGAACATTACCATAATTTTTTAAAGAAATGTTTATTAGACTATAGTAGGTTGTTAAAAAGGGCCCCCAAAGAATGAATGACTCCTCCGTGTGTTCATGCATCTTCGCAATGTGTCTTTATTGCTTTTTCCAACAAGAGCTGGAGTCTGTTTTCCCATTCCTTGAATCTGGCTGCCCTTATGACTTGTTTTGGCCAATAAAATGTGATGGAAGTGACATTCAGGGACCTCTGAGCCCAGACAAAACAAAGCCTGGTAGCATCTGCTTTTGCTCATGGCGGATCCAGCTGCCATGTAAAGAAGTCCAGGTTATTCTACTGGAGAGAGTCTATATGGAGAGATAGGTCGTAGAGAATAAGATGCCACATGGAAAGAAAAGTCATATGGAAGAGAACCAAGGTCCCAGACAATATGTGGGAGCTCAGCTAATGCCATGAAAGGAGAGAGACCCAGACATCCCAGCTCACTCTCAGCCGTTTGAGTCATCCCAGGGAGAGTGCCGAAGTGGTAAGGCCATCTTGGGTCTTCTAGATCTAGTCCAATGACCTAAGTCACTGAGTTGTTGATTGTTAACCAGCAGTAGATAACTGAAAACAGATATTTAAATGTTTCCAAAGTTTTGTTACTGTAAATGACAGCAATGAGCATCTATTTTCTGGCTTCCTTGTCTACCAAGGGAATATATGTTGTTGAACTTGTTTAAGTCTATAAATTGAGTAAAAAGTCATGTCTCTCCATTTTGGTGTTCAAATGAGGTTTCTGGCCCCTCCTATACAGATGAAGTAATATTTCATTGTGCTGAATCTATTCAATTTCCAGACTCCATCATCAGTTAGCTACTACTAAAGATCCCTGCTAGTCAAAACAATTTGATTACCATTTTGTCCCTACTGCCCATTATAGTAAATGCATCAATCTTGTCTCCTGTAGTTAATTGGTATCACCTGGCCTTTGTCATTCTGGGAACAGATTTCAATGGTGGCATCTTCCTATCATCACCCTGGCCTACAGAAGACAGCCATTACAGAACATTGTGAGGATACTGGTAGTACCTCATTAATGTATTTCTCAGTGCCTCAGTGCAGGGAGTGACTTTTAAGAGGACATAGTTAGGGGTGAGTGGGTGGATGAGTGTGCATATCACAGATTATATATCCATTCCATTATCCCAATCTCCCTGAGAATATGGATTCCTCCTTCTACATCAAGCCAGGAAATTTGACATTTGCCTTCACTGACTATAAACTATAGCTGAGTTCAAGTTCCAATCAACAAAGAAAATTGTCATACATAGTTCTAACTGCAAGAATCTCTAGCAAATCATATGATGAGACATATCGACACATCTGGTCCAATCCAGTGTTTCATATTACATTCTCTTTAGTTTAATAACCTTAAAATCCACTATTACTTCAGTTTCTGTCACAAAAAATTAGCAACATTTTGTAATTATTTTGGAGTATAAACTATATTTTTCCATGTCAAACTTTGTATTTGTCTCCCTGGAGCAAACTGAGATCCTACTTGAGGTATAGCTTTAGGGGTGATGGGAAGTGGTTGGGGTGGGTCTTGAGGTTTTTATAGGGTCTTCACACAAGGATCCTCAGACACAAGGTAACAGGCTACTCTGATTCTCAGCTTTTCCCAAATCAAATTAGATAATTCCTATTCCAAGTCTGAAGAGTCCTTCTTACCAATCAATGCCCTAATTTGTATATACAAGACTTGAGAGTCAATAAATTCAATTTAGTTTGGAATTATTCAACCAACAAAATTAAATTTGGGGTCAAGTTCGGCCCTGCGGCTGTAAGAAATTAGTGATTCTGACAGGGCCACCACAGAAGCTCTCTGATTCTCTATACTTGAGCTAAGAGTTAAAGATCTGAGCTTGTCACTTTTTGTAGGCTCTCCAGGGCACTCAGAAGCATCACTGCTACCATAATAGTCATCTAGTCCCCTTGGGGCTTCAGAAGGCATTTCATCACAATCAACCTCAGGTGATTAAGCATGACAATACAGTATAGCATGGATTTATCATATCTCCTTTCCTCTTGATAAGGAGACTACTGAGTTCAAAGCTAAGGGACATAGCCAAACCAACCTCATCCCATTTTGAGGGGCTGTTTCCCAGGACTACTTCTTGTTCTACGTATCATAATAGTCAGAGTAAAAAAGATTCATATGACCTATTCCACCAGAGGGAATTTAACATAAGGAACTGGTTAAACAGATGTTTAATAACTAAAAAGCATACATGCAAAAGCAGTTACAAGTCCTGGAGCTGAAGAAACAAGGGTAAGAGTTTGGGGTTATCAAATGTAGACTTTTGGAGGAAGGGATCTGCAGAATTGGGACCAAGATCTTTGAGGAGAGAACGCCATCCAGGTGTTGCTACTACCTCTGAGGGGTCAACAAGTTCTGCTAGTGTGTCAAAAGAGTCAGGGACTAGAACCAATTGCCATTACCCAGGATAAAGAGCTGTTGCTGAGCAATACTGTCAGAAAGAAGGGAGTAAACAGGAAGGAACAAGTCCCTTTTCTCCTCTTCCTGCCTTCCAACCTCCTTCTAGTGGTCCATGTTGATGTAACTACCAGCTGGCAAAGACGATTTGGTTTTGCGTTGTCCCAGCCATAGCATCACAGAGCAAAGTATAGAAGGGTAGGATTGAAGCTGAGAGGCCATAGTAGGATGCATAGTAGAAAGCATATGTCTCTAAATATAAGCGTGTGTGTGTGCGCATGAGCGCGTACACACACACACACACACACACACACACATATCCTAAGACCTTGGCATACACTATTTTGGCATTAAAAATATTTTTTCTTATTATAATATTAACACATATTTCTTTCCTTATTTTCCTTTCCTTAAAGTAGAAAATACAAATAAGCTCATAGAAAAAGAAAAGATCTATCCCACTGCTGGAAAGATAAGTTAACACCATTTAGATCCTTTTAGACCTTTTTCTCAATGTGTGAGTGTGTATTTTTTTCATGAAATCGCATTATACATATCGTTTTCTAAGCTGCTTTAAAAAACACCTTACCGTATCATCAAAAATTGCTCACATCCATACATATTTATTTATTTACAACTGTGGGTTCAAAACTGTTCCTAGGAAGTGTCTTATAACACTTAATGGGAGGGCCCTGCATTCTACCATACACCTCTATCACTGCAATTCCACTTTTACTTGTTTTATATATTTGATTTCTGTGGGGAAAAAAAATTCAACTGCCAAAATATTAGAAACCAACTGATTCATCGTGTAAGTATTATATCATTTTCCATTTTTATGACAACAAAGGATAACTTTGTATCTAAATTTTTGTACAAAGCCCTAGTAACATGGGACATCATGCTTTTTACTCTTTTTACTCTATTTGACAGTACCTGAAAATTACTTTAATTAGCATTTCTTGGATTACTAATGAGATGACCAAGGTTTTGTTTAATTGATGGTCATTTGTATCTGTGGCAGTCTTTCTTTACAGAGTCTAAAATTTTCCAAGCATGGCCCTAAACCCTTACTTTCTGTTTAATGTACAGAGCCCCTGCCTATTCCACACCCCCCAGTTCAAGGAAGCTCTAATTTCAAATATCCAATGCTCACCTGCAACTCCATTTCCCTGCCCTCTGTTTTCGGTAATGATCGCAAATCCTCCTCCACAGACTACACAGATGCTTTTGCTCTGGGGTCCCTCATCCTCCTAGTACGCCACCCTAAACATCTCCATATCTAAAGCTATTTTTATTTTTCTTCCTGGCTTGGAGAAAAAAGGCTTGTTTGATCTTTAAGTCAACCTCTTTACCTGAATACTTGATCCCATCCTTGTTTGTCTCCTCTGGGACTTAGTATGGTGCCTGGCAAACAACTGATGCTCAAAAACTTTATTGAATAAATAATGGGTCTTGTTCTATTAATTTTCTCCCCTCTATCTCTGTGATATGGCTAGCTTCTCTAACTCTTTTGGCTCCTTTCCTTTAGCCTATATGTGAGCAAGTCATTTCTTGTCCATAATGGTCAATTTTGTGTATCAATTGGGCTAGGCTATAGTACCCAGTTACTCAGTCAAACACTAGTCTAGATGTGTGAAAGTATTCTGTAGATGGGATTGTCAGCTACAATCAGTTGACTTTAAGTAAAGGAGATAATCCTGGGAAATCTGGGTAATCCCAATCCAATCAGTTAGAAGGTCTTAAAAACACAACTGAGGTTTCTCTGAAAACAGGAAGGAGGAAGAAATCCTATCTATAGACTGTAGCTTAAGCTCCTGCCTCAGTTTCCAGCCCGCTCTTGTTGCCATATGGATTTCGAACTTGACTATCCAAACCCCGCAATTGTGCAAGCCCAATTTCTTTCAATAAATTCCTTAAAAAAATATCTATATATCTATATCCTATTGATTCTGTTTGAATGGTGGAACCCTGACTGATACACTACCTTAAAATGAGAAACAAAACAATACCCTATTACAAATTAAACTCTCCCTTTCTTATCTAAGCTTCTAAAAATATTATCCTATATTCACCATCTCTACATCCCTCCCTTTGCAATCACATTTTGAGCTATAGTCCCATTTATTCAACTGGTGAATTGGCCATATTCTTGTGGACAGCCTATGGGTGATCTCAAACTCCATATATCAAAAGTTATTTCATTATCTCTGCCACCTACCTAAATCTGTTCTACTTCTGAAACCTATATCGAAAACTCAAAGCAAAAATCTGGAAGTCATGCTAGACATCTAAGTATCTAAATACCAGACATTTAATAGGTTCTACCATCCATCTTCAGTGCCAGTGTTTGAATCCAGGCCATCATCATGTCTTGCCTCAGTGTTTGCAACAGATTCCTTTACCTCCTTATGTCCAGTCTCATCTCCTTTAAATCTGTTCTTCAGGGTGCTCTTTGAGGCAAAGTGACCAAAACTGTCCTGCCTAAGACTCAGAGACTCCTTTATCACCTACAGCAAGGGCTCCCCAATCAAAACTACCATCACAAGGAGCTTTTAAAAAAACAAAGATTAGAGCCCTACTCTTATCTAATGAATAAGAATTTCCAAAGTGGGGCCTGCTAATTTCTATTTTTTAAAAGCTATCCAGGTTAATTATGATCAGCCAGTGTGGAGAACCACCAGCCTTCAGGGTAAAATCCAAGTTCTGCCCAGGATCTGACACCACCATTCCCAGCTTCATCCCTCAGCACATATCATGCTCCAGCAATACTGACCCAGGACTAGTGATTCTTCCAACCCACGTTGTTTAACACCTTTCTGTCAAGGATGTCCTTCTTCCCTTATCTGCCTGAGAAATTCCTAATCATCTTAAAACTCTATTCAAGCATTATCTAGTCTCTTATTCAACCAGTAAATATTGACAAACTGTGAAATTTTACACATTAAATATGTGTGATTCTTTGTATAGCAATTATACCCCCAATAAAGTTATTAAAATGCATTGAGGTCCTACTATATGCCAGGCTCTGAGTTGAGCATTAAGATATAAAGATCAATAAACTATACTACTGGTTAGTACTGCCTTCAGTAAGCTCATATGCCACTGAAGACATACAAATTAATACAGTGAAGTAAATTCTATGAGAGAGTCTACGGTAACTGAATAATGGCTCCCCAAAGATGTCCACATCTTAATCCCCAGAATCTGACTATGTTCCCTTAAATTGCAAAACAATTTTTGCAGATGTAATAAAGTTAGAGATTCTGAGATGGGGAGATTATACCAGGTTATTTTGGAGGGCCCAATGTAATCACCAGGGTCCTTCTAAACAGGCAAAAGGATGAGAGAAAGAGAGGTGGAGGGAGAATGAAAGTGCTATGTTACTGATTTTGAAAATGGAGGATGGACACATGAACCAAAGAATGCAATGCAAGTGGCCTTTAGAAACTGGAAAAAGTAAATGTATTTTCCACTAGAGCCTCCAGAAGCCCTGCCAACATTAGTCCAGTGGGATCCATTTTGGACTTCTGACCTCCAGAAATACAGTAAGTCTTTTAAGCAACTAAGTTTGTAATGATTTATTATAGCAGCAATAGGAAGCTAATGCAGAGGCCAGTTCAAGACACTATGGTAGTATATAAAAGGATCTCTTTATCAAGTTATGGAGTGGGGATGGGATGTTTAGGAAGAACTACCCAGAGGTGATGACACCAGAGCTGAGCGACAGTGTTTCTGAGGGATGATCCCAGTGGAATTAGTATTTGCAAAGGCATGTAGGAAGAGCATGGCCAAGTGTTTCAATAGGGCAAGGTTACTTGTATTAAACAGTAGAAATAGTAACACTATTAATTCTGGTAAGCGTAAATATCTGCTTGTATGCCAGGCACTGTTCTAAAGCACTTTACAACCCTAAGGCAGAGACTGTAATTTTCATTTTACCCATAAGGATACTAAGGTTTGGAGGAGTTACGTAACTTTCCTGAGGTCATAGAGCTAGTAAACGGCAAAGCTAGAATTAGAACCTTGGTGGTCTGTCTCCAAAACCCACGGACTGCCTCTCTAATACATTACGGTGGATGACTTTCTCAAGTAAGGTCACGTCGGTGTGGCTGAAGATAAAGAATCAATTAGAAAGTTATTAATGAGGTGAGGATCAGCAGAGCTTGAGATACCGTCATGTCTTAAACACTGATAGAGAGGATGGGGTTGATGGAGAGTCAGAGGGCCTCCAAGTTTCTTTGATGTGATCGCGGTTTTGCTGTTGGTGTAGAGGAAACTTCCTTGACTGTCTTGGACAAAGTAAATCCCCTCTTCTGTGTTTCAAATGCCACACCTTTCATAAACCTCTATTTAATTTCTTCCGTTCCCCCTAATGTCTGACGCGGAGATGGGGGTGTATGGGTAGCCTCAGTTTTTACATCTGTAAAATGCCTTGGAAGTAATTCCAAACTTCCCTGTGTGGAAGCCTAAACACAATGCAGATTCCTCCCCCCTTTGTTGATTCTGATTGAGTAGTACTGGGATGGTTCTTCCCCAGCCCCCAACCCCAGACTCTCCCAAGTGATTCTGATACGCGGCCAGGTTTTGGTGACCAGGGACTGGACGACCATCCTCTCCAGTCCACTGTATTTGGTCCACGATTCAGGGAAGGTCCCGCCCCCACCTCCGGGCCCCGCCCCAGTCCCACCCCTTGCCCTCTTCCTCCCCTAGATTTCCTCTCTTCTCCTCTCCCTCGGTCGCTTCAATTAGGTCTCGCCCAGCTCCGCCCTTCCCAGCCCCTCCCCGGCCTCCTAAGATGGCTACGGTGCTGCCGGGCCTGGAGCCGTGGAACCGCGTGAGAATCCCGAAGGCGGGGAGCCGCAACGCAGTGACCGTGCAGGACCCCGACTCGGCTCTGGGTGAGTGAGGGGCCCGGTGAACGGCAGACGCTTCCGGAGGCGGTGTCCGGCTGGGCCGGCGCACGTGCGCGGTGGGGGCGGGACTTCCTGAGCCCGCGGGACTCTGGGAAGGGGCGCGGGGTAAGACCCGGCCAGAGCGCCTGGGCTCCCGCTTGCCGGGAATGTTGTGGGGACACTGGCTTGGTTTGGAATCCTCCATTAAACCCACTGTGCCTGCCGCACGGCCTGGCTGTAGCGACGAATGCCCAAGGCCCAGCCCCGCGCCCAGGGGGCGGAGAGAGGTAGACGCAGCTATCGTCGGGGAGAAGTGCTGCTTGGAAACCCTGTGCTCGCTCAGCCAGCCAGCAGCCCCGTTCCCCCTGCCGTCTGTTTCCTGATCTTTTAGGAAGGCGCTGGGGCACTCTGTATTTATACTGCAATCTTTCTGGCCTCCAGTGCCTCATCTGTAAAACGGGGTTAGTGCTGCCTACCTATCACAGTTGTTGAGAGCATCTAATGATGTCATGAGGGGAGAGTGCTCTTAAAGTGTTTTATCCGTGGTCCTGCTGTTGTTTTCAGGAGCCAGATTGGGTTGGAATCCTGGCACTTGGCTCTGCTGGAGCTGGGCAGGTTGGGGGGTGTCGTTATTTAACCTTTCTGTGCCTCAGCTTGTTTTCAAATGCGGATAAACCTAGTACCTGCCTCATAGGGCTGTTTTGAGGAAGCGGTACTGTTAGCATTTGGAACAGTGCCTGATACAGTAAATGGACACTCAAGTGATAGTTAATGTGAAATACAGTCTATCTAATCATCCCATCCTCCTCACCATCCACACAACCTATGCAATTTATAGATTAATCTTCCTCTTTCTCTATTAAAAAATTATTTAACAGGATTTCTGTCAGGCATGGAAATTCAGCAACTCCCCATTCTCCAAGCAGTCCATTCTGGCTTCATATAGTTGGGGACAAAATAAAGTTCTCCCTGTTCTGTAGGAATCTGCCTTTGTATTCTATCCATCTGGGATGCTAGTGCTATCCTCAGTACCACAGAGACACACATTAACTCCACCTTCTACTTCACAGCTTTTCAGACTAGGAAGGTGTTACTTCGTTCTGAGCGCCCTGTGTTCAGTCAGACATTCATCAAATAATGTAACTTCCAGTTGCCACAGTGGTTTCTCTTATCTGGTACTATCTGAAAGTAGTACCCACATATTGCACCTTTGCTTTTAAGAGTATGAGTTTATCCATTCTGCCTTGCTTATGTACATAACAAAATAGGGGATTTAGAGAAGTATAGAACATGTACCCTGCCATCAAAGTCCTTAGGCATAAGTGTACACCAAATGACTGCAAAGTAGTCATATGAAAGGTTATTAAAAATCATAGTAAAATGTGATACAAAGATACACGTTATTGTTTAACAGATGTTCTCTTAGTGATTTCTGAACTTTATATCCTTGGTCACCATTTTCCATCTTTTCACATACTTAGAATTGTTAATAATGTTCTTATAGTTAAAGCTGATTATATGAATTTGTTCTTAATCCCCTTAGTAAGGAAAGATGTTCCTTCGGGTATTTTTACATAATAAGTTTAATGTAGAAATACATATTAAGTTTTATTAAATATCTCTGGTTTAGACCTTTGTGTTGCAGCCATAATTAGAGAATGCTGTCTTGTTACACTGTCACTGAAGAGCCAAACCTTAGATGCAGAAACAGATGTGCTATGCGCAGTCCTTTACAGCAATCACAACAGAATGGGCCGCCACAAGCCCCACTTAGCCCTCAAACAGGTAAGGAGGAAGCCCTGTGTTTACTACTCAACATGTTTGCTTGATGAAAATGAAATCACACTGTCACTTAATATTTTGTTATGGGAAACTCAGTCAGTTACTTGTGACTTAATAGATCCTCAGTCCACAGTTGCATGTGGGCTTTCATTTTTTTTTTTCCCTGAAAGCATTTCAAAAAGCAATTTATTTAGAAAGGAACTGTGTTTAATTCTTTGCCAGTCTTGTTTCTAGTGGGTAATTTTTATGAAGTTTCCATTATATATAATCTATAATTATAGTACTTTTGCCTAGTTCACAGATACAGTGATTTGAGCAAGACGAAGTGTTGGATTAAGAAACAATTTCCTGAGCATAATCAAAATCCTAAAATCATAAAAAGAACAAAGTTGTGGTTTATATATTGTGGGGCATATAATCTAATCAGTAATATATTAGACTAAATGGCTGTATAACAAGTTATGGAAAGTGGTTTCCTGTAATGTTTAGAGTTTAAGACAAAATTGGGCCCTCTAGTTTAGCGATTATTAGGGTTCCTTATAAGCTCATAAATTCATTCACCTTATTAATTCTGCAGGTATTTTTTGTAACTTTCTTTGTGCTAGGCACTGTGCGTGGTGTTCAGTATACAGGGGTGAAACAGACAAATTCTCTAACTTTACAGATTTGTGCCCTCTGGTTAATTTTCTCCTCCCATTACTTAAGGCAAAAAGAATGGAGATTTCTTCATCAAAGAAAGATCTGGGAGCGTGGTCTTTCCCTAAGTTTTCTTTGCTGGGGCAGCTTTTTATCTCTTTAGGAGTCTTTTAATCTAAAACCAAACTTGAATGTATTTTAAGTTGAACATATCAGATTGAACCTATTTTTCTTCCTGGCTTCCAAGTTACGAATAATTATCTAATCAGAAAAATTTGGTGTTCTGTTTTCTCTGCTTCTTCCTTTTATGTAGCTCTCCCATTCAGTCAATTGATCGGTCAAAATTTTCTCTATATCTAGACCCTTTTAGTTCTGGCTCCATCTTCTTTCTTCAGAACTTGTCAACTTTTAGTTGTCTTGCTATCCTAATTGACCTTCCCTCAACTCCAGTCTTTCCTATACTCTTGCATATCCTATATGCCAAAGCCAGGTTAATCATCCTAAAACTTGGCTTTGATATTTTTAATGGTTCTCCATTGTCTCCTGAATAAAGATGAAACCTCTTAGCTTGGCTTACAATATCCTGCATGATCTGGCCTTTTCAGTTTTCCTTAGCTTGCTCTCACCTTCATGTATTTTATATTCCAAGCCACCTGAACTCTTCACAATTCCCCCTGCTCACCACGTTCGTTCTCTCACCTGACTTTTGCTTACCTGGTCCTGTACGGTTAGAATACCCAGCCCCTCCATCTCTGCCTGGTAAAAGTCTTCCCATCCTGCAAGTCCCATTTCAAGCCGTCTGGCAGTGATAAACTTCTTCCTAAGGTGTAGCATAAGTGCATATTGTGATAATCTCATTTTAAGTTGCATTTTTTGATTATTAGTGTAGTGGAACTCCTTTTTTTTATGACTGTGGGCTATTTGGGCTTCCCCTTTGTACTACTCTTATGGTATTGAGCGTGGTCCGCATGTGGCAGTTATTTGTGTAACGTTTTATGTCCCTGCCGTTCCTTCGAGTAGGGAACATGTTTCATGCTGCTGCAACTACCATCTCCATTCCTACTACTGCCTTCTAGCTGCTTAACATTTCACTATTCACACTACTGTCATCTACTTTTTTCTCCCTTCAAAGAAAGCTAAGTAGTAGAATTAGCCTCCCTCTCATGTTCCCATACATAAAGCACAGAAAATAGTCTTGATTCCTTTCTCTATATGAATACTTTGGGTTATGAAGACTGTTCTTATGTTCCTCCCAAGTGTTTTATCATCTTGGTTTGTCAGTGCTTCTCTCCTAGTGTCCAGAATTAAAAACTGAAAAGATAGGAGCTAACCCCAGAGAATTTGAAGATCATTGGTTCCATTGTTCTGAAAACTATGCTGTTATGATAGAATCGATACTTAAATTTTTAGTAGCATGTATGTAGCTTTAGCAAGATATTATCTTTGCCAGTATCAGTGCCCATCCAGATTATTACACCCTTCAAAGTCTAGATGCAGTCCCATGCGTGCCCTTCATGTGGTATCTCCTGAGGACTACAGAATTCTTACCACATTTTGTATAATGCATAGCTTTTACCTTTTTTTTTTTTTTTTTTAAATAAAAATGCTGTTGGGTGCCTACTTAACACTGCAAAGTGCCGAGTTAGAGTGGCGGATAAAATAGATGAAATATATTGCCCTCATGGAGCTTCCTTTGTAGCTGAGAGGAGAAGGACCATTAGTCAGTCAATACATGGAATGTCAGATCATGATAAGTGCCATGGAGAAAAATAAAGCAGGAAAAGGAGGGGTGCGGAGCAGATTGCAATTTTAAATAGGATATATCTTTTATTTTAGTATTTAAAAATTTATATGTCTTCTTATTTTTACTACTAGATTTTTAGCAACAAGAGAATGGGAAGTGTCTTATATACTATTTTATTTCCCAGCATGCCTTGCATATAGTAGGTGTTCAGTATACTTTTGTAAAGTGAATAAACCAATCACTTCCCTCATTTCTGTGGCCATTTACAAACTGCTGAAATTTAGCGCTTAATTAATTTACTCTCTTGTTTTAATAGTTTCATTATTAGAAAGTGTGTTGCTTCAGAAAAATCTTGAGAATAATCTCATACTTAGTTCGGTGCCGTTTATAGCATCAAGCACATCCTGACATATAGTAAATTCCTAGTTATAACCTGATTTGAGAAATTTGTTTGGCTGGGTTAATTTCAAATCTTTAAGGAGGGGCAATTGCCTTTGAGCTACAGATTACTTTACCCTAAAACAGAGGTATTCCCTTGTGTTGAGTGTATTTCCATACTTTGAACTTTTGCATTTCTTTGCTTTCCTGGTCCTATCAGTGGCCATGTCTGTATTATATGAATTTGAGCTGCTCTTCCCTCTCTCAGGTTGAACAATGTTTAAAACGTTTGAAAAACATGGATTTGGAGGGTTCAATTCAACATCTGTCTGAGTTGTTTTCTTCCAAGTAAGTGGTCCAGTTGCTTTGTGATGGGTTGTGTGGTGGGCTGGGAACTCATGCTCTTCAATGTGATCTCCCTTTGGACTTTTCTTTGCCTGGTGTTGGGATATAACCCAACTGAGGAGCTTTACAAATTTTGTTTTAATAAGGGGCACCTGGTATTTGTGATAGTCTTTCCTCTGTTGGCTTGGAGGGACTGGCATGACACTGAAATCTGGGTCAAGATAGATTATATTGAAACATTGTTGTCTATCAACTCCAGCGAATTATTATTGAACATAACTACTTCAGATTGGGCTTCCAGCTCATCTGGAGTGCTTGAAAACTGCTGTGTAAGTGCTTTATAAGTAATGAACTTTAAGAATGAAAATAACATTCTTTTCCATTTTTGAAGTGAAAACCAGCCTGTAACTACCAAAGCATGTGTCATTCCCAGCCAACCGGTGGTTGAGCTGGTGCTCATGAAGATTTTGGGAGCCTGCAAGTTGTTACTTCGCTTCTTGGACTGTTGCTGCAAGACATTTCTGTATCCTTGATCAACTGAAATGCTTTCCTCTGAATTGGAATTGTTTGGATATATTTAATAGTATTACTGTTTGAAAGCTAGGAGATTTGTAAAAGTTATAACGTATTCTTAAAATTTTGCTTCTTGGCCTCCTTTTCCTAGGAATTGCCTGATACAGCCATTGCCAGAGACTGCTGGTCTCCATCTAGCATGTATTATCCTAAGGGCACTGACAGAAATTCTTAATCATAGAAGCTAACTAATGAGAACTCTAGCAGAGTGTGTATTACTTTGTTTCCATGATTGAAATAGAATGTTTTAAAGCTTTAATTTCTTCAAGAAAATTGTTTCCCATCTGTTTCTTTCATAAATGTAACTTGTAAAATCCAAATTACTTTGGTTTTGTTTTCCAACTTTAATTTGATTCTCCAGCTTGACTGTGAAACACCTTGGCTTACAAGAATTCATTATTTTAAACCTTGTGATGGTTGGGCTGGTGAGCAGGTTATGGTATGTATGTATGTACCTTTGAAGTCCATCATTTCTTTTTCATCTAACTCAGCCTAGGTTTTCATATTTGTTTTCCCATGGGATGCTGATGGTGCAGGGGTTCCATTTCTTCAGTTGATTGGAGTTTACTTGGGGTGGATTGGGAACCTAAGTATTGATGGTTAGGTCTTTGATGTCTTATCCTGGGTCTCTCAAGTACTATTTCCAATCATCTTGTTTATTCTGTTTATTCTTAGAGATAACATTAGAATTACTAACTAACAGCTCACATATTATTCTTTTCTGGAATGAAAATAGCTTTATTTTTTGCTGATTATAACAATATTACATGCTTATTTTAAGACATTCCAAAAGAACAGAGAAGATGTGCAGAACCTGAAACCTGCCTAAAATCTCACCATGTAGCTAAAACCTTATACATAAGATATTGATGCATATCCTTGAGACATCTTCCTGTGGAGTACTTTATTTAGTTTTAGTAACATTTTGTACTTGGATTTTTCTGTTTGGGCTGGACTAATCTGGCTCTTCACAAATATGTGCTAGAGCATTTTTTTTTAATAAAGTTTTTTTTTTAAAGATTTTTATTTATTTATTTGAGAGAGAAAGAATGAGAGAGAGAGAGCAGGAGAGGGGGAGGGTCAGAGGGAGAAGCAGACTCCCCGCTGAGCGGGGAGCCCCATGCGAGACTCGATCCTAGGACTCCGGGATCATGACCTGAGCCGAAGGCAGTCGCTTAACCAACTGAGCCACCTGGGCGCCCGCGCTAGAGCCTTTTTTATCTATAGTGGCAGACAGATAGACATTTATTTTCAGCTTTGAATCTGTTGTGGTTATTAAATAATCTGCAAATTATAATTACTGGCTAATTCATGACCTCCTCTCTTTTTCTAGGGTTCTCTATAAAGGTGTTTTGAAAAGGCTGACTTCTTTATATGAGCCATTGTTCAGATTGCTTCAAGAGGTCTCTAGGATTCAACCACTGCCTTACTTCAAAGATTTTACTTTTCCCTCTGATATTGCTGAATTTTTAGGACAGCCCTATTTTGAAGTTTTTAAGAAAAAAGTGCCTACAGCTTTTGCAGCTAAAGGAGTAACTAAATTGTTAAATAAACTGTTTTTAACAAAAGAGCAATCACCAAGGTCTAGCAAAGAAACTGTACTCAGAATTTCCAAAAAAGCTAAACAAATGAGGATCAATACCCAGAATAATGTGGATCTTGGACAGCCCGTACAGAATAAGAGAATCTTCAAAGGTAATTTGCTTTTATATAGCAAACTCTTATAATTCCCTTTATTTCTTTTCTAGTAATTTGGCAAGAAATGTCATATACTTAAGAATTCATTGATTTGAAAATGGTATGCCTAAGTTTTTGTATCTGTGGTCTCTCCATCTCTACAGAAAAGTCATCAGAATTTGATGTGAGAGCTTTCTGCAAACAGCTGAAACACAAAGCTATTCAGGTTTGTCTGGCTTATATTACTATGGCTTATGATTTCTGCTAATTTGTAGAGTAGATGCCATTTGCCTAGGGCAAAGATTGAATCTCTGTTTTTATCCCCAGCTCTCAGCATAATGCCACCTTAGTTTTCAGCCTATGCTTCTGAATGAATAGAGGCACTCCCAAGGGACTGAGTGCATCCAATAAATTCGGGTTAGAGAATGCCTTCAAAAACATCTTACTCAGTTTCACTAGAATTTTAAAGCGTCCCTAGGATCCATTGTAGGTGCGGATTGTATTAACAGTATGAGCTTTGGGGGTGCCTGGGTTGCTCAGTCAGTTGAGCGTCTGACTCTTGATTTTGCCTCAGGTCATGATCTCGGGGTCCTGGGATTAAGCGCCGCATAAGCTCTGTGCTCAGTGTGGAATCTGCTTGTCCCTCTCCTTCCCTCTCTGCTTCAGCCCCCAGCTCATGCTCGCTTGCTCTCTCACTCTCTCAAATAAATGCATAAAATCTTAAAAAGTAAAGAGTATGAGCATGTAGTCAGAAATGGTTTGAGTCCTGGCTTTAGTTGGTACTAGCTGTGTGACCTTAAGTTTCTTGACCTGCCCACACCTCTTTTTTCTAATATAGTATGCCCCCCATAGGGTTATGCAGTTTTCATGCATGTAGTCTTTGGCACAGAGTCTGGAGTATGGTAAGCATTTAACTGTGGTCGGATGTTATTAGCTGTTATCATTGTTACTGTCATCCTCATCTTTTGTCATGAGGCTTCTCTTTCTTTCCCGGTTAGGCTTCAAGCTTTAACATGATTCCTTTTAGTCAGTGTCTAAATTCTGTTCTGGACCTAGCAACAGATAAGTAAAGTACATGAGTGTCACCCACTTTGATGTGGTAATTACTTGACTTCTGTTACCATCTGTCCTTCTCAGATTGTTTTCTCCTGGTTTCCTGCATGGATTACTTCTTCTTTTCTATTTAAGAATTCTTAATCATTTCTGTTAAGTCAAAGTTCTTTCTTGAATGTTTACAGGGATTCTAGCTTGGATTTATATTCTATCCAATTTATGAGTTCTGGAGGGAGGAATCATCATCATCGTCCTAATAATAGCTAATACAGATATTGCATTTACTTTTGAAATGCTTTATGTGTGTTAATTCCTACAATCCTTGCAAAAGCCCTGTGAGGTTGGTGCTATTATTACTGTTTCCATAGTTCAGATGAGAAAAATTGAGGCCTAGAAAGGACAAGGAACTTGCTCAGGACACACCACAAGTACAGGGCAGTGCTGGGATTTGAACACAGGCAGTCTGGTTTCACAGTCTGTGTTTTTTTTTTTTTTTTAGATTTTATTTATTTATTTTTTTAAGATTTTATTTATTTATTCATGAGAGACAGAGGGAGAGAGTGGGAGGGAGAGAGAGAGAGAGAAGCAGAGGGAGAAGCAGGCTACCAAGGAGCAGGGAGCCCGATGCGGGACTCGATCCCAGGACCCTGGGATCATGACCTGAGCCGAAGGCAGACGCTTAACCATCTGAGCCACCCAGGGGCCCCTCACAGTCTGTGTTCTTTACCATTATATCAATCCCCCAAATTGTTTTGTCAACTCTGTCTCAAGAACTATGGTTCTCTGACCCTTGAAAGTTCTGCAGTCCATCCAGCTGTTCCTGGGTGAGCTGGTTTTAAAGCTGGTTGATTGGTCAGCAGCCCTTGTTCATGACTAATCACTACCACAGTTTTAGCAATTAGCACTAACATGCTCAGCTTGCTTCTAAGGTCAAATTTCTTTTACTGATCACCAATGCAAAGTATTGATAGGTCTCTACTTTTATATTTTCTACTACTTTTTAATGTTTTTCTTGAAACAAGAAATTTGGAAGAAGTTTTGAATGAAGGATGAAAGCAGACCTAGTAAGTGGCATATTTTCGTAAACAATGAAAGCTGCTACAATTCAGACTCTACTTGACATAGAAGGATGGGGTTGAAGAGACAAAGGTGCCACATCAAAAGATGGTTGAATTAGAAGTGTTGCTCAGTTAAGCATTTTTAACATACATTCAGCATCATCCCTGTCTTCATGTGTTTTCAGTAACATTTATGACCTATCACTGAGGAGGGAAACTCAGGGTATGGAAATAAGTGAAAAACAAATTTGTGGTAGTCTAGTAGTATCAAGGAAAAGGGCTCGTCAGCCATTTTTTTTTCCTCTACCAGATAGACTTTGACCAGTATTTATTCATGTAGAGTTTCATTCTTATGTATAGATTAAATAGATCTTTGTTAGAATATTTATGTTTCCCATCTGAATTCAGTTATAGATGGGATCTGTTGTTGCATAGAGGGGGTAAAAAAAATCTTGTGTTAGGAGCGGTGGATAAAAAATTAGGTTTTGTTTTTTTTAAATTTAAATTCAATTAGCCAACATTAGTTTCAGATGTAGAGTTCAGTAATTCATCAGTTGCGTATAACACCCAGGGCTCATCACATCACATGCCCTTCTTAATGCCCACCCCTCTCCCCTCCAGCAACCCTGTTTGTTTCCTATAGTTAAGAGTCTCTCATGGTTTGTCCTCCTCTCTGATGGCTTCTTGTTAAGTTTTTTAATACAAAGGAAAGTACAGTGAGCTTTAAAAAACCTTTCTTTTAAAAAGACATTTTCTACTTTTCATAGTCAGTGAGTCAACTTTTCTGTTGTTATATATTTATACATCAGTACCAAATCCAATATATTTTTCTCACCTTTCCATGTTTCAGGAGACCAAATTTAAATGTTCTCAGTCCAAAGTAAAGGCAACCAAACGTTCTTCTCAGAAAGCAACAGGAACTCCCTGTGCCAAAAGTTTTGTGCAAAGATTTCGAGAGGCTGAGAGTTTCACTCAACTTTCTGAAGAAATTCAAACAGCAATTTTGTGGTGCAGGAGCAAAAAACTCAAGGCTCAGGCCTCCTTTCTGGGTAACAAACTTCTTAAAAGTAACCGGCTTAAACATGTGGAAGCTCAAGGCTATAGGTAGGTATATAATAAGAATTATATTCCTTTACTTTTTCTGTTGTATAGGGCAAAAGTATATACAAGTCAGCTTTTTAAAAAATGGGATGGCCAGTAGCCCTAGGGTGGCTAAAAGAAGGATCTATTCAAACTGCAATTTTGTTTGCCTTTGTTGGGCACAGCTGTATCACTGGGAAGAAGAAAGTTAACTTGGTTAATTGGATTTATTCATTTATGTTCTTCACCATTCCATTTGTTCCTTCAGAAAGCCTTAGGAGTGTTTGTGGTACGCTAAGCCTGGGGATACATTGTGTAAGACTTAATCCTCATGGAGCACTAACTCTTCACTCTTGCTCTAGTAGGAGAGACAGCCAGTCTGCCCACAGCTTCAGGGCAGCAGGATGAGGGTGTGAGAGCAGAAGGGTCTGCCTTTTACAAGGACACACACCAGACTCTGGGCTTAGGGTCAAGTAATGTTTGTTCATGGGTGCCAGACTCCCCATGTATTGATTTCTTCCTTTTCCTCTGATTCTTAGATTCACAGAACTGCTTAAGGATGGTTTTCTTTGTGAAGCAGTATTACTTGAAGCATTACAATGAAGTTAGACACTTCAGGGTTTTATATTTTTATTGAGAAACTAATAGATGCCCATGGTAACAATTTTAGACACAAATGGCTGTAAAGATCAACAAAAACAAGTTTTGATTAAGAGTTGTGGGAGAAGTTAAGTATTCCTAAGAAATGAATTGTTGGAAGGGTTTCTACATTAGGGTCCTTTAAAGACCTGTAGCCATCTAAAGAGGAACTATTCTAGGGTGGGAACTCAGCCCAAGATGGAAAAGGGGTAGATGAGACAAAGATGACAATAATTAAGAGTTAGTGAGAAGGGTAACAAAGTGGTATTTGGTTAAACCATTATTCCCTTCCCCACAAAAATAACTGTTCTTTCGTACTGCCCTGTTTTGCTGTTTCAATATGTTATACTTACAGTACATTTTAAATTTGCTTAATGTCCATGATAACTCTCTGAGGTAGGCAGTATTATTCCCATTTTGTAGCTGAGGACATAGGGAATTTTGCTCAGATTGTTACAGCTGGAGATCCAGAATTCAATTCAGATCCTCTGATTCTTCTGTTTTCATTTTTTTCTATTTCCATTTCAGTTAGGAGGTACACTTACCCTCTCCCCACTTAAAAATCACCACTTAGAGTAAACAAGAAAAGGGTATGAAACTGATCTTGAATTACTACATTATAAAGGAGTTTCCTCAAAGTTATGTATTTATTTAAAAAGGAAAAGGGGAGAGTGAGGGGGTAGAAGTTACAGGCCCATGCAAATCTTTTGAAATCTATCACAAACAGTGAGGCAGTTAGCAAGGTACTGATGTACCTTGTCGCAGTATACCTTATTCAGAAGCAAAACACCTAAAATGATCAGCTGTTTGAGTTCTGAATTCCCACACTTGAGGAAGATATATGAATCACGATTAGGGCAGCCCAAGGTGTCAGGTGGTCTATGCCAGAAGCTCTGTCTTCTCATTCTTAGATAAACTCCCTCCCTCACCTTGATTCCTTTTCCTTTGTTCCCTCCCTGATAAACATGAAGTTGTTTATCCAGATATGGATTAATGCATCCAGGCAGATGGTTCTCTTTGTGATATATCCTTTCCCCAGTCCACTCCTATTACACTACGGACAGTTTAGCGGTTATCAGGGAGAGACTCTGACACTAAAGTGTGCAGGTATCTCACCATTCAGCTACCTTGCCAGGCAGTTGTAGGAGGTACTTTACTTTGGGAACATAATGGGGACATACTTGGCTAGTCTGAATCAAAGGGAAGCTCTGCTCTGAAAACACAGATTTGGGTTGAAGCTCCTATTTTCGTATTTCTTGTGATAATTCTGGGGTTGTACACAGGCATAGGACTTGTAAATAAATTGTGTACTTTTCTTTTGGGAGTTGGTAAAAAGGAGACAAAAGTTTTTGAAAATGTCTTTGTGTCTTAATCCCAGATTTTTCCTTTCTCTTGTCCTTTAAAGTTTGCCGAAGAAACTAGAATGCATAAAAACATCTATTTGCAACTGCCTCCTTCGTGGCTCAGGAATCAAAACTTCAAAGCATCATGTGAGCCGAAGAAGATCTCAGAATAGATTTTTACTGGAACAGAGGAAACTACAGAGAAAGTTGCAGTTGACTCTTTCAGAGGCAATTCAGCCATCCCCTCAAGGGACTCAGAATGCTACAGATAGTAGTAAATGGAGACTCTCGCACTGTACAGTTCATAGAACTGATCTCTACCCTAACAGTAATCACTTCTTGAGTAGCAGAGTTTCAAATCCTGTCATACAAACTAAAGAGAAACAAATTCATGAAAACCTTACAGGAAGCAATGAAAATGAAACTGATTCATGGACAGTGATGCAAATGAACAAACATAATACATCAGGAACCATTAAGGAGACAGATGACATTGATGATATTTTTGCTCAAATGGGAGTTTAGATGCTCATTTGTGAGACATTTAAGTGCTTAACAAACTGGTCCAGTGTCCTGTTGTTTTACATGGAACTGCTGAAAAAAAATCTGGAAAGACTTGGAAGTACCACTTGGACTCAGAGATGAGCTACCTTAGTGTGACATTGTACGGCAGTTCATTTCAGTTCAATAAACATTTATAGTAGCTCTGTGTCATTTAACTGACAAGTATTTGAATATTAAATAGTCAGATTTTGAGTTTGACTTTGTACCAGGTGTTAAGATGAAAAAAATCTACCATATCCTGTCCTTGAAAAGCAGATATAATTCCTTGATTAAAGCTGTAAAACAGCTGTCCCTGAAAAACAGAATAATTTTATGATTTACCAGGGAATTAAGAACTGAGTAATTAGGTTTATAAAAACCTACTGTGTCTTAGGGTATATGGGGAGTCAGGTGGGGTTGGAAGTATCAAGGAGTGCTTAAAAGGTCACTTTGGTCTTAACTGGCTCCATTGTAGATAAACTCATCTCCAAAAACCAAGATTTGTAGCTTCTCCTGGTTGTGCTGTCTTGATTATAAATTAGAATTGATCATCACAAGGATCTAAAAAGTTTTGCCACTAACTGTATTCTCAGGGACTGGTCACTACCATATTTCACTTCATTTGTTTACCTTATCTCACAGGAGGGCATATTAAAATGCTTTTGGAGTTCTCCAAAAGCTTTTGGGTTTTTTTCTGGTTTACTTATTTGGGTGCTAGTGACTGATTCCAAATAAACTTTTTTTCCAGAAAGGATGTAAGGTGACATGTGGTTATACATGATACACAAACAGGATAACAAAGTAGAAGCAGATAAAGTTAAATAAAAAAATATAGCTTAGTTGATACAAAACAGACCCAGGAGTGAGGCCACACATTAAATCTATAATTTAATGCTGATGCTGTCATCTGGTATTTTTATATTGTTTGTACCATTGCTCAGAGGGTAAATCTTACATATTTTCAAATATTCTAGTTTACTAGAATTAGGTCAGTAAGCTTCTATTTGTTAAGAAGGTTGTAGCCTTAAGTTTTATGTTATATGTAGATATATAGAAAAATAAAACAGTGCCCCAGTATATACTGCACCCTTGTTTCCCTTGGCCATCCTTAATCTGTTTCCGTTCCATTCTTTATCTGGCCTTGTTCTTTCTGAGATAATGACCTGAGCTGAAATCAAGAGTTGCATGATTTTCCCACTTATCTATACTGGTGGTTCTGATACCTTAGGCTGTTTTGAGAATCACTTGGTGGGTTGTTTAAAATGCAGATTACCTTCTGAAGAGACTGATAAACACAGCCAGGGCATGGCTTCCTTCTTTCTGAAACCTTGCTAAACATCCTGATTTACTTCAAAGTCCTTAATAAATAGCCTGGGTGGCTCAGTTGGTTAAGCATGCAATTCTTGATTTCAGCTCAGGTCATTATCTCAGGGTTGTGAGATTGAGCCCCACAGTGGGTTCCGAGCTGAATGTGGAAACTGCTTAAGGTTCTCTTTTTTTTCCCTCTCCCTCTGCGCCCCCTCCCCCCCACCAAAAAAGAAAAAAAAACTGTTAGTGTCATCATCGTGAATACCAATTTTACTGCTCTGGTAGCATTAAAACACTCAGGTCATTCATAAGAGCACTGTGGTGAGACCTCCCATGCCAAATCCTCTTGGCCTTAGTTCAGCCACACCTGTAGCAACCAGTTTCCAATAGGAGTGGACAACTGCACTTTGCCTCCTGTTCCAAAGACCTCTCTCTTCCTGCTCCTTCTGACAAGTTGCAGGAACTGCTTGGCACTTAGGCATGCACAAGCTGGAAGAAGTGTGGAGCCACCTTCTCCCTACTTCAAAGACAACTCAGAGGCACATTTCCTAAGGCTCCCCAGAAAGTCCCTCAAGATCAAGACTAGTACCTATGTGATGTCCAACTCCTGCATCCTTGATTGACTTTCCTTTCTTCTGTTTCCTTTCTCCATCACTCCTGTACCCTGGGATCACTTCCCAAATAAACGACTGCATGCAAACTTCTGTTTTGGGCTCTGCTCTGAGAAGAACCACGGCTAAGACAAGCAGTAAAGTACCACTGGCAAGCAAAATGATGACTTCTAAGATTAGTCTATTGTAACCATATATTTTACTTTGTGAATACCTACATAAAGTTTTTTGTTTCTTTTTTAAAACACTGCTGGTTAGAATAGACCAAGGCTATCAACTATAAAGCTGGAAACATAATCGAATTCCCTAAAAAAGCCACAAACTTGTTTTACAGCCTTAAGTTTTTATCCAGGGCTACTGCTATAATTTTTTAGTATTCAGCCTCACTTTGAAAAGCTAAGCCACTTACATGAATAGGTCAGTAGCATCTTCATAAAAATCTTTTCTGTTAACTTTAGGTCAAAGTAAGGCTTTATCTTTCCATTCTGAATCTTATTGTACAATTCTAAACTGGTCCATCAACTTTTTCTGCTTTTTGCAAATATCAGTGTTCTCACTTAAAACTAGTTCTTGGTTTTTGTCTTTCACTAGAGAAAATGTTACCACCTCTATGACAAGAGGTTTTCTGTGATAAATCTGAATTTTGCTGTATTCTTGGTTGGTTTCACTTTACAAATATATAGAGTATACAGATATCTTTTACACATACAATACTATTTTAACTTCTATAAGCTTTGTGAGTTATAAATGAAGGGCAGAGAAATCAAGTAATTTGCCCAAGACCCAATATAATAAATATTAGAACTGGAACTTAAATTCTGGTCTTCTGATTCTAAATCCTGTGTTCACTTGAAGGTGAATGATCCCAGTCTGAAATGACTGATGTTTCCAGCATGGACTGACTGAACTTTTATCAAGAATATTTTTTTTTATATTCAAATAAGGACTCAGAAAAAAAGATAAATTATAGGCATAGAGAGAAGCATTTATCTTCCATCTACCTATAAATGCTTAACAGAAAAGTAGCCCCTTTTTTTACCTAGTCCATTTTAATCCTTAAATATACATAATAGACATTGTCTTTAAAAGACAAAAGCCCAATAAAAACAGGGCAAATCCTTCTCTACATAGTAATAGGTTTTCACATAATGGACTTCTATATGCTCTTGTTTGTCAATATGTTAAAATAGAAACACTGTTAAAATAGGAACAGTATCTGTTCTAATGAACTGGATAATTTATTTATAAACTTTTTTTTTCCCCAGCACAAATTCATTCTTGCTTTGGGAAGATGCAGGTTTTAAAGATGAAATTATCCTTCTGGAAATTATAGATACACAATATTTAAAACAAAGTTGAAATTCTATATGTTCAACTCCAGTTGGCAAAAAGAATTTTGAATCTTCAGCTAAACTAGAGGCCATTAGTCTTAAGATTTCCTGTTATATTCGCTATAAAGCATCTCAACAGATGGATTCCAGAATAGGTCACAGAACTGTGAAAAGAAAAGAAAAATTTTCTTCTTTACTTCAGATATAGTAACATATCTGAATTCATCTAACTTAAAAACTGCTTAAAAACTCTTGAGTTCCACGTATGAAACTGAATGTCTTAATTTGTTCTACCTTTCCTCTTCCGTCAGCCTCTTGTATTCGAAATCTGATGATCCACATTATCTGATCAATTTCCTTCAGGATCCCAAAAATTTCACCAAATCTACTACTTTGCCTTTTATTAACCAGACTAAGTTTTTTTTTTTTTAAATTGAGGTATAATTGACACATAACATTAGCTTCAGTTGTACAACATAATGATTAGATACTTGTATACATTGTAAAATGATAGCAGTAAAGTCTAGTTAACATCTGTCATCAGGCATAATTATAATTTTTCCTTTTCTTGTGATGAGGACTTTTAAGATCTGCTCTCAGCAACTTTCAAATATGCAATACAGTATAATTGTCACCATGCTGTATATCTCAATGACTTGATTATTTTATAACTGGAAGTTTGTACCTTTTGATCCCCATCACCCATATCTCCTATCCCCCAACCTCCACCTCTAACCACCACCAATCTCTGTATCTATGATTTTGCTTTTTTGTTGTTTTTCAAATTCCACATATAAGTGAGATCATATGGTATTTGTCTTTTCTGCTTATTTCATTCAGTATAATCCCCTCAAAATCCACCCATGTTGTCACAAATGGCAATATTTCATTCTTTCTTATGGCTGAATTGTATTCCATTGTGTATACATATATCCACATTTTCTTCGTCCATTCATCTATCAATGGACAGTTAGGCTGTTTCCATATCTTGGCTATTGTAAATAATGCTGCAGTGAATGTGGGGGTGCAGGTATCTTTTTAAATCAGTTTTTGTTTTCTTCAGATAAATACTTGTAAGTGGTATTTTGGGATCATATGGTAGTTCTATTTTCAATTTTTTGAAGAACCTCATACTTTTCCATAGAGTCTGCACTAATTTCATTCCCAACCGTGTACAAGGGTTCCCTTTTCTCCACATTCTCACCAATGCTAGTTATTTCTTGCTTTTTTTTTTTTTTTGCCTTTTTGATAATAGCCATTCCAATAGGTGTGAGGTGGTAATCTCATTGTGGTGGTTTTGATTTGCATTTCCCTGATGGTTAGTGATGCTAAGCATCTTTTCATGTTTTCATCTTTTTCTGTTGGCCATGTGTGTGCATTCTTCAGAAAAATGTCTATTCAGATCCTCTGCCCATTTTTTAATCATTTTTTTTTTTTGCTATTGAGTTGTAGGAGTTATGTATTTCAGATATTAGCCCCTATCAGATACATGATTTGCAAATACTTTCATTCAGGAAGTTGCCTATTCATTTTGTGTGGTTTCCTTTGCTGTGCAGAAGCTTTTTTACAATTCACTGTAGTCCCTTGTGTTTATTTTTGCTATTGTTGCCTTCGCTTTTGGTGTCAACTCCAAAAAATCATTGCCAAGTCTGATGTTAAGGGCCTATGTTTTCTTCTAGGAGTTTTATAGCTTCAGGCCTTACATTCCAGTCCTTAATCCATTTTGAGTTAATTTTTATGTATAATGTAAGACAGTAATCTAAGTTTCATTCTTTTGCATGTAGCTTTCCTGTTTTGCCAACACCAGATATTGAAGACACTGCCCTCTTCCGAATGTGTATTCTTGGCTTCTTTGTCATAGTGACCATATATGTGTGGGATTATTTCTGCCCTCTCTATTCTGTTCCATTGATCTATGTGTCTTTTTTTAATGCCAGTACCATACCTTTTTGATTACTGTTAACTTTATAATATATTGTTTGAAATCAGGGACCATGATACCTTCAGCTTTGTTCTTTCTCAAGATTGCTTTGGTTATTTGTGGTCTTTGGTAGTTCCATACAAATTTTAAGACTGTTCTGTTTCTGTGAAAAATGCTATTGGAATATCTTCTATTTTGCATTTTATTTCCTAGACTAAAAGTTTTGATTTCTTTAGTTTATTCTTCTTGCGACAAAGATTCAACAACCTTGATAATTTAGACCTTTTTTCATCATTTAAAAAAATCATCATCACCATTATTGTGTCTATTATTGTCTACTCATCTTACTATATCCATCCATATGCATCCATCCATTTGTCAGCTGGAAGTGACCACATGGTTTCTCAGGCTACATGGACTTTTATGAATACACTATGATTTTTATGGATACAAGAATCATATATACCTGCATATAAAACAGGTAAAATATTTTCTGCTGTACTCCTAATTCCCTTCTTGATAAAATACAGCATTTTAGACTTTTTGACCAAAGCTGCTTGCTTGAGAACAGCCCATAATGATTTCTGGGTTATAAGTGAAGTTACATAGTTTAAAGGAGAAATACAAGTTGGATTGTCCACACATTAATTATGGCATCTTGAACTCATTTGCAACATTTCTGTCAATGTTGTAATGTGATTTTGTCCTTATTGTCCATTGTCCATTGTCCAATAGAGTCCTTATTGTCCAACAGAGTCCATTGTCTTTGCTTGGAATTCCACTATATAAAAAGCAATTATACTGTACCTACTTACATATTTCTCCCATGACAGTTATAAAGACAGACTGATCCCAGCATCAATTTTTAGGGGCTTTTCACCATTTACACATCTCTACTCAGCTGGGGCAGAGTTCTGACATGAAGTTCAGCATTTAACTTTTGCCAAGCCTTAAAGGCCAAAGCTTGCTGGACTATACTTCCACCTTTCTCCTATAAGGATCATAGGAAGAGAAGGAAATAAAACCTTATTTTATCATAATTATTTCATGAATAGGCCAAACTTCTTTCTGGAGGGACAGACTAGTACTTGGTCATGCACATAAAGCCAAGGAATGTATATAACTCTACTTTCTGAATTGGGTTTTGAGAGCTACAAAGTCCAGTCTGCCAAATTCCTGTATGTGGTCACTATATACAATGAATGCTGAAGTTCTTGAAAGTCACCAGGCTCCTGCATCTCAAGTGCCTTGGTCACTTATGGCAAGTACAATGGCAGCAGTGATTCCAGGGTCATACAGCAGAGAACGCTGACATATCTAAAGAAGGGAATATCTTTAAAAAGTACTGAAAATCTGATACTCTGGGTTGTTGGCCTACCCCTGCTACTTACTGACTTGGCAAGAAAGGAAGCTAACATTTATGATGTGTCTGTGTGTACATCCATTTTATTTGATCCTTCTAACAATCATATTTTTACTAGTGAGAAAACAGACACAGAAAATGAAAAAAGTTGCTTTAAAATCTATAGCCAAGAAGTAGAAGAACCATGCAAAATCAAGGCCATCTGACCCCAAAGCCCATGCTCTTTCTATTTAAACAAATACCTCTCTGCAACTTATTTCATTTCCTTGACCTATAACCGTAGCTGGAAATAGGGATGTTTACTGTGAGGACCAGGTAAGTATTATGAATGATGTAACCTTTCCCAAGACCATCTGTTTTCAGATAGCTCTAGTTGTTCTTAATGTCGAGCCACCGTCTAACCTGATTGATCTGATGGCATGTGGCTCAAAGCTGTGTGGAACTACTGCTAGATCATTCCCTTTTTTGGAACACTATAATTCTATTAATGTAGGTCAAGAAAACATTGTCAGTTTTTCCCCAGCCCCATTAAACTGTTAATTCAAATTCAGCTTATAGTCAACTAAAGATTAATTTTTCCCCAATAAATGCTGCTGTTAAGCCACAGTCCTCTGTCCATCTTATGTTTGTGCTGCATTTTTAGTGATGGTCTCACTTCCTTCTTATTAAACAGTTAAAAGAAACAGCTATTCTTCCATGACAATGCTCAGGGCTCTAAGAAGTAGGATTTCATTCCTGCCCCTAGGAGTCTCCAATATATAAATGGAACACAGACAAATGAACAGGATAAATACTTGAATGAAAGTCAAGGGAGAAGAGCATTTTGTAGGAATGACTGAAAGAAGGATTCTGACAGGCATGTTCATAATTACAAACAATTTAAATGTGATCTGGATTGGTAGGACCTTGAATGACTGATTAGGGGATAGTTTCATATACAACTGTTACTTGGTTTAATTATTTCTCATAGCAAATACCATATTGCTTTCCTCAAAGAAGTTAGAGTAAGAAAATCCTATGGGAATGGCACTATATTTCTGCTCTAGTACAAGGTACTTACCATATCCAAGGTATAAGCTAAAAGTATAGACTCATGTTTCATCACTAAACTCTATCAAATATCTCAAAATTGCCAGCTCTAGAAATAACCATTCTATCTCTACCAATGTTTAATTCTAACTTATAAGAAGCATTTCTTTATATTTGGTCCTTTTAAGGAAAAATTTTTATCCCTCACATCCTGAATGAGCTTTCTACTATAAAGATAATTTGTTTTTCTTGGAAATTGAGAAAAGCATGGTAGTATCTTTATTGTGGCTGTTATTTAGCTGATTTTAAAAAGTAAAAAGTTTTCACTTCTGCTGAGATCTAGGATTGAGCTAGGCTGCAGGGAAGATCCAGCAAGAGCCTGCAGAAGGAAGACAAAATAGAAGGAAGAAAAAAATAAAAGTGCTGATGGGTTGTACCAATAAATCATGGTTAATGCATAGTCTTCCAAACTCCTCTTATTTTAAGTGATACCTCAATTTAAGAAACACTATATAATACTAAAGGATGTTAGTACATAAAGTTATAAAATAATTCAACTCTTACCTTACAGGAAACAACTGAGGAAAACATCCTTGTGTTTCAGTGTCAACAAATTTCTGGATCTGAAGCACTTGTTTTAAAAGATGTCCCCTGGAAGATTTGTCAATTTTTGTTAATACCATCTGTAAGAAAACAAATACTTAAGCATTAGAAATTAAGTCTTTTTTAATATACAGTTTTATACATTTTAACTACAATTTGTTTTTAAAGATTTATTTATTCTAGAGAGAGAATGAGTGCACGGCGGGGGGTGGGGTGGGGAGGGAGAGGGAGAGAGAAACCTTAGCAGACTCTGGCTGAGCAGGGAGCCCCATGTAGGGCTCAATCCCGCAACCCCAAGATCATGACCTGAGCTGAAACCAAGAGTCGGACGCTTAACCAACTACATCACCCAGGCGCCCCTAGCTATACATGTTTAATAACAACTAGATGATCCTTCTAAGTTTCTTAATCTCTCTATACTTATTTTTTCATCTATAAAATAAAAGCAACATTCCCAAAAGGAGTTACCATGAAGATTAAATGAATGAATGTATGCAATGTATAAAGCATATACTACGTGTTTGCTGTTTAAATGGTGCTTTAACTACACAGGGCCAACATATCTTAGATTCAAGACTAGTGAAAAGGACCCTTGAGCCATATTTGCAATTGACATAAAACAAATTTCATGTCACTATATATCTTATGTTAACTAAGACACATAATTTTATTAGGTTGATCCATATAAAATTGCCAACTTATAATCATTTTTGACCTACAAAATGGTTCTGCCTTATATGCAATAATATAAAGGACAAACTAGAAATCAGGCTATTTGTATCTTATATCCACTACAATTATAGGAATGATTACAAAATCAATTAAAAAGTAAAACTTTGACCTTCAGTTTTCCTGGGGAATTTCTATAAAATTAAATTTCCTGACTAATCATTTAGGCTTTTCAGTTATAAAAAATGTTAATGGTAAAAGGAGCGAGAAGCAGAAAGTGTGTGGTTTCTAATGACTTGTGAGTCCCTCCAATTGGGAGTCTTTCCTCATAAGAGCAAATATGCTGATATTTAAAAGGAGAGACATAATTCCTCTATCACAACCTCTTTCCAAAGAAGAAAGTAGTATTTCCTTTGAAACTGAGGAAAATATACAATTTTACAAATTGGTACCTATGATGCCAAATCAGGAATACTATATCACTTAAAATCAGTTTGGCACTCTTGGGTATTTTCTACTATGTGGACTATAATCAAACCTTTGGCTTCTCATACTAACTGTAGTTATAGCTTATGCTTCACAGGGCTTTTGCAAACCCCCAAAATTCCATAATCCGAAGAATACAAAAACTTAGCTGATTAGTAACATGGTTTGATTTGCATTAAACTTCACTGTTACATTTTAGTGGTTTCCTTTTTTTTGAAACCAAATTATAGTCAATGGATTCTTTTCCTTAGAAAGGAACTTTGGAGTGCTATTTTATCTGGAAAACTCACAAAGCAAAGTAAATGTGGATACCAACCTACTAATTTGTATTCTATTCTAGGACAAACAACAGAAAAAAATACTGGTAAGATACTCCCAGAAGAAATATTGTTTTCTTAAAGAATGTAAAAATCTTACCTGTGTGTGCTGGAGCCCGCTATTTTCTTGCAAGGGTTCTTAAACTACAAATTACTTTAGCAAATTTTTCAGTTGCAATTTCATTTACACTTTGATATAAGTAGTATATGCCAAACTGCTGTTAAAGAGCCACTAATATGTTTTAGACAAATTTTATATTGCCATTAAAAAAAATGAAAGGGAAAAGCACTTAGGAACACTAAATGAACAGCTTAAAAATACTTTACTTTGACTATAATTTTGAAAATTTAAGCTGAGAGAAAGAAAAAGAATATAAATACCACAGAACTTATCTACTAATGGCTGATAATCAAAAAAGATTATTTGAGAACTACTCTTGCAGAGACAAGACCTGCTCTCTCATTAAAAAGACACACCCACACAAGCATGTACACATGCATACACACAAACTGGTATTTCCAACAGCAACCATGATTCAAAAGAAATACTTACCACATAAGGTAATGCAAATTCTTCACACATTCCTATGGCAATACTGTCGGTTTTTTGAATTCCGACAACACTATCCACTAACAAAAATGTTCTCATCAAACTATAAGAATGCAGAAATAAAAATTAATGGCAATATCAAATATACTCATTCATTTCTCCCCCTGACCCTCACTATCCTGAGAAATTTTCTTTTGAATAATTTTCACTCCAAAATTTAAAAATTTTTTAGGCAAAAGGAATTCTCAGTTTACTAGAAGTTCATCCTACAATCCAATAAATCTCAATTTCAGTATTTTCAATAACTAAATTTACTAAATATTAATTTATTTCAACAGTTAAGTATTGGACCTAAGATCTTCTGCCTAGGGCTGGACACAAAGATGAGTGAGTCCCTTCCTTTAAAAGCTTGAACTCTAGGGACACCTGGGCGGCTCAGCCCGTTAAACGTCTGCCTTTGGCTCAGGGCATGATCCCAGGGTCCTGGGATTGAGTTCCGCATTGGGCTCCTTGCTCGGCGGGGAGCCTGCTTCTCCCTCTGCCTGCTCTGCCTGCAGTTCCCCCTGCTTGTGCTCTCTCTCTCTCTCTGACAAATAAATGAAAAAAAAAAAAAAAAAAAAAAAGCTTGAACTCTAGTGGGGAAAGAGACATGAACCCAATTAACTATAAGTTATCACAAAAATGTCTAAATTCTCAAATATTAAGAGTAACAGATAAGAGAAACCAGAGACATTATGTTTTGTATTTTTTGTGTGTAAATATTTCATCTTAGTTTCTGTGTAAAGCTACAACAAGCAAGATACTTGTAGATACTTTTTTATATTTCAAAAATTTAATTTTTCTGTATGTTGTGCAATGCTTGAAACATAGAACTGCCATTTGACTACCTATGGAGACAATAAAGATACCATTTACAGAGGGTGTGATATCAGAGGTATTTTTAAAATGTACTGAGGTTTATTTAAATTTAGTAAATACCACATTAACCAATAATTTTTATTTTCAAAATTAGCCACTCACAAGTTTGACATAAGAAAATTAATGAACTCTGCTGAAATACATTTATACTCTTAATTTAGAAAAACTGTTGAATTTAAGATTAAGCTAATCTACAAGAAAAAATTAAGCAAGCAGTACATACCTTGGCCCTAAATATTGTATTGTAGAATATCATGAGAATAAAATGGACTTTCTAAAAGAAGTCACTTGATAATATGGAGTCATAATGTGAAGAATGTTCCATTAATGAAAACATGCTTTTGGATTAAATTTATAAAAAAACATTTTCCTTACTTCCTTCGTTCTTTTAGATAGGTCTCTACCATGTCAACAAAATCTTCGGGAGCTCTATAGCCATAACCTGGCATGTCCACCAATGTAAAATATTTTCCAACTTTGAAAAAATTCATTTTCTTTGTGTGCCCCTGATAAAATAAATGGAAAAATAAAAACTTTCTTAAAATACATCCTTTATATATTTAATGACTCAAAATATTTTTATTCAATCAGCAAATATTTATTAAAAGCCTAAGTGTTCTGAATATAATCCTAGCTGTGCTGATGATGATACAGGAAAAGAATATAGAAGGGAAGTGGCTGGAGATAAGCTTAGAAGATACTACTTCTTCCCTCCAATTCATTTTTAAGAGCATACATATGACCTAAGAAGAACTTTTGATTAGGAATATGTATCCAAAATATGTCAGAGTCTTTTCATTAGCTCTTTCTCAGTGAAAAGTTACCCTATAATGGTGTTACTACATTAGTTAATATTCTCTGATGAATAAAATATCTCCACTTTAAAGAGAAATAAATTATGGCACAGATTGGTTAAACTAAAAATACTTACTGTCAGTCATATAGGTTTTCATAAAACCTAGATGCAAAACCTGATAGTTTATGACACCTAGACTACTGCTTCCCTATTATCAAGATGTTTTGCGTGTTTCATTAGATGGCTTAGTGCTTTCATTAAACCATTTTTTAAAAGCGTGTACAACACCATAAAATATGTGTTAAACTAAAATGATGTAAAGATGACAAAAAGTCATGATTTTGTGTCCAATGACACTATTAATCAGAAAACAAAAGATTAAGATAAACAGCTTAAAGAGTCAATTTTTGGAACTCAGAATGAATATTTTCAGAAGAAAGATTTTATAAAACAGTGCTTAGGTTCCCAATCAGTTGAGATGTCTATCCATAGGAAAATGACAGATTCGGAATGTCAAGAATACATTTCTTCCTCACAGCAGGAAGGGAACCCACCCCACCTAGAAATCAGAGTTTAGCTGTTATTTGGTGAGACAGAGTAGGCCTAAGGATAGGAGATTTAATGAATTACAGTCATCAGCATCAGTGATGGAGCCAGGGAATCAACTATATGAAGAAATGGGGAGGAAGAGAAGACTAGGGAGCTTCATGGAAGGGTTCCAATGCAAAGAAAGTGGGGCAGTGAGCCGTAGGTTGGTGGGAACGTTTTGCCATGGATAGATAATAAGGTGAGGGGAACTGGGGGTGAGTTTTAAGGACACTGTATCTTAGATATTGGTAGTCTGCATCACTGAGAAAGAGTAGAGGAAATTTAAAAAATGACAGAAAAGCTACTACAGCAGACTGGCTGGGATAATCACATAATTTGGCCCTGGGTAAACTGGGGTCTGCCTAATATATATACACTGTCTCTATACCTGCATTTAAGAGACAAGGGGCAGTAAGGGAAGGGAGGGAGAAAGGAGTTAGCAAGATATACAAAATTATAGGAGGGAAAAGCCTCTTCAAAGCAGTTGCCTCTAAAATCAGGGTAGGACTAGATGATCATTCTTAAAGAAGCAAATATAGAATGGCAATAGAACACTTTACTTGGCAACTCTTTGGAAAAGATTTGGACAAAAGATTTCCTCAAGAAACTGGCAAGACAGCTAAAATAAATCCAGACATACTTCCTTCTTCTTCAGGGATATATATACAGGCATCATTAAAATATCTTACTTTACTACTAGTTTCAAAGAAATCACTGTTCTAGGAACTTAGCAAGTATGATTTCTTATACCTCTCAACATTGATTAGTCACTTTAGTCAATTCAGAGATAGTTCAGACATATTTTACATTTCAATATACTGTTTCTTTTATATCCCACCTCCTCAACCCTTTCCTTCAACATACCGGTTTCTTGGAGACTCTGACTTCAACCTCTGGGGCCAGTGAAAATAAGGCTTTTATTAGAGAGGATTTTCCAACATTGCTTCTGCCTATAAAACACACCTATACAAGGAAAAAGAAGATAACTGAGTACTAGGTTTATATATACATTTTTATTATATGTTGTATTAGCTGAAAAAATCTGTCAAACTATTGTCTTGCCTAGCCATGTAAAAAGGTGGCTTATGTTTAGTCGAACCTCAAATTCTAACATATAGCTACTATCTCCTGAATGATTCCCAGTGCCAGGTACTTTTCCAAGCACTTAATATAAATTTTCTTATCTACTTTTTACAACATCCCTATAAGGTAGGTAATATTATTATCCCCATTTTACAAATGATAAAACTAGAGGTAGAGAAATGCTAAGTAACTGGCCCCAAATTATATAGCTGGAAATGGAAGAAGTTGGAATTTAAACTCAGGACATCTATAACCAGAACCTGTGCCTTTAACTACATCATGCTACTCAAGAATATTTGGGACATTTGTTAAGCATTCCATATTTACAAACTTTTTGAAGTTAAGAACTAGATGCATTTCAACAAAACTTATTCTAAAGTACAACTACATGTCTGAAACTGCATTTCCCTATGAACTCCCAGAGTAGACCGTAACACCGTTGTATTTATGAGGTTATTCCTTCCCCTTAACCTCTTGTTCCCATTAAGCTTTTCTCCTTTAGACCTCTACAGTGTAGAAAGGAACATAACGTTCCTGATAATAACCATTAATATACATGACTCCGCTTTTTAACATGGTATTGAAGGGGGTACAATACCAATCAGTGGTTTTAGGTGAAGGTGGTATCACCCTCTGGCCGGGAGGTGTTTTGGAAATCTGGAAGGGCATTAAATTAAATGGCTTTTTATTGAGGTTATTTGAATAACCTCAGGTTATATGAATAGGACTGGGTGGCAGTGGGTGGGGCCAGGGATGCTATATATTTTGCAAGACTGCGGTTAGTCCTTCAACATGAATTGATCTGAGTCCTGCATAAATTTCAAATGCTCTGCCAGATTAAATACAATGATAATATATAAATAAAACTAAATTTTAAGAAACGAATTACACAAAAAGTCCAGTAATTCAGAAATTTCAGTCAAAACACGACGCTATCTCAAAATTATTAAATGACTTACCTACCCCTTAGTTCTATTTAAACTATCATAGCAGTTCTGATTAGAAGGAAAATTTCCACTGCAGTGGTGCAGTGGCAAATGAGCTCTCTAATAAGACATGCATAAAATGCACACTCATGAAATTTCACTAAAGTTGTTTTAAAAAAAACCTACATTGCTGCCATGTATATATAATTATTACTTTTGCACGACAGAAGACTTTGGGTGAAAATTATGTACTGATAAGGATCACCACATTTGTGTAACTATTATACTTTTCATAGTCTTCACTTTGTCTCATTTATGTCGGCATGTTTTCCCCTACATTAATTAAAAAGAAAAAAGATAAAAAGCCATTTAATTTTTTGAACTGGTTTGGGTTTTACAATCCTATAGTCTTGTACATTCATTACCAAAATAAACTATATATGCTTATTTAGTTAAAATAATTACATGCGTCCCCACAAAGCTAGAAAATCTCTCTCGTTCGGTGACGGCAAAATGCCTGCCCGAGGGGTCACGACCTGAGGGCAGCCGTGGCTCTCACCTCAGGGTGGGGGAGGTCCGGGGCGTGGTCGAGACGCACCGCGGAGCTAAGGTACTCGATGCAGTTGCGGCCCGTGGCCGTGAAGACGCTCTCCGCCTTGGAGATGTCCTCCAGACTCGGGTCGAAGGTCTTCACGTGAAGGTCCAACCTCGAGTCTGGTGTGAGCTGCCGCTGGAGTTCCTGTAGTGGGAACGCGAGCTTCGTCATTTGTCTCGTGGGCAACCTGAGAACTTCCGCGAAGGTTTGGAACGTGCTGCAAGCTCGGTTCACGCGCCCCAACGCCGCCAGCGGCTCCAATAGCTTGCCGGTGGGTAGTCGCAAGCCCAGTGCTGTCATTTTCCTCTCCCAGAAGTCCCGCGCTGGGTCTCGCGCCGAGGTCTGGTTTGCGCCTGGGTGATCCCGCTATGCCTGATGGGAATTGTAGTCTCAACTGGCCTCACACGCTTGCGCCTCAGAACTGCCAATCCACAGAGGCCGAGGCAGCGGTTTCCTCGCGACGGGGAGGTAGGGGTGGGGACTCGGGGGCTGATGGTTGACTCACGCTCAGCCCCAGACTGAAGACTGTGCCTTTGACTTGTGTATCACTGTGGGAAGGTTGTTTGACAGCTTGCAGAGGTGCAAAGACATACCTGGGCTGTGTGGCCCTCAAGTGTCAAACGAGAAATAGCAAACGTATGAGGCTCTGGTGGATTCCAGGCCTGTTTACTCCTCACAGTATCCGGTTGTCTCACGGATCATTGACTAGGCAAAGCTAATTCCGTTGTAGAGCTGCAATAAATACAGAGTCCAAGAGGGAACTGTCAAAGTCCAGGAAAATCAGGCCAAATCAGTATTAAAGGGGATTCAGTCTGGTGGATGGGATGTTGCAACACTATTCTCTGTGTTCTTGTGATATTCTGACTGATGGTTGGCAGTATATTGGGTCCAGGTGGTCTGTCTGGGTGAAGTAGCACCCTCTCCAAAAGATCTAGCCTCCTGGCTAGGCAGGGTGTCAGGGTTTAGATTCAGAATAGGATTTGAATCCTAGTGGGAAAAAGGAATGTGGATTAGGAAACCAAGCAGCTACTTAAGTCGTACGGATTGCGCAAACATAACAAGGACGTGAGATAAGGCTTGAATTGATCCAAGGGGATCGCTCCTCCCAGAGAACTGTGGAAATCCCACCCTGGGTCTAGTTCCACAGCACTGAGGTTAGGATGTGTTTTGCTAAATTGTAGAAGCCTGGGGAGGCCGATAAATGAGGACTGTATTCATGTACTGTGCTATTATGTACTCCCCTGTATAATACTGTATGTACATGATCTAACAGAGTGATAAGGCACCCCTGCTAGATTCCATCATTTGTTAATTCATCAAATATGTAATGAGCACCGACTATATGCCAGGCACTATACTAGGTGCTAGAGATATATCAGTGAGTAAATGAAACAGATAAGAGTTTCTGTCCTTGTGTTATTGCCTTGAGACAATAATTAAGTAAAACACAGAATATATTGGACAATAAATGCTTAGGAAAAAGCCAAAGCTGAGTCACTAGGGTGTGTGTGTGTGTGTGTGTGTGTGTGTGTGTAGAGCTGTAGGAGTGTTGTATTTTAGTGTGATCCTCACTGAGCAGGTGATATTTGAGTGCAAACTTGAAGGAGGTGAGAGAAGCATTCCAGATATATGTGCAAAGGCTCAGAGACGGGAGTGTGTATGGCTTTCTGAAGAACAGCAAGGAGGCCAATGTGGCCAGAGTGGAGTAAACAAGGATGGATGCTGGCAGTGACTCTAACTATTCCTATCAAATTAGTTTGGATATAGACATTTGAACTGAATGTGTATTGTTTTTTGCTGTTTGGCATCCCTTGCATAGAAAGGAACCATCTATTCCCACTCTATGTGGTTCTTTTGGGGCTATTGATAATAGAACTCTACTGATTACAAGAGGTAGCATTGTATATATTATGAGAATAATGACTATGCGAGTAATGTGCAGGTGACCCCAACCAAGCCACTCATTATGTTGAAGTTGGATGGGCACCTGGCTCTGCCATTAAGTCACAATGCTAGAATGTGAGTCTAGCAGTCATGATGGCCATTCTTCCCAGCTACGTGGAGACACCTACAGCGCTTTAAGAGACAATGACGCTAACACACAAAAACAATATTGAGAGGTGGGGGTCCAGGCAGTGTGACTCCTGATGAACTATGTTGAATATAATGTTCTCTGTCCCTCAGCTCTTCAATCACACAAGTCAATGTGTTCCTCATCTTGCTTTTACTGGACCTGATTTGACATGGATTTGACTGCAATCAAGAGTCCTGATTAATACAGCATTGTAAGATGTTGTGTGGTTCCTCATGTAAATCCAGAGCCATCAGACTAGTGGGATAGTTGGAGTGGCCTATGTAAATTTCAAACCTATTACAGAGGAGTCACGGTAAATCTTCGGTATATGTGCTGCGGAAGTGAGCATGTCACGGTAAATCTTCGGGACTTAAAGTACCTGTGGCTGCAAGTTAGGCAGGCCAAAATGTTATCCTTCCTTAATGTAAAGGCTCGAATTCAGGGAGTTCAAGTTTCCCTTCCACTCAGGATATTTCCTCATCCAGTGGGTATTTATGATGTTTGGTAAAGGTCAGCAATCTAGTTACATTGTGAAAATTAGCAGAGTTCAGGATGTGTTTATGGTTCATCCTCCTGAGAAAAAGTACTTTCTGTTTGACAGCTTAGGAGGTAGTTCACCACAAAGTTAACAAGACTGTACTATTTAGTATGACTTGGGGAGGTATTACCTACTTTGCATACACTTCTTAGCATCAGTTTTTATTGCTACAATCTATCTGGCCTAAATGCTATAGTTTTACTCAGTCATGTTCATCTAATGAGAATGGGAAAAACACAGGTAGAACAGTGGCAGGATCTTGCCATTAGGACAGGGTTATCTCAGTTGTTCTATCAGTGAAGTCTGTCTCTATAATGATTGGCCATTAGTTCCAGAGTGATCTCAAATTATGTTCAAATTCTGTAAGGTGTCGAGTTTAGGGAATCCATCTAAGACACTGAGAAGGCAAACACTATAGGCCAAAATAGGTAGAATCAATACTATCAGAGAGTCAGCAAGCATAGCATACATGTAGAACAACTCTCATCTTAGGCCAAAAATGGTTTGCATGCTCTGATAGAAGCAAAGGCAGAGATTCTAGGAAAACTCACTTCTAGATGCAGAGAAAGGTAATGGACTAGGTCTCCATGTCCAATTTACACACATTTTCCTACCATACTCTCCCCTTGTTTTAGCAATAGCAATTAACATGCATTAAGTGCCTGCTATGCCTGGAATTGATCTCGGTGCCAGGAATAAAAATATAAGAAAACATGGTCACAACCTAATTGGGACCTCCAACTCTTGTTTTAGGAAGAAAATATTGGGGGAAAGGAAGAAGGAAGAGGCATTATATGAATGAGAGCAATGTGGGAGAACCTACCACATGTAACTTAAATTGCTTAAATTGTAATAATTACTATCTGAATGGATGCTGTAAATTTAAAATGCATTTAATTATGTTTTTCTCAAGTTTTCTGCACAACAGCTCATTTCATTTAAAAAAATGTGCATTAGGGGTGCCTGGGTGGTTCAGTCGGTTAAGCATCTAACTCTTGGTTTCAGCTCAGGTGGTGATCTCAGGATCGTGAGATGGAGCCCCAAGCCAGGCTCTGTGCTCATTGCGGAGTCTGCTAAAGTTTCTCTCTCCCTCTTTCTCTGCCCCCCCTCCCCACCCACGCTCTCTCTCACACTCGTTCTTTCTCTCTCAAATAAATAAGTTAAAAAAATTAAATTTAAAAAATGTGCATTAGATATCTCCTAACATGTTGACACAAGTTTATGGCGCACACATGCAACATGATGTATGACTTGTTTCTCTAATTTTCTAATTGGATTATAAAGTATTCTTGAGATTTATTATTTTGCCATCATTCAAGAAACAGCAGAGATGTATTTCCTATGATCCTCTTCTTTGGGAACTCATCAAATAATTTAGTTTCACTTTATATTTCATTAATGTACCTTTAGAGAATATCTCTGACTTCAGAGAGGGTTTTTCCTTCACAGAAGTCTTTTGAGCTTTCTTTTAAGGTTGTACCTGCTGTACTAACAGATTTCTTTAAAGAGATCTGGAGATTAAATATCAGACGGTGCTCATGTGTAGGAGGTAAGTTCTTAGAATGATTTGGGTTTGGAGGAAGGGTAGTGTAGAACTTCACTTCCTTCAAGGTTGTTTTTCTCAATAGAAAAAAATTGTTTTATGTAGTCAATTTTTCTCATTTGTAATTGTGTGTTTGATTTCTCTGCCACATTAGTGTTATTAAAATATTTTAGAACACTCTTCAAGTTGTGCTTTTATATTATTCAGGTTTGTTTGTTTGCCAGAAAAAAATATGGATTTGCTGTTCTCATTGATAACTTCATTAACATTTTAATTCTTATTGCTTAGTAGACAAGGTTATTTTAATGGGTAAATTTGCCTTGTAGTATATCTCTAATCTCTATCTTCATTGCATTATTGTGAATGAATGGTGTGTTCTCTGGCACCCTGAGTAGATGAGATGGCATTCCAGAGGCAGAGATGCTGAGATAGATTCAGATTGTTTAATTCATTTATAGGTAGATTTTGTCAGGCGTCCCCAAGATTACTCCCCAGATTTGGTGGATCCTTAGGAGGACTCATGGGAGTTAGCATGTGACTGTACTTTTGGCTATGATTTATCACAGTGAAAGTATACAAAGCAAAACCGGTAAATGGAAAGGCACTCAAGATAAAGTCTGGAGGTAAATCAGCCACAAGCTTCTATGAGTCCTTTCCCAGCAGAGTTGCATAGGATGCACCCTATTCTGCCTTTAATGTGTGAAATGTCTCCCAGGAATACCTGCTTGAGCCTAGACTCCAGCATTTGTATCACTGGCTGGTCATGTAGGTCCATAGGGCCTGTGTAACTGACTACAGTCACTGAAATTCCAGACTCTCAGAAGGAAAGCAGGTGCTTAGCATAAACCTCATTGTATTGTTCGTACAAACAGTAGAGGCACACTGAGCCACCGTTATCATTTAGGGAACGTTTTCTAATCAAGTTCCCAGACACCAGCCAAGGGCCAATCTGTAAACAAGCTTTTCTGGGGACTGCAGTCACAAGCCTGCTATGTTAACTCTTTTCTGTACATAGATTAAAAGGTAAAAAATTTACTTGAGAGAGAGAGAGAGAGAGAGAGAGAGAGAGAGCTTGAGTAGGGGGAGGAGCAGAGCAGAGGGGAGAGGTTGGGGGAAAGAATCCCAAGCAGACTCCATGCTGAGCACACAGTCTGATCCGGTGCTCAGTCCCACAACCCTGAGGTCACCATGTGAGCTGAACCCAAGAGTCAGAGGCCCAGCAGACTGAGCTACCCAGGTTGCTCCTTTAGGTAAAAAAATTTAAAAATAAGAAGTTTCTCATCTGCACTTATTATGAGATTGTTTAATTGTAGGGAAGTTATATGGCAGGTTCTGTTCTAAATACAAATGACTTCTCTGGAGATTTTTGAGAAAAGTGGGATAAACCTTTTCTAGTCTTTCTAGTAGAACATGGCAAAACTAGAACTTTGTGGGAGGTAGCTACATCAGCTACCTGTAATGAAGTATGGGGCCTCTAGAGAACAGTTTGCACCGAACAATAGTGGTTGAATTGGTATGAACAGCAGATCCTAGGTTGACTAGGTGCACCCTGGGGTATTTAGCTGCTGTTGAGTGCAGCTAGGTCCTTGACCATTCATTCCTTCCAACCTGCTTACTCACCTCCCTCATGGGCCGGATAATATATTATAGAAGATTTTTTAATGATTGCTTTTACAAAGGAGTAATGCCTAGGGTAGAGGTACCAGGCAATTACCGGATAGGCAGGATCTCATGGGTGGAGGGCACAGGAGTGGTTAAGTGTAGAATGTAATGTTAGATTGTTTTTATGCTGTGAGGTACCCCTCTACTGCCTAAATCAGTACAAACCAGGGCCTAGACTTTCACTCTTCTCCCTGATGTTCATTATTTGCCAAGGTAGCTAACTGATTTTACCATGATAAGATGAGCTCACAGACTCACATTTTGAACCCAGAAGGAAAAAAAAATCATTCTAGAAGTAGTAGAGTGAACAGACCTGATGCACAAAGAATTTAAAATAAAAACAGTAAATATCCTCAGAGAGATACAGGAGAATATAGGAAATATGAAACAGGAAGCTTCAAAGAAGAACGAATTAGAGATACTGGGTATCAGTATATTATTGTTGAAGTAAAGATCTCCATGGATGGGTTTCATAATTGAATAGCAGAATGAATACAACTGAAGAAGAAAATAGTGACGTGGACAATCAGGTTGGAAAATATTCTAAGAAAGGGGTAAAATTCTAAGAATTAGTAGACAGTAATAAGATAAAAAATAAAAAAGATGGAGCACCTAGATGGCTCAGTTGGTGAAGCATGCGACTCTTGGTCTTGGGGTTGTGAGTTCAAGTCCCTGTTGGGTATAGAGATTACTTAAAAATAAAATCTTTAAAAATAAGTAAATAAATAAAAAAATAAAAAAGTTAAGAGCTGTAGGGGATAAGAGAGGAAATGTTAATATCAGTATGAAGTCACTGTAAAATAAATGGTGGGATGTTAGTATTTGAAAAATAATTATTGGGGCGCCTGGGTGGCACAGTCAGTTGAGTGCCTGACTCATAGTTTTGGCTCAGATCATGATCTCAGGGTCATGGAATTGAGCCCTGCATTGGGCTCTGAGCTCAGCGGGAGTCTGCGGAGACTCTTTGCCCCTCATTCTCCCCCTCCCTACTCCTTCCTCTTCTTCTCCCCCCAGGTTCCCTTGCACTCTCTCTCAAATAAGTAAATAAATAAAATCTTAAAAAAAAGGGGGGGGGCACCTGGGTGGCTCAGTCATTAGGCATCTGCCTTTGGCTCAGGTCGTGATCCCAGGGTCCTGGGATCGCGCCCCACATCGGGCTCCCTGCTCAGTGGGAAGCCTGCTTCTCCCTCTCCCACTCCCCTTGCTTGTATTCCCTCTCTTGATGTCTCTCTCTATCAAATTAAAAAAAAAATCTTAAAAAAAAAGAAAAAGAAAAGAAAAACTACTGAAAGTTTCTGGAATGGAAGATGTAAGACTTTAGTTTGAAAGGGTTCGTATAACAGAATAGATGAGAAAACTCTATACCTAGATATATTAAATTCACATTTTAGACCACCAAATTCAAAAAAAGCAAGTGCTGAAAGTTTCCAGAGGAAAAATGCAGGTCAACTACTAAGCAATAAAAGTCAGACTGAATTTTCTGAGTAGCAGCACTGGATGCAAGAAGAGACTAAAGTAGCATTTTTAAAGCATTGAAGAAAATAAAAATCAAGCTAAGAAGTGACACATGGAAACATATTCTAAAATCTAGAACTAAAACTCTAGTCTAGATCAATGCTACTCAAAGGGCCAATCCAAAAACAGTTTGTTGTCCTTATCTTGATAAGATAAGGAGCTTGTGTGGGAATGTACATCAAATCAATACACTGCTTTTTTATTGAGAAAATCATGCTAAGAAAAAAAAGTCAGCTGGACTAAATTGTGTGCTTAGTAATAGAGTGATTTACACCGGCAGAAAGCTTTTTTTTTTTTCAATTGCAAACTGATACCCATTTGTAGACCAGTGCTGCTTTGTGGACCATCTTTTCAGGAGCACTGCTCTGGAAGCTATCAGCACGTGGTGAGTGTGGGTGAAGGGGTGCAAGACCCTAGGGACAAAAGAGTGAGCTGAGACATTTGTCTTGGTTTTGCGGTGGAGAGAAGATGTGGGTATTGATAAACCTTAACAATTTATAGGGAAAAATAAGCATATATATGAACTTATTAAGTTGGACTATCCACCATAAGACTAAAACCAGGGTGTAGATCTTTTAAAATAGAACAAGGAAATTGCATTTTTCTAATGGAAGAATTAGAAAAAGATAAGTAAATAACCTTAAAGAGAATGGTAAATAGATAATTAGAAATAAGATGGCTGAAATAAGACCATAAGACCTAATATCACAGCAACATAATAAATATAAATAGTCTAAACCAATAAAATGATAAGATTCTTATACCGGTAAAAAAATAAGACAACAAAATACAAGTTTCAAATCTATCAGATAATTCTATATGTTGTCTTTGAGTCAAAGTTTAAAATAAAATTATGTAGCCTTTCATCTTCTTCTAAACTACTTATTGGAAGCAAGAGGCAGCTGAGGGGATTAATATCTAGAATAAAAGGAACTTTAATATATTGCTATGTATATATATATATATATATATATATATAATTAACCCAAATAGAGAAAAAGCTAGGCAAAGCATATGAGTGGTCAATTCACTAAAAGGGAAACTAAATTGTGTAGAAACAAGAAAAAGATTTATGACACAGTTACATAATAGCTTATGACTCTTCCAAACATAGAGGGACCATTAAGAGAACACCCAGGCTTAATAATAGTAATTAAATTTGGCCATCTTTGATATCTTGCCAGCATTTGTTCTTATACAAACCATAGGTTTATGTTAAAAAAATTTTGTTCTAAATGTATATTTGTTAAGGTAGGAGGATAGAACATATTTTATTTAACAATTTGTTACCTTGATTCATAACTTTAAAAATATTTGGATATACTAGACATGGGCCTGTACCTACACTCTCACCTGGCTCCGCAAGCATCAGGGGCGGGCCTGATAAAGGAAGCAGAATTACAAAAAAGCGTCATAGCAGGCCTTTACACGTACTGTGGAAGGTTATACAAGTGCCACAGTGGTTAAATGATACAGTAATTTCCTATTGCTGCTGTAACAAAGGAACTTAGTGACTTATAACAACACAAATTTCTTGTCTTACAGTTCTGGAGGTCAGATGTCTGAAATGGCTTTAACTGGGCTAAAATCAAGGTGTCGGCAAAAGCTGTGATCCTCTGGAAGCTCTAGAGGAGAATCTGCTTCCTTGCCTTTGCCAGTTTCCAGAGGCAGCCTGAAATCCTTGCCTTGGGACTCCATCCTCCATCTTCAAAGCCAGCAGATAGCAACTTCTATCTCTCTCTCACTCTGACTCCTCTCCCTTCTTCCCTTATGAGGACCTTTATGCTCCTATTGGACTCACCCAAATAAGACAAAATAATCTCCCTATTTCAAGCTCCTTAATTTAATCACATTTGCAAAATCCCTTTTGCTATGTAGGGTACCATATTCACATATTCTAGGGCATAGGAGATGCATGTCTTTTGTGAAGACATTCCTCTCTTTACCACAGTTGGAGCACGGAATTGGAAGGCAGGTGGAAATTGGAGATCTTGGAGGAATAATTTTACTTTTTACCTTATATCATTTTGTACTACTGTTTAAATTGTTTTTGCCAAAAGATATTACTTTTATAATAATAACTATTAAAAATATTTTGATCCCTCAGTCATTTTTGTTGTTGTTTTTTTTTTTTTGTAGAAGGTAAATTTTGTATCATGCATCTCTTTGCCTTGTAGAAACATTATTTCTATGGTCTCTTAAAGTCATTAGGTTGAAATAATCCCATTTAAAAAACTTTTTATTTATTTATTTGAGAGAGAGAGAGCTTATGCACACAAGTGGGGTGGAACAGAGGGGGGAGGGTGAGGAAGAGAGAATCCGAAGCTGACTCTGAGCTTCAGCACAGAGCCTGAGGGAAATAATCCCATTTAACAGAGATCCAAATTGGTGTATATAGAGCATAATTGAATTACCTGATATTTGTACTTTAAGGGAGTATCTTTTGGAAGAAGAAAAACAGTGGAATAAAAGACTTTAAAAAAAAAAGATGTTTAGGAAATATTTCAGCATGTCACTTCCCCCAAACTAGTTCCAATCTGTGTGTTGAGTCTTATTCATCAATACTGATACCCCAGGGGACAAAGAGTTATTTGTTTCCAAATGGGCCTAAGACAAATTTTAAGTTAAATACTCAGTGGTATATTTCTTTTTTTTTTTTTTTAAGATTTTATTTATTTATTTGACAGAGAGAGACACAGCGAGAGAGGGAACACAAGCAGGAGGAGTGGGAGAGGGAGAAGCAGGCTTCGCGCCGAGCAGGGAGCCTGATGCGGGACTTGATCCCAGGACTCTGGGATCATGACCTGAGCCAAAGGCAGACACTTAACGACTGAGCCACCCAGGTGCCCCTCAGTGACATATTTCAAATGCCATCTTGGACGATTCCGCCCTGAGTACTGCTCTAGGGCCTGAAGCCTTCCTGGGTACAGGTCTCCCCCTACATTCTTTCTTTGTTCAGCCACACCCTTAAGTACATCCTCTAGGCATAATGTCTTTGATCTGCTGTGGAGATATGACCATGACACACCAATTCTTAAACCTTCTCCTGGGTGGTCCCCTAGCAGGTGCCCAGCCTCTAGGACTATCAAAGCAGGTCTCTAGGGAGGTGGGGTTGCTGAGCTGTCCTTGTCCTGTGGCACCGGAGATGCACGTCTGTCTGTAGTCCTCTTAATAAAACACTTCTTGTCAGGGCTGGACTTGTCAGCCTTTTTCTTTAGAAGTGTGGCTGTGTGGCTCCTTCGGCCTTTGGAGGCCATTTTGCATACACCTCCCTATCATGGAACACTGGGAAAACATAAATTTCTGCAGTCATAATTATTTATCTCCCTCTTTTCCTGATCATTTCACATCGGCAAACCAGATTTAAGTGGTCATAAAACATATGATCTTAAAACAGAAATTATTTAATACATGTACAATGGACAAAGATAAAAGCAGCTTACTCTTCACATCACTGCCTACATCCTTTTTCCCCAAAGTAGCTCCCAAAAGTCAGGGTGCCGTCCCTCTGGATGGAGGTGTCTCAAGATAGATATTGTGATATCGATTGACTTTTGAAGATGGAAGGATGACTGCTGGTGTTTCCACGGCTGATGTTTCTGGGGTTCTCATTTTGGAGAATTAGGGTTTATAGATCAACTTGTGGTGCAAGCTCATCCCTGGTTCATTCTCTCCAGGCTTCTTATAACCAGTAGGGGTTCAGTCCTAACTGGTTTACTCACACTTAGGACAAATTAGTTAGAAGATTTTCATAGTTCTGATTGCTTTATCATGCTCAGCCAAGTAAAATATAGAAACACTAAATCAAAAAAAGAAAGATCTTATCTACCTTTTCTCAGCACAGAGCATTTAACATCTGAACATTTTCAAGTCTCGTAACTTTTTCTTTCCCCCAAAGGTGAGATAATCCTAACAGTATTCTTTAGAAAATTCTCCTAGACACACTTTCAAATCATATTAAACCACTCCAAAACTATTGGTAGCATATTAAATAACAAGAATTTAACAAGAAGAAATGGGGCATAAGAAAGAAAGGTCACTAGTAAGAAAGCAGTCAATGGAAAAATAATTTAGATAGATGTTAATGTAGCATAAAGTACTCAAGGAAAAATATCTTAATGTAGGACTTCTGACTTAAAATTTTTTTGGTTTGTTATATGGAATATCTGAGCTTTTACATTCATTAACATAATCAATGCGACAGGTGACTAAAATAAAGAAAGATTTGAATAGAACAGACTGAAGGAAGTTGTATGAAATGGAGCAGCTATCAACACAAGGGTTCTTCAGCCTCTGTTGTCTATGTTTTTGCTGCTATCCAAAAGTTAAGTGACATAATGATTTATTTTTAAAAACCATGCTTTTGAATTCATAATTTTATCCTCTTTTTTTTTTCTAATCCAGTACAATGGAGATGGGGAAAATGGTCAAGTTCAGGAAATATTTAAAGGAAGAATCAGAAAATCTTGCTGAGGGATTGTGAGAGATGAGTGATAGTAAAGAATCAAAGGATGAGACTTCTATATCCAGTAATGGCAGACAGAAATTTACACCAACCTTCCCAATGAAGGAAAGTAGAAAAGTTAGAAATAATAATAATTATTAGAATAATTCTGCTGGAATTTACCAGGGAACTTGCAAGGTAATAAAGAATTACCTGACCAAGATTGAGAAAAAAATATATGGATTGGTGAAACTGGCATTTGGAACTACTTTTATTTCAGGATATTCATTAATCTAGAGGAGCTGACTGAAAGATTAAGGGGTGTTTAGACAGTCTCTTGGGGTCAGGGAGAGGAGGGAAGAAGGGGGAGAAAATAAAACCATTCCTCACATAGATTGCAATCTAGCTTTGAGGCATCTGGTGGTTTACAAAATCTGTCCTTAAAATTGGATTAAGATGATCCCAGATAGCTAAATCCACAGATTCCTGGCAGAACTCAATGAACATTGTCTCTGGAGAAAGATAAAATCATTACAGGGCCTGAAATTATTTCTATGATTTGAAAAGCAACACATAATACCTGGCACAGGAGGAAGCGAACTTCACAGAAAGAACCAAAAGAAACAATAGATAATATTTACCCACAGCCACTCTAAATATTGGAATTATCAGACAGAGACTTTAAAATACCCTTTTAATGTTCAAAGAGACAAAAAAAAGCAAAATTAAAAGTTTTGATAGAGAATTAGAAATTATAAAAATGACACCAGTTTCAAAAAAAGAATAAATAAACATTTTAGAATAGAAAAAAAAATTCAGTAACCAAAAAGTAAGTAGCAAAACTGAAGTGTGAATTGGGGAAGTTCAACTTCAGGGACCATAGTCTTAACAGCTATTTCAAAACTAGGAACAAAATTCTAACATTTTTAAACTTCCAAATTTAACTCTTTGAAGTTAAACCAACATAGACTATTTTCTAGTTATTCATTGAAAATGTAGCATCATCTTATAAAAGATGGCATGGTCAAATATGTAATCTGGAAACAAAAATTTTAAGTTGCTTAAATATTAAAACCATGATAGTTCAAAAGAACATTTGTCATTCTCCTGAGAAAGGTCCGTTGTAAATTAAAGTACAGACAGATATCAACTTTTAATGTTTCATATTCTTTTACTAGAAAGTAACACAGAAATAACTTATTATTAATTTAATACTGTCTGAAACATTTAAGGTGATCGCATTTAGGTCATTTTGGAATATTTCTTTTTAAAATTTCCTGTCCCTTCTTGACTCTCTTTTTAGAATAACTTTCCTAAATGTTAGGTTTTAGCCATGGTATATGACTTGGCTTTTCATTCTTTTCAATTCATTTCTGTATTTTTCTGGACTTCCCCTTCCCAGTTGTCATTCATAGATAAAAATAACATAACTGCCTCTAAAGTCCACCCCCCATTCCTCACTGTGAGAATTGCCATCTAGTCCTGAAGTGGCCAGAAATCATCTCAGAAGATTCACCAAGGGGTGCACAAGGGGAATGAAGCAGATCAAACACTTGATTGAGGGCCTGATCAGGAGTTTACAGAAAGGGGTAATTGTGGGCGGGGGGACCTCCAGCTATCCCTCCCTTTTCTAAAGCATCGGGGTGGGGATCACTTTTTCCTTTTAGGTCTGCACCTTAATGCAGAGCTCCTCCTAGGTTCTTTTTCTTTTTGAGAGAGAAAGCCTTGGGGGGTGGGGGGGGGAAGCAGCAGCAGAAGGAGAAAGAGAGAGAATCTTAAGCAGGCTCTATGCTCATTGCCTGAGCTCATGACCCTGAGCTCATGACCCAAGCCAAAATCAAGAGTCCCGTGCTTAACCCACTGAGCCATCCAGGCGCCCTGGTTACATTTTCAACAAGATTTCTATTCAGGAATTTGTTTTCTTGGGGATGAAAGACAATTGGTTGACTGGCATACCACTGTACTTGAGACCAGAATTAGATCAGATTATTTTCCAACATTTATCCACATGGCACGCTTTGTGAGGTACCACCTGATTCCTTCAGTGAAGGATTTTTTGCTCCAATGTTGATAGTATTGTCAGTTAAAGTCAGACCCTTCATGGATTGCCTCACCCAATGACATGCTCCTTCTTAGAGCTATATCTAATGACTGATAGATGCAGGAATAGAGAATATGGCCATTTTAGCATAACAGAGGACAACTCTAAAGGGTGTTTAAGCTCCAGAGGTCCCCATGGGGATAGCTGAACTTGTGGGCCTACCTTATCGTTTTATTTCTGGCTCTGCCCACCCCAGTTCCTGTTCCTTCATTTTCACAAATGATGAGTTCAAGGTTTTTCCTTAATAAACATCTTTCACACTAAACTCCATTTTAGAGTGTGCTTTCCAGGATACTCAACCTATAACAATTTTATCTCAAATTTCCCTGGAATGAGGCATGGAATCTATTTTCCATACATCTATCTATCCATCCATCCATCCATTCATTCACCAATCCATCCATCTCTTTACACTACTATTTTTATTGAGCCATCTGTGTCTCAGAAGATTATTATTCTTTTCAATAATATTTTATTAGGCCATAATATCTATATTACCCATCAAGTAGTCATTTGTTATGTTTCACTAGCTTCCAAAAGATGTAAATAAATGTGTAATGTGAGTTATGCAATCAAAATCACATCAAAACATTACCAAAATCTCAAAGTACTGCTATTACTGAATTTATGAAATAAATTTAAGAAAACATTAGCTTTAGTTTCACCAAATTATCTCCAGGGGGCAGCAGAGAGTAATATTAAATTAGTAAATCTGCAAATAGATGATTGGAGACAAAGCAGTTTTTTTCCCCTTTCTTTTCTCCCTTCCTTGCTTCTTTTCCTCCCTCCCTCTTCCCCTCACTCCCCACTCCTCTCTCTCTCTCCCTCTCTCTAAAACAGATGACTACAAAGCTGTAGGAATGCCCAACTGTGCAAAAGAGTGAGTGAATAGATGAACAAACAGATTTTGGAGAGATGAGGAGTGTAGGAGATGTACTGGAGATAAGGCAGAGAGTTAAAACATAGGTAGTAAGTTAATTAGTCACATAACTAAGGGATAGACATTGGGGTGAGATTTCCTGGGGTCAAATCCTGTTTTTATCACTCATTAGCTGGGTGACTGGACAATTTACTTAATCTCTTTGGCTTCAGTTTCCTCAACTGTAAAATGGGGCTAATAATATGCATTTCATAGGGTTATTAAGAAGATTAAGTGAGGCCATATTTATAAAGTGCTTAGAACGAGGGCCTGGATGTTAAGCTAAGGGTTTGACATATGCTATTTACTATGCATATGATGAGTGAGGCTTAGAATTAATGTTTAGAAAAATATAAAATGTGGTTACTAATTTCTCTGCTCTGGATTTACTTGCTGATATTGCATAAATTTTATTTGCAAATTTTTCTTTTTGCATAATCTATGAATTTATATAAAAATAATGATTAATTCTCATGTGATAGATGTTATGTCTAACTTTTTAAGAATTATGGGGGGGGCATCTGGGTGGCTTAGTCAATTAAGCAGCTGCCTTCAGCTCAGGTCATGATCCCCGGGTCCTGGGATCGAGCCCCATGTGGGGCTCCCTGCTCAGCAGGGAGTCTCTTTCTCCCTTTCCCCTTGCCTGCCGCTCTGCCTACTGTGCTCTCTATCTGTCAAATAAATAAATAAAATCTTTAAAAAAAAGAATTATAAGGATGACATAGCATCAACTGTATATTGGAAGAGAAAAATTTCAAGGTAAATATCAGTGTAATAGTAGAATGTAAAAAATACAAATAACAATTTGTGAGGCTCTTTTAAGTTATTTATCAGTACATTTAATGATTATGCATGGAAGAAGATCCGGGATTTCAGAAGAGCTTGAAATATCAGAGCTTGAATCAGTAAAGATTGCAGAGAAGTGAATTAGAGAATGGGGAAATAGGGAATGGCCAAGAGAGCAGCCATTTTATGCAATCGTACATTGAATTATCATGCTTCAATTATAGTGGTAATTCATTAGCCTTAAATCTCTCACCATTGTGCCATGAGGGCAGGGAGGAAGTAAAATAAAGACTGGAATGTTGTGGAGTTTGAGGTCTTTGAAATTCTTCACATTGCTAGGCATTGGTCTTTCACCTCTGTGAAATTGTTACATTAGTACTTCCATAGTAGGAGGACAGGGTCGATTGAGGGATTTGGGACTAAGTGTTTAGTAGTGTGATTGTGTGTGAAAGTGTGTGTGTGTAGGGTAAATCAAGCCATATGTCTAAGCCAGAGAGCTCACAGAAAGTAAAAATGATAAGGCAAGTAGATATTGGCTTATTTTTGCAAGAACACACATCCTGGAAAATTCATCTAAGAAAGGAGAGGCAAGCAGGTACTTTTGTTCTAAGCTGTCAGCACTCAAATCCAGGAGGTGAAAGGATAGGCAATGGAGAACAAAGAGTCAGTGGCAAAAGGCCATTCTTTAATGTGCAGTAAGTATTCAAGATCCGTGCAAAGCTTCTACATAATGGGTAAGAGAGCAACATCTTCTTACCTGGTTTCAATTGTGGCTAAGGATGAATCTGACATTGGGGACATCTGACTGGAAAAAGTTTACTTCAAAAGCATTTATAGGTAGATAAATCAGTTTTTGAGCAAATTGACAGTACAAATTTGGGGGCATTATATCTTAAAGCAGCTCTAACTTATTAAAGCTTACTAGGCCTTTTGTTTTGGCTACCACAGCATTAACCAGCATAAGGTAGTTCTTTTTGTCTGTCGTGTGCACTGATTCTTTTTTTTAAAAAATTTTGATTCCAATATAGTTGACATACAGTGTTATATTAGTTTCAGGTATACAGTATAGTGACTCAACAATTCTATACACTACTCAGTCCTTGCCATGATAAGTATACTCTTTAATTCCCGTCACCTATTTCACCCGTCATCCTCACCCACCTCCCCTTTGGTAACCATCAGTTTGTTCTTTATAGTTAAAAGTCTCTTTCTTGGTTTGTCTCTCTTTCTCTCTCTCTTTTTTCCCCTTTTGTTCATTTGTTTTGTTTCTTAAATTTCACATATGAGTGAGATCATATGGCATTTGTCTTTCTCTAACTGACTTATTTTGCTTAGCATTATACTATCTAGCTCTGTCCATGTTGTTGCAAATGGCAAGATTTCATTCTTTTTTATGGTGGAATAATATTCCACTGCTTATATATGGACACTTGGACTGCTTTATAATGTCTTGGCTATTGTAAATAATGCTGCACAAAACATAGGGGTGCATGTATCCCTTTGAATTAGTGTTTTCGTATTCTTTGAGTAAACACCCACTAGTGCGATTACTGGATCGTAGGGTAGTTCTATTTTTAACTTCTTGAGGAACCTCCATACTGTTTCCCACAGTGGCTGCACCAGTTTGGTTACCACCAACAGTGCATGAGGGTTCCTATTTCTCCACAGCCTCACCAACACTTGTTTCTTGTGTTGTTGATTTTAGCCATTCTGACAGGTGTGAGGTGATGTCTCATAGTAGGGTTTTTTTTCAAATGTAGTGTTGATTTGCATTTCCCTGATGATGAGTGATGTTGAGCATCTTTCATGTGTCTGTCGGCAATGTGTCTTCTTTGGAGAAGTATATGTTCATGTCTTCTGCCCATTTTTAAATTGGATCACTTGTTTTTTTGGTGTTGAGTTGTATCAATTCTTTATATATTTTGGGTACTAACCCTTTATTGGATATGTAATTTGCAAATATCTTCTCCCATTCAGTAGGTTGCTTTTTAGCTTTGTGGACTGTTTCTTCAACTATGCAAAGCTTTTTATTTTGATAGTCCTCATGTGCACTGATTCTTAAGTGGCAGTATTGAAGAGGAGTTGGAAGACTGAGGGGGTAAAAGGTTTGGGTTTCTGGTTAAGCTACACCTTTCTCTTGATCCTGTCTTACTCTTCTGCTCTGCTTTTGGGTTCCTGCGCCAAGGGGCACAGCTCAGAAGAATCTGGGGCCTTTAGATTTTTCAAGGAGGTGCATTTACTAGAGGAGCACATTTTTCTCTTATTATATTGACTTTCATGGCATATCGTTGACTTGCAAACTCCTGGTCCCTTTAATGTTTTTCCAAGCACTGGCTCTCCATAAGAGGTAAGGGTGAGAGTTGAGAGGTCAGGGGTCTACTCCCCTAACCTTTGGATGGAGGGGGTAAAGGAATGGGGAAGAAAGGCTCATCCTCCCAAAGCTACTTTGAGAATTCTATGTGTTTCGACACCATTCTGTTGACTCTTAAACCACTAATTGTAGATGTTATTTTATTTTTTTAAAGATTTTATTTATTTATTTAAGAGAGAGAATGAGAGAGAGAGAGAGAGAGAGAGAGCATGAGCAGGGAGAGAAGCAGACTCCCCATTGAGCAGGAAGCCCGATGTGGGGTTTGATCCCAGGACCCTGGGATCTGACCTGAGCCGAAGGCAGATGCTTAACAACTGAGCCATCCAGTTACCCCTAGACTGCTTTATTTTCTTTTTTTTTCTTTTTTTTTTTTTAAAGATTTTATTTATTTATTCATGAAAGACAGAGAGAGAGAGAGAGAGAGAGAGGCAGGCAGAGGGAGAAGCAGGCTCCCAAGGAGCAGGACGCGGGACTCGATCCCAGGACCCCGGGATCATGACCTGAGCCGAAGGCAGACGCTTAACCATCTGAGCCACCCAGGCGCCCCGGAGACTGCTTTATTTTAAATGACATTTCATCACTGATTTTCTGACACCTGGTGAAATACTAAGCAATGGGGAAGTTGTCTTTACTATAGTCCAGTATTGTTACATAGCATATATCTTCAAGTACTCATGCCCTCAAGTGCCTGATTTCACTGTCTCAATCAAATTGGTTCACAGGAAGGAAAGCTTGAGAAGGGGAAGGGAGGGGGGGAAATATATATATAGTTTAATGTTTGGCAAGAGGGAAGATGAAACTGCTAACCTAAAAGAAAAAAATGCATGTTGTTTAATCTTTATCCCGTTTGCAGTGTTTTCTTCCCTTTCCTGGAGAGTTTTGCCTTGGGGTAGAAAATTCGTAGCATTTAAAGGATTTCTTTCTTCCCAGACATAATCTAAATGCATATGAGCTAGCCACATTAAGGCAGAGTTGTTTTGGGGAAGTCTGAATACCAGATGTGTGACAGCAAAATATTGGTGTTTTTTTGTAATTTGGCTCAAATGATCATTCTGGCTCTTTAAAGGTGAAAGTAACTGACAATAACTACTAAATCATGGTAGAATAATGTACCCGCAAAATGTCTGTGCCCTTTTCTGAAACTTATAAATAGGTAACCTTACATGGAAAAATGGACTTTGCAGATGTGATTAAGGATTTTGAGATGTGGAGATTATCTTGGAGTACCCAAGCAGTCCAATGTACTCACAAGGGTCTTTAAAAAAAAATTTTTTTTTTTTTAAGTAGGCTCCATGCCAACATGGGCCTTGAACTCACAACCCTGAGATCAAGACTTGAGTTGAGATCAAAAGTCGATGCTTAACTGACTGACTGAGCCACCCAGGCATCCCTCACAAGCGTCTTTATAAGAAGGAGGCAGGAGGGTTTACAATCCAAAGAGATGTGACAACGTAACAGAGGTGGGAATGATGCAGCCACAAGCCAAGGAATGCTCGTGGTCCCTAGAAGCTGGAAAAGGCAAAGAATGGGTTCTCTGCATGTGTCCAGAAAGAACACAGCCCTCTGACACCTGGCTTTTAACCCTGTCAGGTCCATTTTGGACTTCTGACCTCTAGAACTGTAAGATAAATTTGTGTTGTTTTAAGCCCCTGGGTTTGTGGTAATCAGTTATAGTAAATTAATCCCATGATGATTCTTCTAGAATTGTAGACCTTATAAGGGAGGATATTTTATTCCAAACTTTATTACTGAGGCTGTGTACCTCTTCAACTCAGAGAAGCTTCTAAAAATTACTGTGACTGGGAAATATAAAGGGATGGGCCAAGGACAGATAAATATCCTGTTTTACTTTGTAATCCAACGTTTAGACAAATCTGTTTATCTTGGGCACATTCAGTGCTTTACTGTAAAGTTGATCTGTGTGCAGCAGAAGTGAGAGGGGGACCAATGAGCTGAAAGAGAACTCAATCAATCTGCTTCCTCCGTTTTTGCTTCAGTGCTTCATACAGGAAATCTATTGCTGTGTCAAGTTCCAGAGAAGAGGTTCTTCTGTTCCAACTTACTAATCAGCCTAAAACACATAGTGGAAGGAAGAGGCTGGTAGAAAGGGAGTGTCCTGGTGCTGATGGCCTAAGAGGATCCAGCCGGGAGCTGCTAACCAGAGAGAGCCCCACCATGTCCAGAGCTCCTTTCACACCTGTGGGGAGGCAAAGTACCAAGTAGGCAGAATACAAGAAATCAGAAATGCCCCGCACTTGGAGAACTTCTAAGCTATGGCTTCTACTGATGTTGACTGTCTTCTTAGTGCCCGGTAAGTCTTAATTCTCTGTGAGGGAGCGACAGGAGAATGGCCAGAAACGTGGCTCAGCTTTTGCTGAGTTTTCTTTGCCTTTCTTGTGGAGCGAGGCAAGATAATGCAATCATAGAGCTGGGGGGAGGGGGTTACTCTCAGATTTATTTCACTTTATTCTCTTCATTTTGCTCTTTGTCTTACTTATTTTACTTTGTATCCTACAGTACTATAGGTATCTCTATAATTCGCCTCACTGCCCACTTCCTTATTTCCCTGTTCCCCCCCACCCCATGCTTTTCTGAACGAGGCAGAATAAATCAAGTATTTTCTAGTAGGGATCCAAGTCATCTGGGTTTTCTTTGCCCTTCAAAAAAATTAAATAATAATCCCACCGCATTCAGGTCCAAAATGTTCACAGTATAAATTAGGAAAGTTTATTGCTTTTAATCGCCTTCTGTGGCCAGGTGCTTTTTAAAATAGAACGCACTCACAGTTTAGTGGTGCATGTGTGAGGTATGTCTATTTATCTTTAAGACGTGTAGGCTGTAAAAGACACTTTCTGGATGAGAGGACACTGCAACATCTAGGTTCTCGTAGGAGTTGTAGGGCACTGGGGGCTCTAGGGGGTTGTCCTGGTTTCACTACAGAGGTTGGTAGGAGTTGATGTGGGAGGGAGTTTTCAGGTTTCACTTTTAGTAAATGGGAGCAGCTGCAAGGGAACAGTGTAGTTGGCATTACATTTTATAATTTGATCATTGAAAAAAGAAAAGACTTATAAAATACTGCCCACCTTCCAGCAAAAAATCTGTTTTCCACATGACAGTCTTCCTGGTGAGCGCAAGTAAAATAACCATACTGTATTCCTGTGCCTTTCTACGCAGAATTTTCACATACTTTTTGTCCTTTGATCTGCAAAGCCAAGCAGTGAAGTAGGCATGGAAGACAGTTTTCCATTTTATGAAGGTAGAAGCTGAGGCCTTGAGAGGTGAATTGACTTGTCCAACACCACTTGTCAATGGCAGAGTCACACCCAGTCAGGTCTGTAAGCATCACTAGGCATTTGAATAGGCTTATGCCTTTACTAAAAAGCACCACTATTTATAACACCACTGAAAAAAATTATGTCCAGTCTTAGTTATAAGCTTAGTGGACTACTTACTCACTTAAGAAAAATCAAGTGATCTAAATATTTCAGTAGTTGAGATCTGATTGTGGAAAGCAAGGATCCAACTTGGCAGGGAAGCCAGCCGGGGGGCAAGAGGCTATTATTCATGTCAAGTTACACTATGACTTTTGGGTAAAGGAAAAAAAAAATCAAGATGAAAATGATAATCTTGAATTGTAATGGTTTAAAGGTTTGAATTTTAAAACGATTTCTGAACACAACTAGAAGATACTACATAAATCAAATCTCTGAAAGCTGTGCTTGTATAATTATAAAATTATTGAAATGTTTAGGGTCGAGATACAAAAAAAACCAAATTATATTACATGCAGAGATTTTCATGATAAATTCACCATGAAATAATTTAGAATAATGAGAAACAAACTACTTGGGGCATGACTTTATGTCTTTATTACTAATACTGCTTTGTTACTAATACTGCCAAACAGAAATAACTCACTTTATTATACAAGATAAATTTACAAAGGTGCCTAAGAACTAATAACTTCAGGGTGCCTGGGTGGCTCACTCGGCCTTCGGCTCAGGTCATGATCCCAGGGTCCTGGGTTGGAGCCCTGTGTTGGGCTCCCTGCTCATGGGGAGTCTGCTTGTCTCTCTCCCTCTGCACCTCCTCCTGCTTGTGTTCTCTCTCTCACTCTCTCAAATTAATAAATAAAAATCTTTTTAAAAAAGAACTAATGACTTCAATGTAAAACATAGCATTTAAAAAATCTATTTACTTTTCTGTTGACTTATTTGCCTATGAATTCAAGCAGTGTGGTAGCTGGTAGACAAGGTTTATAAAAAATACCTAAGGGGAAAAATTAAAACAATGTAAGTGGTACGCTGTCCAGCAAGGCTCTCCAACTCTATGTCTGGTTTTCTTCCCTCACATTCTCCTTACTCTAGCCTATTAGTATTATAGATTTTTTCTTGTGTTCAAATTATATTTTGCTATCCTAATCAATTTGATTCTACCTTTTACAAAAGTCACTGATATTAAGATCCTGATTACTAAAAAGGACTCCTCCACTTTCTTTCTCCTTTGGCTAATTTTGTTCATTTGTCATTATCTTCCGCTAGAGGGCAGGCAGTAACAAGAAGAGGAAATAAAAATGAAAACAGGGCTGTTGGTAGCTTGGGCAGGTCTGCAAAAGATGGAAAAAAAAAAGATGAAAAACAATTACAAAAGAGAAGGGGTTTGTTTTCATTAATTTCAGTCCTGTCTTACTTTTCTAGTTTGAGAGTTATGAATTCACATAACGTTTTCCTCTAAACATCTATACTTAAGTAATTAATAAAGTAATAAAAAGTATTAAGAACACTGAATTATTTATGGTGTGTATGTTTGTGTGTGTGTGTGTGTGTGTGTGTGTGTGTGTGTGTGTGTGTGTGTATAGTGCCTAAAAGTTATTAGCAATATAAATTAGGGAGATCAAGGTAAGATGAAAGAATTGGAGAACATTTTAAATTAGTCAGTCTTGAAATTATCTATGAATCTAGTAAAATCCAAAGATGGGAGATACAGGGGGTTGGAGTTGTTGAAGTCTTAATGGAGGAAATGGGTCTTGAATCCATTTCCAAATCCATCCAAACTTATGGATAGGTGGATAGGTGGGGAAAGGCAAATGTTCAAATTGAAATTGAATGTGTTGTATTATTAAATGCCCTTTTGCTTTTTCATCCATGCATTGAATATTTTGGTGCTTTTCATTTTCTCAGTGAAATCTCAATCTCTGGGCACCAGGGTGGCTCAGATGGTTGAGCGGCTGCCTTTGGCTCAGGTCATGATCCCAGAGTCCTGGGATAGAGTTCCACATCGGGCTCCCTGCTCAGCGGGGAGCCTGCTTCTCCCTCTCCCTCTGCTGCTCCCCCTGCTTGTGCTCTTTTGCTCTCTCTCTCTCAAATAAATAAATAAAATCTTCAAAGAAAAATGTCAATCTCCTTTCCCTGAATTTCTAGATTCTTATATATCTCTGTGTTAGGTTTAAAAGTTTGTCATGAGATATACTTTTTTTAATTTAATTTTATTATGTTATGTTAATCACCATACATTACATCATTAGGTTTTGATGTAGTGTTCCATGATTCATTGTTTGCGCAGAACACCCAGTGCTCCCATTCAATATGTACCCTCTTTAATACCCAACACCATGCTAACCCATCCCCCGACCCCCTCCCTCTAGAACCGTCCATTTGTTTCTCAGAGTCCGTAGTGTCTCATGCTTAGTCTCCCCCTCCGATTTCCGCCCCTTCATTTTTCCCTTCTTGCTATCTTCTTCTTCTTCTTCTTTTTAACATATAATGTATTATTTGTTTCAGAGGTACAGGTCTGTGATTCAACAGTCTTACACAATTCACAGCGCTCACCATAGCATATACCTTCCCCAATGTCTATCACCCAGCCACCCCATCCCTCCCACCCCCCACCACTCCAGCAACCCTCTGTTTGTTTCCTGAGATTAAGAATTCCTCATATCAGTGAAATCATATGATAATGTCTTTCTCTGATTGTTTTATTTCGCTTGGCATAATACATGAGGTATACTTTTAACCACTAGCTGTGTCATCTTTTTAAGAAATTGTTTACCCTCTTTAAATGATAATTTCCTCATTTGTGAAATGGAGGAGAAGTATGACACTTTTGAGAAATACAGAGTTTTCAGACAGGAAGGGCTTTCGAAACCTTCAAATTAAATCCTTTCATTTTATACGTGGGCAAATAAAGCCTAGCATTGTTCAAGGAATTACTAAAGATATCACCCAACTTTTTAGTAAGTGAACTGAGCGTGAAACTCACCCATAGTGTCAAACATATAGGGTAAAAGAGATGTGGCAACTATGTGTGGGAAAATAGGAGATTCCTGTCTAGGAAAAATAAGTCAAAGCTAAAATGTGAGTTAGTTATTCTGTCAGTTAATAAGTAAGGGTATGTCGGTCATGTGTCAGAAACTGTGCTTCACGCTGGAGATACTTGAACAAGACAGACAAATCACGCTCTCACAAAGCTTAGAATCTCAGAAGAGAGGTAAGCATTAAATAAATCATTTACACATAATATATTGTGTAAGAAGAAATAGAGAGTGACATAGAAATGTGTAATTGGCAAGTCTAGTCTGGTATACTATGAGGGTCAGGGAAGGTCACTTTGGAAGTGATGTTTGAGATGAAGATGAGCAGAAAAGAGCTAGGCCTGGAAGAGTTGAGGGACTCACATTCCAGGCAGGTCAAACAGCTTGTATGAAGGGCAGAGGGAGCTAAACTATGACTGCAGTGGTAAAAAAAAAACAACAAGGAGAAATCAGCTGTTTAGAGGTCCAGTTGGGGTTCTGGGAGTGGGGGAGAATGATGAGAAAAAGTGCAGAGAGAAAGATGGGCAGATGAAACTTGGGGGAATGTCTGCATTAATGTGCCTCTGGACAAGGACAGGCTTGCAGAGAGAGTGGAGGAGACAGAGCAAACAAAGCACAAGGGTAGTGGTAGAGGCTAAGAAAAGATTTTTACAAGGAAAGGGAAGTGGTAAATAGCATCAAAATCTTCCAAACAACCTAGGGCACCAGCCCTGAAGAAAGGCTGAAAGTTTGACTTTCAAGGAGCTGGTGACCTTCAGAATTGTGTTTTGAATGGAAGCGTGTAGGAACCACAAGATTGCTGGTGTTGAGGAGAGGGTGGGTGTGGAGGAAATTGAGGCTGTATTCACAGACCACTCATTCTAGACGTTTGGCATTAGCAAAAGGAGAAAGGATCATAGCTAGAAGGAGAAAGCAGCATCTAATTTCTTTTCTTTCAGTCAGCATTGGGAGAAACCTGAGTGTGTTCAAAGGGTGTGATTTGAGAACATTCAGTGACTCAGTAAAGGTGCTTTTCCAAACTGGGCATGTGTATATGTAGCTGTTAGTTGTTTAGTGATTTATTTTCTCTTTTATTGCCATTTTGTTAGTTTGCCATGAAATGCTACCTTTCTCCAAAGGTTGAACTATTACATAATACGAGAATATCTGGTTATGTGATCTTATTTTGTGCTATTGATGATTTTTCAGAAAAAATGTCCAAGTCAAAATAATAAAATCAAGTTATTTTTGTTTTCCAAATAATCATTCCATCTATTGTTCATTGGCTCCCTCCTAGATGTTCCTCAAGGGTTATTCTAAACCAGTAAATAAGCTAGCTGAGAGTCACCTATAGAACCTAAATCATTAAACATACTGTGATGCCATCTCAAACCTACTTAATCAGACTTAATCAGGGTACAGAGTCTGAGATCTGGGCTTTCGTAAATTTTTGCAGGTGGTTCTGACAGGAGCTTGGATTTAAACACTGTCCTAGGTCTTTATCACCCAAACTATCCCTCTTGTCCCTCATACTCAGCAGATGGCTGCTCACTTTTGATTTACCTATCATCCAATGTGGATTTCTTTAACTTTCCCAAATGATGACCTTTCTGAGGGTAGAGACCTTACCTCATGCATCCTATCACCCCCAGAGCTCTGCACAGCTACCTAATGCTAATTAGGTAGACACTCTGAAAATATTCGTCAACCTGAGCTTCCTCAAAATGTCTCTTGTGTCTGTAACCTCCTTTGCCCTTTCTGCTTCTCTCTTAGAGACTAAGTATTTTCTTCTTCTTTTTTAAGATTTATTTATTTACTTTATAGAGAGAGAAAGCGCAAGCTGGGGTAAGGACAGAGGGAAAGGGAGGGAGAGAGAGAGAGTCCTCAAGCAGGCTCCCCACTGAGCAGGGAGCCTGACATGGGGCTTTATCCCAGGATCCCAAGATCATGACCTGAGCTGAAATCAAGAGCTGGTCACTTAACCAACTGAGCAACCCAAGCGTCCTAGTATCGGTCTTTTCAAAAGCAAACTTCCACTTTGCTTTGGCCTCATTTCCTGCCAGTACCTCTAAGAAGATCCCGCTTTACCATCACTGTTGTAAATTCTAGCTCTCCCTCTTTCTATCTACAAATATGCTGTACTCTCCTCTACTGGATACCTTCTCCCTCCTCATAGTTCCAAGTGTCACCCCATCTCTCTCCCTCAGGTTTGACGTGAAAGGATAAAGCCCCTTGTCATTCTCCCGTACTTTCAGCGTTGAAAATCTTGAAAGGATAAGTCTCCATGTATTGAGAGTTGCTTATGCTTATCTCCTCCTGTCTTGTGCTCGTCCCTCTGTCCTAACACTACTATCTTACAGCCACTACAGGTCTCTGACCACCTTCTTGTTAGTAAATCATAAAGTCTCTTAGTCCTTACTTTAAGACTTTTCCCACGTGATTTGTTTTCGATGATTCATGTCTTGAAATCTCCTCCCTGGTTTAAGGCATTGCATTTACTTTCTTCTCTTCTTCATTTTTGCTAACTCTGCTTCTTTCAACAGATTCCTAATTATAAATGTTTTTGAGACTCTGATTTTGGCCTCTTCTCTAATTTCCACATCAGAGATGGCAATTTGGCAGCCCGTGGACTAGATCTGGCTTGCAGACACTTTTAGTTGGCTCATGTAATATTTTTAAAAATCTGAATTAGTTGCCATTACCTTAAAATTGGGAGATTTTTAACCCAAAACCCCTGACCTAGTGTGTAGGGTTGCTGTGAGGATTAAGTTAAATTATGTATATAAAGCACTTAACACTGTGTCTGAATTTTACATTCAAAAGATGGTATCTTAATTATTATTTTGTGGTTTTCAAATATCTTTCATAGATATTATTTCAAAACTTATTTTAATTAGCCCTTAGAGATCAACTTTCTTGCTGTTCAGTTTTCTGGAATGAAAAACTGCTGAAATTAATATTCTAGTACACATATCTTTGCATATTGATATGTATGGATATTCACTATCCATTCAACACGTTGTCCTTTGTGATCACTGATACACATTTCTACATCTGTCCTGGGCTAGGGAACAAATCACTCCCTATTAACTAGTTTTAGACTATGTGATGGTAACTGCCTGAAAAAAAACTTAACCCAACAATATGGGTTTTATTAGCACTGTGTCCTGACCAACTGATACAGTCTTTGTGATGATATCATTTTGGAAACTAGGGTCAAATTTGTTATTTACCATAACTCGTTTTGCTTTCCATATTTTATTCATCCATGGAATTCATTATTGGATTCTTATGCTTTGGAGCTTGTTACTTAAACTTTTCTCACTCTTCCTTTTTATAAATGATCTGGGTGTTTTATTTTTCTCTCTGTGTTGTATCTGAAGAGTATATAGTTACCATCTAAGTCACCTTTCAGCATATTACTTAACCTTATCTTTTGTTGGCCTGTTCATATCATTGCCCATTTTTTCCATTGTGTTGTCCATTTCTCTCTTTTTTTTATTGGTTTATGTGTTTTCTGTGTATTTTTTGGAGGGAATTAGCCTTTTGTTTATCATAGATGTTCAAAATATTCCACAGGTTTTTGCTCGTCAACATTAGCTTACACATTTTTTTTTCTTTTTTGCCATACAGAAATTTAAAATTCTATAGTCATCTTTCTCAATGTTTTCTTTTGTGGTTTCTGTTTTGTACCAGGGTTAGAAAAGTTTCTTTACTCATAGTGACAATTGTCCCAGTTTGCCTTGGACTTTCCTGGTTTTATTTTTATTTATTTTTATTTTTTTAAAGATTTTATTTATTTATTTTAGAGAAAAAGAGAGCACAAGCAGGGTGAACAAAAGAGGGAGAGGGAGAAGCTGGGTCCCCACTGAGCACAGAGTCAGATGGGGGAGGAGGGATGCTCAATCCCAGGACTCTGGGATCATGACCTGAGCTGATGGCAGACACTTAACTGAGTGAGCCACCCAGGCGCCCCGACTTTCCTGGTTTTAGCACTAAACATCCTATGTCCTAGGAAACCCCTCATTCCCTAGTGAACTGAGATGTTACTCCATGTCCCATTTAAGATAAAAAAAAAAATTACCTACGTTTTCTTCCAGTATATTTATCTTCTATCTATCTATCTATCTATCTATCTATCTATCTATCTATCTATCATCTATCTATCTATCCATCTATCTATCATCTATCTATCTATGATTTCAGTCTTTGGTTCATTTTATTTTATTTTTGTGTGAGAAGTGAGGTAGGAGTCTGTTTTGTTTTGTTTTTTTCTAAATGACTAGGTAGTTTTCCTAATACCATTTATCAATGATATAAATAATTATCCTCCCCCATATGAATTTGAATGACCGCTGTTATCAGATACTAAATTCCTCTATGTATAGATTAAGTAACTGAGGTTCAGAGAGCAATCTGTGCCGGATTGCAGAGGTAATAAATGGAAGAGCCAAAATATTGGTCAATTTTCTTTACTTTAATTTTGGTGTTTTTCTGAATTTGTTCTGCTAGAACTTTGGGGTTTCCATCCAATATTTAGTTTATTGAACACCTAATTAGGTGTTGTCTGCTACTAAATTAATACCTTTGAAAATGTAAATCACTTCTATAAATTAAAGCATAATAACAGCATCATTGATGCTATGATACAAGGATCAATTGCTCACATTGTCATGTTAAAAATGTAAGTACTAATCGTACTTTTTGTGTTTCTTTGAACTTATTATTTTAATTTTCTTTTACATTAACATATATATTGCAGAGTATATGACATATGTGCATTTCAAAGAACAATTACACAGTGAATGTTTATGAAAGTTTATGTAAGTTCTACCTCCCAAACTTTGCTGTAAGCTGTTATCTTTTGGGATAATCATTCCCTGCCTTTTTTTTACATTTTACCATGTACGTATCCAGCCCCAAACAATAACAGTTATTTTGCCCTTTTGTTTTTTTTTTTTTGGATTGCATATAGATGAAATCATACTGTGTATATCATTTTATCACTGCCTTCACTTGCTGAATAGTATGTGTGAGATTTACTCATATTTAAGTTTGTAGTTGTAGTATATTAATATAAATAATTTTTATCCTAAAATTTCAAGTGCTTGCAAAATAGTTTTTTTTCCTTGAAAAAGTTCTGGTGCAGAAATAACAAATATGATTTAAGATAAGAAATCTCCTATTTCGTATTTCAGTTTCTCTCTTTTTCGGAAGCAAAGATTCATGATAATGGAAATATTAAGCTATAATATATATGAAGGAGAAAGTTTTCATTTTAAAAACATGTTATATTTTATATGCCTAAAATAGCAAATATTTATTTTTCTTTCCTGTTCTACTTCCGTAGGAAGATACATTTGTCTCAGGGAAAAAAATTCTGAAATTATTTTGTGAGACTAGCATAATAGCAAAAGATGAGATTCTCTTATTTTGGCCTTGGTCTCTTTCTTTCTTTCTTTCTTTCTTTCTTTCTTTCTTTCTTTCTTTCTTTCTTTCTTTCTTTCTCCTTCCTTCCTTCCTTCCTTCCTTCTTTCTTTTTCTTTTCTTTTCAATATTTATTTGTTTATTTGAGAGAAAGCATGGAGGGGTGGTCAGAAGAGCAGAGGGAGAGGGAGAGAGAAACCTAAGGGGACTCCTCACTGAATGCAGAGCCCAATGATCCCACGACCCTGAGATCATGACCCTGAGATCATGACCTAAGCTGAAACCAAGAGTCCAGGGCTTAACCAACTACATCACCCAGGTGCCCAGCCCTGGGTCTCCAGATTCTCGTTTTCTATAGTCCCTTCAGGCCCGTGTTGTCTGCACATAATAGTACTTTTATTTAGAATATCCTTCCCTCTCTCTTTTATTATTGGTTTCTTGTCTATTGGATCTTGTATTAATTACCTATTGTTACATAATAAATTACCCCCAAACAAATATTTATTTTCTTGCAGTGACCCAACGGGGGGAGAGAGAGAGAGAGAGTGAGAGGGAGGGCGCATACTGGGATAGAAACCACAGTCTTTTTATAACCCACTCGCGACACTGACATCCATCACTTTTGCTATATTCTATGCATTAAGTGAATGAGTGAGTCCAACCCACCGTCAAGAGGAGGGAATTTTACAGACATGAATATCAGGAAGAGAGAACACTGGGAACCACCTTAGGGGCTGTCCACCACCTCAAGACTAGGATAAGTTGCTCAGGGTACATTTTTCACTTTTCATTTATTGCTATTGCAATTTCACATAATTATTTAATTATTTGGTTAATGTTTATTGTTCCCAGTAGACTGAAACTCCATGATAAATAGACATTTATTAAGTGCCTAGCTACTATAATTGAATAAATGACTATTAATATAGCTTCTAGTTGCCTTCCACCCGTCCAAAAGTTCTAATATCCTGATAGGGGGTCACTCAGGTGCCATTTGGATGAAAACTGCTAGTGATCATAATCTGAGCATAATCTTAGAAGGCAGAAAACATTTCCTTTATTTCCAAAATTTATCATAAAATTAATGCACTAAGCTTCAGGCAGCTTTAGTAGAGAAAAGATTCACATGAGTCTTTTGTTTCAAGCATTCCCATTTGCTATTTATAAATAACAAAATTTTGGAGAGAATTGGTGATGCTTTCAATTATTCCTACAGGGTAATACTGCTTTTAAATTATATATCAGAAATAAAATTATAATTCAGGCTCCCTCTTCAAAAGTACAAAGTTCATGGATTTTTTTTTTTTTGGAAGGCTACCATGGACTTTCATAATTCTTAGATCTCAGTGTGAAAACCGCTGCCTTAGAGGAAGAAATATAGCCTATTTGGGTGACAATTCCTTTTCAGGATCTGTGAAAAAGGACACAATTTAATTCCACAACTTCTTGCTTAAATTCATTCGTAACTGTCGGGAAATAATACTTTTATGTCTAACCTACATCAGCAAGATGCAGTTTTATAAAATGCAATATGAACATTCACTAACTAAAATGTTAAGTTTGGTATTTAAAGCTTTCTGGAGGCAGAAGTAAAGGTTGAAAGTAAAGGTTTCTGTACTGTATTGACTTTACCATACTGTTGATTAGAAAAAGTTATGTGCTTAGTGTAGCTAAATAAAGGTTGTTCTAGCAGTGTAATTTGAGTTTCCAGGTCTTTGTGTGATTAAGATCTCAGCCTCAAAGTTGCATTTATTTTAAATGAAACCTTGAATCTTTAAGTGAGGTGTACTGCTTCTTTATAACTGGGTTTAATACCTCAGTCTGTAATGTGCTTCGAATACCTTTCATGAGTTATTCCTCATTAATTAATTTAAGCACGAGAGTCTATGTTTTGCAGAGGGGAAACCTAGAGCGTATGGATTCATTTAATTATCTAAAATGATTCAGAAAAGAAGCAGAGTGAGAAGTAAAACCCGTATCTCTCATATTTTGCAGCCATTGCTAATCCACAATTGTCCAGCACTATATTTGTTATAATAACTTGTGGAGTTTTGAAGCTTGAAAGCTTGAAACCTCAAATGTAGAATGAAATAATTCTATTACTTGGTTTTCCTTATGAAAAACATTAGGATATTTCCATAGATCTCAATGTACTGAAATGTTATTTCAATGTATTCTGTATTCTGTTTTTTTCAAAGTGGTAAATTCATTCAATGTTAAGTAACAATAAAGATGACAAGTGAAGATGGAAAGACCATAATAAGCAATAAGAATGACTTCTAGTTAGTTATTAGCTTAGAGGCCCCAAGTTCTGTAAAGAAATGTCAAAAGAAATGTACTATAAATGGAACTATACCACATGATTCTCTTTTGCAGATATATGGGCATCTTATTAGAGCATAGCAAATACTTTAGGCTCCAGTTTTGCCCCCAGTTAAGCATTATTTTAGCTTAAAAGTCATTGTATTAGCGTCCTTACTGCTTTGTTTGCATTCTCCTCAAAGAAACTGCAAAGGAATGAAAGGGCAAGAAATCTTTAACTTTTTCGTTTCCCATCGCCACACACTGGAAATAATACATGAATCTTAGCAACCCCAGTAACTATTGGAGGATGGCATAATCCACATTCTAATTAGGTTACTAGCAGTTACTTGACCCGGGGTTTTTATTGGGAGTGGTGAAATATCAACAATGCCTATCTCTCACTTTTTTAGTCAGGACAGCACAGCAGACCACAGGATTTTAGAATAGATAAAAACTGTTTAACCTCACAAAAAAACCATGTGCTCTTTCTGAGAGCCTCCCCCCCACTGGAGGAAGCCTTTGGAGTATGGCTTTGCACAGTCATGCCCATACAATGTCTGTTGTGTGGGTGGTGTATGCTGGCTCAGGCTTATGACAATGACAATTTGGGAAAGGAAACTTCTGGTGCTCAAAGTGAGTAAGAGGTTTCATTTGTACTAAAATCACAAAGCAATCTTACTTCTGCTGATGCTTTTGACTTAGATGGAAAAGTTTTTTTTTTAAACATTATTTTCAGGGTCAAGCGTTTTTCCATTTGTGTTTTGTTTTGTGTTTATTTGTGTGGATGCGTGTTCTAATGTTACGTGTGTTAAAATCTGATGTTTCTGATACTGTATTTAATTTAATTGAGGGGCAATTTAGGTACCATTGACTGCATCCATTTAAAGGGTACAGTTTGATGAGTTTTGGCATATTCCTGTGAATCATCACAAACAAGATACAGAACATTTCCATTATTCCCCAAGTATTCCTCCAGGTATATTTGCAGTTCATCCTTGCCTTTGTCCCTATCTGTAGGCAACCACTGATCTGCTGTTTGGCACCACAGACAGATGAGCTAACATTTGATCTTATAGCATTCTTTTTGTGTAGTGTATAGTGTATGCTCTTTGTGTTTGCTTGTTTCACGCAACAGAATGAGTTTGAGAATCATCAAGGTTGTTGTGCGTTCCTTTTGTTGCTGAGTAGTAATCCATTATACGCGTGATACAGATCCATGTATCTGTTAATTGATATTCAGGTTGTGTCCAGCTTTTGGCTGTTGTGAATGAAGCTGCTGTGAGCATTCATGCACAAGTCTTTGCATGGACATATGTTTTCATTTCTCTTGAGTAAATACCGAGGATTGGGAGGGTCAGGTTGTATGGTGGGCACATGTTTGACTTAAAAAAAAAAAAAAGGCCAGGAGTTTTCCAGTGTAGTTTCCACTACCACTGACAATATAATTATTGAAAATAGGTAAAGAATTTTTTACAATTATTTTTGTCATTAAGTTATATTCCACTAGAGCCATACAGTCAAATTGCTGCGTTTTGAAAGTCAGTTGGAATAACTGCTCTATACGTGGTTATGCAACAAATTCTACGTGCAGTTAGGTTCATTTGTTTCACTTTGCTTCGTAATTTTAGTGTTTACAAGTAATTTGGTTATGCTTTATAATTATGGAAAGTGGTTACATAGTTCCAAAGTCAAATCTATAAAATCGGAGACATATCATTTCTATACCGGTTCCTATTTCATCGATTTAGTTTTGAAATTATAAGCTAGGAAAGAAAGAACACACACACACACACACACACACACACACACACACACACACACACCCTTCCCATCATAGCTTAGATGAACAGTAGTGTACTATATACAATTTTGTATATCCTGCTTTTTCTACTTAACAATATATCTTGGAGATCCCTTCATAATAGTTTATAGAACTATCCCTCATTCCTTTTAAGAGTTTCATTATATTTCATTTGGTGGATGTACCATAGTTTAGAAAACTAATTCCCTATGAGTGGCCATTGGGTTATTTCTAAAATTCTTTCTATTACAATGTTGTGGTGAATAGTCCTGTTCATGTATTCTTTTCGTACTCTTGCGTGTATCTTTAGGATAGATTCTGAGAATTGGTATTGCTGGGTCAGAAGAGGAATGCATATGTAATTTTGCTATATATTGCCAAACATTCTACATTCCCAACAGCATTATATCGGCATGCCTATCAGGGAGCTGTGCAAACCACTCTTCTAAACACTGAGGATGTGGAATGAGAAACATAGATGAAAATCCCTGCCTTCATGGAGCTTACAATATAGCGAGGGAGTGATGAGTTTGGCCCACGAATTTCGGCAATTGTCTCCAACCCTCCTCCTTAGCTTAACTATTCCTATTCCTATTCAGATCCAGAATTCATAATGCATGTGTCCATATGCCATTATAATCCTGATTCTATTTTCTTGCCATTTGATGTACTCTTTCAGACCTTGGTCTCTCAGTGTTTCCCCAAAAACATGGCTTGGACTTGCTTCTTTGACTCTCTTAATTTAGATTAATTTGGGTAGTGTATTTCTTACGATCCAACCCTTGGTTTCTATTCAGTGTAGTAGGACCTACTTGCACAAGAATAATTGGGCAATTAGAGCAGCTTACAAGCTGGGCAGCCTTGGACAAATTGCTTCATCACCATGAGTCTACATTTCTTTATCAGTAAAATGACGTTAAAATACTTGTCACTATGGGGAGGCTGAAATAAATAACATATGCTAGTTACCCAAAATTTGTCCTTTGTGCAAATGCCCCAAAATTGTTATTTTAAAAACAATGTTTTATTAAAGAAAATGGTAGCTCAGAGGAGCAGTGGGTTCAAAATTTCTCCGGAAAAATACTGTGCACTAAATCTTACCCTAAAATGTTTCTCTTTGCCAGTCAGGTACACCCACACCAGAAGTGTATCATTTCCTTGTGAACACTTTCTAGGAGTTTTGTGCCTTCCACAGTGAGAACCTGCCAATATCCAGCCTCAATTCTAATCACACATCTGTCGTTTCACACTTAATGGCAGCACTGAACTATTTGTAATTCTTTGAAAGTCCCATGTAGCTTTCTATCTTCTAAATGACTTTCTTTCTGTGTGCAAAAAGATTTCCTTCTGTCTCCCTGCAGAACTCATCTACTGAAATCCAGCCCAAATATCACCTGTTGTAGAGAATCTTCCCTAATCTTTTACCCTTGCTCTCTTAGAATTAAACATTTTTTCTTTTTAACTTCTGGACATTATGTTTACTTCTATCATCACTCTGAAAACTTTACCTTCTAATCGTATAAATAGCTGCTTCCTTGCCTGGACCTTAAGCTCTTGGAGAGAAGAGGGCATTGTTTATTACGATGTTTCTATGCTTCGTGAGTACTTTGCCAGGAGTTGCTGCTCAAAAAAAAAAATGTTTATTAGCAATTCCTACTTAGAGTTTGCCTTACAAAATTTGAGCTTAATAGACCATTGTCTATATGATATGATTTCAACAATGTTTAGGAAAATTCTTTTTTGTTCCATACCAACACTCAATGAACACATCACTACTAAACTTTATTTTTTTAATTAAATTAAAATTTTTTATGTTATCTTAGTCCCCATACAGTACATTACTAATTTTTGTAGTGATCCATGATTCATTGTTTGCATATAACACCCAGTGCTCATTGCAATACGTGCCCTCCTTAATACCCGTCACTGGGCTAACCCATTCCCCCACCCCCTCCCCTCTAGAATCCTCAGTTTGTTTCTCAGAGTCCATCGTCTCTCATGGTTCATCTCTCCCTCCGATCTCCCCCCTTCATTTTTCCCTTCCTTCTCCGAATGTGCTCCATGCTATTTCTGATGTTCCACAAGTAAGTGAAACCATATGGTAATCGTCTTTCTCTGCTTGACTTACTTCACTTAGCGTTTCTTGACCTACTCACTGGTGCCCGAAAAGCCTGTAATGGATGGTAAAAACCATTTCTTTCACAATTTGAGGTAAAGTAAATGGACATAAGCCAGGAATAAGAAATACTGTGACTAGAATATAAAGACAGGAGGGTGGTGACAGACACTCTGGATCTAAAGCAGGGGTATGCCAAACAGGTAGGAAGTTCAAGTCAAAAGTTCATCCTGGGGCAAACTGTCCTGAGACTTATTGCCTGTCATAACTTATGTTTTTATTGGCAACCGCAATCCAAAAAATGGCCTGAAGAATGTGAAAAAAGTGTGACTTTACCTAGGAGTCAGAAGAATACTAATATGTATTCTTCTGATCATCACCTATCTCTTTTCAGGGTATGTACCTGCAGGAGTGCAAAGTTCTGGGACACCAAGAAACTTAACACAGCAGCAAATGGATAAGGCCAATTACAGTTTGGGTAACAGTCATCTTTTAATGATAATTCTATTAGAAGCGTGCTTGATGCTGGTATAGTTTTTATGTTACGAACTTGAATTGTCTTATATGTAGTTATAGACTCTTGTTTAAAAGTGTCTAAATATAATCTTGTTTGTTTTATGAAGAGTTCTTAAGTTTTTCACTCTAAAATTATTTCTGTGCTTATTTAGTATCTTTTTCAAGAATGGTGATCGCTAAGCCAACCAATGGCTTGTCAAAAATCTTTCACTGGGGGTGTTATATGCAAACAATGAATCATGGACACTACATCAAAAATTAATGGTGTAATGTATGGTGATTAACATAACACAATAAAAAAACTAATGATGTAATGTATGATGACTAACATAACATAATAAAATAAAATTAAAACAAAACAAAACAAAAAACTAATGAAGTACTGTATGGTGACTAACATAACATAATAAAATAAAAGAAAGAAAAATTTTTTTTCATACAATTTAGGAAATATTACAATTTTCATTCAATATTTGAAACGGGTTAAAAAAATAGGTCTTAGCTGATATTAGTAATTTATTGTCTGTGTTCCCCACTCAGCCCTACTGTCTCCCAAAGTTGCCATTATAGTTAACTTTTTCTTTATATTTTAAATTTTTTTTTTAAAGATTTTATTTTATTTATTTATTTGAGAGACAGAGAGAATGAGAGAGAAAGCACATGAGATGGGGGGAGGGTCAGAGGGAGAAGCAGACTCCCTGCTGAGCAGGGAGCCCGATGCGGGACTCGATCCAGGGACTCCAGGATCATGACCTGAGCCGAAGGCAGTCGCTTAACCAACTGAGCCACCCAGGCGCCCTATATTTTAAATTTTTATTTTTGTTATATACCTCACTTCATTGAAAAATAATTCCAGTGACTCCAAAATGCATTCCTGGACTTAAAAATATGCTTTCTAATTTCACTCAATTATTCACCATCTAGAAAAATTAGATTCCTGGTCAACTACAGAATAAAATAAGTAAAATAATTATATAAACTATAAATCTAAAGGTTGGAAACAATGCATCAATGTGCCCCCCAAGAATGGTGGGTTGAATGGTGTCCCCACAAAGAAATAGCCAGCTGAAAGCTGTGAATGTGGCTGCATTTAGAAAAAGGGTCTTTGAAGATGTAATTAAGTTAGAGCGCTTGAGATGAGATCATCCTGGATGAGAGTGGGCCCTAAATCCAATGACAAGAGTCCTTAGAAGTGAAGAGAAAAGGAGAGGACACAGGGAGAGGAAATATGAAGATAGATGCAGAGATTGAAATGACACATCTACAAGCCAAGGAATACCAAGGATTGCTAGTTGCCACCAAAAGCTGGAAGAAGCAAGGAGGATTCTTCCTAGAGCTGTTGGAAGGAACACAGCCCTGCTGCCATCTTAGTCTCAGACTCCTGGCTTCCAGAAATAGAAGCGAATACATTTCTGTTGTTTTATGTGATCACGTTGACTGTCTTATATTAAGGCGGCCCTAGGTGACTTATGTAATCAGTCATTAAGTTACTTTCCTACTATAAATATATTTTAAAAAACACAATTCACATTTGTTTGTCTGTATATATGTACCTTGTGAAAGTGTTAAATTAGACCTCTGATGTTAACAATGTAACAGTATAATCTTTCTGAACTTTAAAGAAAATTTGGTTTCAGATAAATAAAGAAATCACAGCACCGTTGGTCAGAAGGTTGACACAAATTTTTTTACTACTTTGGTGTATATGAAGCTTCAAGCGAGACTGGATAAGAATGCTTTCTATTTTCAATGAAGATACTTGATAGGAAATCAGCATTCCATGGCAACTAGCTGCGGTGGAGATAATAAAATGAAAGGACTCATATATCAACAATTAAAAAAGTTTAAAAAGCATTTCCAGTATCATAAAAGTAATTAGAGGGATATTTATGAAAATAAGCATTTTCTTCTCTTCTGAAAACAATCCTTTTGCACACTTAAGAGCACATTCCGATTTGTGGGATTCATCTCTGACATGAGAGGCCACAGGCATCTTGTCTGGGAATATCTGCAACTTCATTCTTATCAGATATAACTAAAGCCGTGTCTGGATAGTATAGGATTCTATTAGAAGAACCTGGTCTGGCATTGAGTGATGTCTTCATAACTGATTTGAATGAAGTTTTCAAACACTATACTTTAAATCAAGAGTCAGTAAACTATCACTCATGGGCAAAATCCAGCCAGCTCATTTTTGTAATTAAAATTTTATTGGAAAAAAGCCATGCTCATTTACTTATGTATTATATATGGCTGCTTTCTCACTGCAATCGTAGGATTGAATACTTTCAATGGAGACCATATGGACTGCAAAACTTCAAATGTTTACTCTTTGGCCCTTTATGGAAAAAGTTTGCAGTTTTTGATTTTTCTCTTCCAGTACCCCCAGCCCACCTTACTTCTATCCCTTATTCCTAATACAACTTAGAAATTTCCTTGTGACACTTCCAAATGGAAACTACAATACCATCATCAAGACTACCCACATCCTAAATTTTCTCTCATTATAAACCCTCATTCTTGGCTGTTGGTGAATTTGACAAAGGAAGAAACTGTTAGACCTTAGACCTCTAAGAAGCCGGGTGTGATAGGATGGGAGAGGTCTGGAAAGGCTAAGTTAGACTGTGTTATAATAGAACTTTTAAAATCTAGAATGTCTAAGTTATAGCTCGATTTCAGTAAGCCCTCTGAGGTCAGCTCTGACTTATCTGTTTCTGGAATAGATTCTTGAGCCCAATATGAGCTAAATTTAATCGTTACAACTTTATTTTTCAAAAAAGATTTTATTCATTTATTTGAGAGACAGAGAGCGCATGAGCAGAGTGAGAGGTCAGAGGGAGGAGCAGGCTCTCCACTGAGCAGGGAGCCCAATGCAGGACTCGATCCCGGGACTCCAGGATCATGACCTGAGCTGAAGGCAGACGCTTACCTGACTGAGTCCCCCAGGTGCCCCACAACTTCATCCTTTGCCTTCTTTCCATTCCAAGCCAATACAACTTCGTTGCCTAAAAAAGCCTAATTATTTTAGAGGCCTGACTATGCTTACTTCTTAGGCCTTTAGTGAATTTCTTTGTTTATTTTTTAATGTGGTAGAATTGGGTACATAATTAGAATGGGAAGCAAGAAGTACATTTTCATAAACAGAGGACTCATAAAATGCTTATTAAATGGTGGTCTTATAAACCCAGAGGAAGAACTTTATTAGGCTCTTAAATCATAGAAGTATTATTTTTTCATTTTTTTTTTTTTAAAAACAATACTTAAATGGGAATTCTCAGAAACCAAGTTTGAAGTAGACTAGAACTATTTGATTGTCAGCAACTCTACAGATTGCAAGGAAAGGAATACATGCTGATCTCAGGAATTACACACAGAAACTTGAGTTAGGTGAAGAATGTCATTTCTCTCTCTGTTTCGGCTTCATTCTTCAGAAGGTAGATGTATTAGTCAGGGTTCCTAAGAGAAACGGAACAATGAGAGATCTATCTAATCTATCTATCATCTATCTATCGATCTATCATCTATCTATCTATCATCTATCTATCTACCTATCTATCAACGTATCTAGAGAAATATTTATTTTAAAGAAGTGGTTCACATGATTGTGGAGGCTTGGCGAATCCGAAATCTGCAGAGTGGGCCAGCAGCCTGAAGACCCAAGGAACAGTTGTAGTTTGAATCTGCAGGCAGTGTGCTGGCAGAATTCCTTTTTCAAGAAGGTCAGTGTTTTTCTACCAAGGTCTTCAACTGATTGGATGAGGCCCACCCACATTTTGGAGGGTTTTGTTTTACTCTAAGTCTACTGATTTAAGTGCAAATCTCATCTAAAAAATACTTTCACAGACACATCTAGGATACTGTTTAACTAAATAGTGAGGAGCCACGGCCTAACCAAGGTGACACATAAAATTAGCCATCGCAGTAGGAAAAATGAGGGAAAAAGAGGGATGAACCCTTCTTCTCAATCTGGTTCCAAAATTCTTGAGAAAGTAATCTGATTGGCATCTGGGTGAGGTGCTCACAACTGGATCAAGCAACTTTAACCAACTGAGCCACCCAGGCACCCATGGATCAAGTGACTTTAATCTGGGGGTGTCATGTGGAGAAAGCACTATACACAGCCTAGCTCATGTGAGGTACCCATGATGGACCAATCCACTGTGACTAAGAGAGTGATGGAGTCAGGCTACCTTGTACAAAACTGTTGTCAAGTATACAGCATGGTGTCCCATAAATGGAATCATTGATTAAGGGTTTCTAACATAATTTTCAAGTGTTAACGTGTTTTTCCACTTGATGGAGTAACTTCTTTTTTTTTTTAATTTTTTTTATTGTTATGTTAATCACCATATATTACATCATTAGTTTTTGGTGCAGTGTTCCATGATTCATTGTTTGTTCATAACACCCAGTGCTCCATGCAGAACGTGCCCTCCTCAATACCCATCACCAGGATAACCCATCCCCCTCCCCCCCTCCCCTCTAGAACCCTCAGTTTGTTTTTCAGAGTTGATGGAGTAACTTCTAATTTCTGTTTTGCAAAGCTTTTTGTGGAATTTATTTAGAGTTAACTGATTTTCTGTCATGGTTTCTGTAAGATTTGTGGATACACAGTGGCTTGCACTCCATTTAGGCACCTAAAATTGCTTTCTTTTACTTTTCTTTGAATATTTTCTAGCTACAACAAATAAGTCATCTGTGGAAGGAAAGCAGAGCAAGCTCACACCTCCTGTGGAAGGTAATATGGTTTTTAATTTTTTCTAGAGGCCAGTATTAAAGGGAGGAAGTGTGGAACTTCCTTAGAAGCATAGTTGACAGTCTGGTCAGGGGGCCAGGCTTGAGCCCAGTTGAAGAGTATGGTGATCTGAATGCTGTGGTGTGAGGGACCCTGAATGACCCCGGTCCTCCTCCCACAAAGCAGTTCAATTCCATGGGAAGATTATGGAGCTCTCTCTATCAGGCACTGTGCCGGGCTTTGTGGGGAGCACAGAGATGAGCAAGGTGAGCCAGACTGCCAAAGCGCCCTAAAGGGGTTCAGTTTTGTGGGGGAACCCAGAAATAAGCACAGATACCCTATAAAACAGAGGAGATAAGCCCTCACATCAGGTGTGCCGGGAATGTAGAAGAGGGAGAGAGAGCACCAAAGCCTGAGAAGGCCTCAAGGAGGATGCAGCATGTGAATTGGCTCTTGAAGGAAGAGGAGGGTTTTCATAGACAGAGGGTACTGTGTAGGCATCCCAGACTGCAAGAACCATTGAGGGAAGACCTAGATAGGCACTTGGGCTTGCTGTTTCCTTTTTGAAGTGTGGGGGCGACACAGGGATGATAAGCTTGCCAAGGTGAGTCAGTGTGAAAAAGAGGGCTTTCAAAGCCAGTACAAAGACATGTAAGTGTTGTCTTCAGGCAGTGAGAGATCTCTGAAGGGTGTCGGAGTGGAGAGGCTCACCCCTGTGTTACAGAATCATGTACCTGGCTGCAAGGTAAGGTATGAGGTGAGGAGAGGAGAATTTTGACAGAGAGACAGATGGGAGGAGGCTTCTGTAGTGGTCCAGGTGTGTCGTGATAGGGTCTTAAACTAGGGTAAGGCAGTGAGAACAGAAAGGAAAAGGGATTTGTGTGCAGAAGGCTGCAGAGGCTCGGGGGGAGTCATAGACACTGCAGGTGAAGGGGGATTGCTGGAGGGTCATAGAGCAGAGCAAGCTGAAAGAACAGAGACTACCCATGGTGCTTGGGATCCTCACTGATGGAGCTACTTCACTGGAGACTGTGCCCTTGTTAAAATGCATATGTTTAATTGATCAGCTCGTAGGTTCCTTTAAAATAATAGAGTCAGATCTTGAGAATAAGTATCAGGCAAAATATTAAAGCCTTAGACTGTTCACAAGCTGAAGTACAAACAGAACACTCACAACATGTTCCTCACCAGCCTCTTCTCTTTCTGCGGTCATCTTCAGCATCCTGGCCTTGGGCACATGTGTGCTCACCCACACCCACCCCTAGCTGTTCTCCAAGCAGCTGTGTTGCTGCTGGCCTCTGAGCCTTGGCCAAGTTGCCTAGGGTGGGGAGCCACCTGCAGTGGTAGGAGGAGCATGGATTTAACTGCCCCTCAGATCTGCTCTAAAATCCACCCCCACTTGCTTCCTGCAGTTATGGGATCTTGATTTGGCTGTGAAATGCAAGATCTTGAGTCCATCACAGAGGAGGCAAGTGACACCAAAAGAGGAGAGGAGAGATCTCACATACAGAGTTTCGCACAACGAGGTTCACCCACATAACAGCTTAGCCCGTCACAGCTGGTTCTGCTCACGTTAAAGTGATGAGCTCCCTGCCACACGTCTGCGTTACAGTACGTGGTACCTGATGCCCCTAATCCTCTCTCAGCAAAGCCCTCCCAGTCATGGATGCATTATGTGTATTTATGGGAGAGCTGAAGCTTCTAGATTGGAGAAAAATCATAGGTTGCAGGGCGTAATTTTTACACTAAATGGGCAAAAGCAGTGAACTTCTTCATTTAATCCTCATAATTAGGTAGAATGTCTAGAACCAACATCTGTGAGCAAATTCATAGTGGGACTGTTTGGCAGTATATGTGTGACTCAATAGGAAGGAAGGAAAATCTGTTGCTTTTACTGACTTTGTGATTCTCCAAATAAAAAGTAGCTTAAAAAAGTCCAGTTTGTTCAACCTGAATGCCATCTTATGCTTTTTATTTATGTTTGTCCGAAGTGGCACCCTTCGGGATAGGCATTTCATTCTGATAGTACTGATTTAGTCTCTCTGACCAAAACTTAGGAGGAGAAAACCACATCATCAATTTTTCCACTTTCTGTCCTGAGGAGAACCAGTTATAAGATAAATCTAATAATTTCTGCTACCAAAAGATTAGATTTAGATGACGTTGTCCTTTAATTTAAATTGTGTTTTCTTGTTTGTTTTATACAGAACTTCTGAAGTGATTTTAGACCCTTAAAATATTTCTCATATATATATAATAAATATAGTTTATCTAATAACACAGAACATGAGAAAATGCTTTCATCTTTGGATTAGGTTTAATGTGTTATATATTTTGGTTCATATTTAATTTTTTATGTAGGCCTAATATTTTGGGATAGGATCACCAGCAAAGTCATGTTCTAGTACTACTTTATGTGATATGTTGTGGAAAATTGAACACCTGAAGTTTTTTATCAAGCTTTTCTTTTCTTCCTCCTTGTGTGTGTGTCCAGCTAACACTTCTCGGTCTGCACCTGTGGCGACAAAGGCTGTGCTCACTTGCCCTTCTGTCAGCTTAACAAATGTGCTGATAATAAGGTGGGAAATAAACCTCCGAGACAAGCCTTCCTGCATCAGAGCCTACAGGAGAGATAACAATGAGACCAGTGAAAGAAACTGTACCGACGAGAGAATATCCTGGGAGTCCAGACCCGATCAGAATCCTGCCCTTCAGATTGATCCCGTGGCCACCACTCATGATGGATATTACAGGTGTGAAGTGGCCGCACCTGATGGGAATTTCGGTCTTGGATATCACCTCCAAGTGTTAGGTAAGGTGCATGACATATTGGGGTACGTCAGAGAAGCAGATCTGGGACTGAACCAAATCTCTCTCTATTCCATACCCCACGTGTTAAGCCTGAAGCACTTCCCCTGCATCTTTGCAGTGCCCCCCGAGGTGACCCTGTTTCGAGGCAGCAATGGAACCCTCGTGTGCAGGGCAGCTGCAGGGAAGCCAGCTGCACAGATCTCCTGGACCCCAGGGGGAGACTGTCACACTGCGGAACAACAGTTGGGCAATGGCACAGTGACCGTCCTGAGTACATGCCGCTGGGAGGACCGCCAGGTGTCTAACGTGTCCTGCTCTGTCTCCCACGTGACCGGCAACAAGACTCTGTCCTTAGAGCTGAATCCAGGTTAGTAATTCCGGTTTTTGCTTGATATGTTCATTCTTTCAGAGAAGTTACAGAAGAATGAAACAGGAGTGTGCAGAGAATTTCTCTCAAGCATAATCTCCCCACCCTCTTTTTTATGTCCTTCTCCTCCTTAAAGCCATATATTAGAGCGAAGTTTATTATTTAATAAAATAAAATGAAAAATAATTTAATAATTTAATGTCCACTCTATACAAGTAGTAAGTTGGCGTGAGTAGTGTACTTTTAAATTAATACATCTGGTTTTAGGAGAAGACTAAATTGTATTTTTAAAGAAATCTTTGTGCTTTTAGAAGAAGGATCAAGTCACTTATAAATTTTCTTCACAGATTTTTAGTTTGGTGGGATTTTCTTCCTATAATTTCTTAGATATAGTAGCCTCTATGATTGATTTAAACTTTACTCTTTAGTTTCCTTAAAAATATATGTACTTATGGGGTGTTGGTGGCTCATTTGGTTAAGGGACTGCCTCAGATCAGGTCATGATCCTGGAGTCCCGGGATCGAGTCCCCCATCGGGCTCCCTGCTCAGCGGGGAGTCTGCTCTCCCTCTGACCCTCTTCCCTCTCGTGCTCTCTCTCACTCTCTCTTTCAAATAAATAAATAAAATCTTAAAAATATATATGTACTTGTTGTTAATTATCATTAAGCTCAGTGACAAAATTAGAAAACCCCTATTAATCCTACTTTCTACATGGTCAAATTTATTGGGTAATCCATCAGTTCTATTTTTTTTTTTTCTTGAAGACATCCCTTCTTGACTTTTAAATACTCTGTCCTAATCTGGCCTGGGTAGGCACGAGACCTGCTGTATAACGACTGTCCTGGGCATTCTTTCCCACAGTGCTCTGCTTGATTCCATGTCTGTTTAATCTGAGTTCCTTCTGCCTTCCAGACATTTACTAGTTTTAATCTCTTTGTTTTATGCATGAAGCTTTCCTTTACTCTCTGGTAATCCTTGGTTATCCATTCATTTCAAAGTGAGGTTTCAAAAATGAACTGATTGGAAGCTATGTTATCTGTGGGTGGTCCTGTCAACTAGTTAGCTTCAATAGGCTGAAAGGAAGTAAATGAAAAAACAATTTTTTAGATACAGATTCTTTAGTTATCTGAAATTCTTTTCTCTGAGGCTTTTCAGGTTCTGCAGAAAATAACTCTCCGGTCTATTGTCTTAGAGGGATAACCTTGACTATTAGTGTTATGAGAGCAGGGAAGAAGAGGAGTGTGTGTGTGTGTGTGTGTGTGTGTGAGAGAGAGAGAGAGAGAGAGAGAGAGAGAGGGAGGGAGAGAGAGAGGGAGACTGTTCAGAACACAGACTTTTCTTTAATACCTCTCTTCAGTCTGGTACTTCCTCTCCACCCTCCATTATTCTGGATCCTTGACTCTGGAATCTTTCCAGTTCACCATTTCTGGTCAAACTTCCTGTTTCCTACTGTTTGAGGAAGGTGAAGTGACCTGGCTGCACAGGGTGGGAGTGGACTTGGCAGCCTACCTCTTCTTAATACAGACCTTTAAAAAGGCTTCCAACTTTTAAATTACACCTCACCCCCCCCGACTTGCCCCTTTTTATATATTTGGCCTTTCCTACTCTAGAGTCTTCTTGGTGTTCTATGGACACTAAGATTCTTACTTATTCTACTGTAAATTATTTGCCTTCTTCTGTACATTTTTCACCTAAGAACAAGTTGAAATTTTTCATCTGCTTATCTTCATCCATGTTCGTTGTCTATATTTAAAAAGTCAATACTTAGAAAATTTTCCTACTGATAATTTAGTGAAGTTTAAGAAGAGGGAGGAGAAAAATCCATGTCTTTAAACCAACATTTTCCAATTTCCATTGTTAAGCTGATTAAAAAAAAAAAAAGATTTTAGTATTATACACTGAGGAGAGTAATTGTGCTCCGCTCGTGTATGCAATCTGACTACCCAGTATTACAATATGATGTCATGTTTATGGATGCTCAGACTTGAAGGGACTGTCTCATTCACTCTCAGCCAGTGCTGGGGTCTCCTTTCTGTCTCCTTGCAGGGCAGATCCTCAGCCTCTGTGGCTACACTTCCAATGAAAGAAAGTGCATTAGTTTGAAAGAGGGGATTTCAAGACAATGTTGTTGATTTTAACTGTAAAACAATTTTTTCTTTTTCAAATAAAAGACACAGAAATGCAATGTTTAAAAACAAACTGTTGAAGGAATGTGGAAGGAGAAGACACCAGAGTGCTTAGCTTCCACTTGCCTCCATCTGTTGCCCTCAGCCCAATTCAGGGTACAGCAGGAGCAAAGTCTTAGAACCATTGATTCCCAGAGCTGGCAATTCCTTTGTTGACTTCTCTTGTCAGACTGAGCTTAATACTGCTGCCAGAGTTAATAAATAATTGAAAGTTGCTGCCATGCATTCATGTCAGTTTCAAGGACCTGGAAGAAAGGTGACTTCAGGATTCGGTTGTTTTTCCAATTACCTCCTTTGCAACTCCCCATTTATTTCTGAATATTGGAGATGAGAAACACCCTGATATTACTGTAACTGAGAAATTTAGTCTGTACATATCTCTTATAGGAATTCACCATTCATGAATTCTTAAAGCCACAAAACCTTGACTTAGGATGATGTCTTGCTAAACACCCTAGAATCAGAATTAATAAAGCAATTTTATTGTAACAATGATTTGAACTATTAATGAGTAAAAACTGTTTAAAATAAAATCACAGAAGTGAACTTCATGAACTCTGAGACATCCTTGAACATATATTTTATTTTACAGTTATATATGTATTTAATAGACTTTAGTTTTTAGAGCAGTTTTAGGTTCACAGCAAAATTGAGTGGAAAGTGCAGAGAGTTCCCATATTACCCCTGCCCCAACACATGCACGGTCTCCTCCTCTCTCTACATCACCCATGCCATACTGCTATATTTGTGAGAACTGATGAACCTATATTAACACAACATTATCACTCGAAGTTTGTAGTTTACATTATGGTTCACTCTAGGTGTACATTCTATGAGTTTTAGCAAATGTAGAAGTAGCATATATCCACCATTGTAGTTTCCCATGGAGTAGTTTCACTATCTAAAGGTGAAAATCTATGCTCCAGTTACTCATTCTTCCCTCTACCCTAACCTCTAGCAACCCCTGATCTTTACACTGTCTCCATAGTTTTGCCTTTTCCAGAATGTCTATATAATTGGAATCATACAGAATGTAGCAGTGTCAGATTGGCTTCTTTCACTGAGTAATATGCATTTAAATTTCCTCCATGTCTTTTCATGAAGCTCACTTCTTTTTAGTGCTAAATAATATTCCATTATCTGGATGCACCACAGTTAAACCATATATTTTTGTGTCTATATTTACAGGTGACCAATCACCACTGAAATTAACTATTTTATCTATCACCTCCTCTATTTTGATTACCTTGGTCATTGTGGGATTCATTGTGGGATCCATTTTGAAAATCGATTGCTGCAGGTATTGAGTGATGCTTTTTCTTAGTTTAATTGGGCTAGAAGGGGTCAGATATATGGAATTGATGGGCTAAAATTAATATGTTAACATCAACTCTCCCATAATCAAGAAGTGTGTCCTAAAGGTGTTAGATTTGGACTAAATGACAAGAGGGATTTTTGCTTGGTTACTTAGGCATGCGAGCATAGTGACATAGGCCATTTAGGGCAAGATCCTGGTAGAGACATTGTATGCTAATCTGTATTTGAGAAAAGAATTACAATAATTCATTTTATGTACCAATAAGGATGTGTCACATTTATTCCATATATCATGCTTCTGTTGCATAATTTCACTCCTCTCCCCATATCCAGAATTATGTCATTTAGGTGTATTAACTACAAGTAACATTCTTATTTCTGGTAATTCCTTTCTATTTTATTATGGCTTCTATCAAAAATGAACCACACTTTTGTTTTCCCATTTTTCATTAAATAATGATGTTTTCTACATTCACTCCAGCTTATTTTTATTTTTGCAGAAAATGCAAATTAAAAAAAATGGAAGCTCCTTCAGTTGTTGAGGAGGTAAGAGATAACATTAAAAAGAATATTTGCAAACTTTCAAGTCTCAAAGTGATGATATAGCAGTGCAATTTGTAATTTGCCTCAGTATTAGTATTTTAATTAAAAAGCAAAGATTCTAATTTCATAAATGCTAGTACTCAGGTGTACTTGTTTTGTTAATTATCTGCTTATACTATTTATACACATTCCAAGCAATATTTTCATTTCAAGAACTGTATCTTACAAAACACATGTTTGCCAAATTTGGACTATAATATTTGGAGAAACTGAATTGGTCTTTCCTCCCCCATGAAACCATCTCCGGTTCTTGACTTCCCTTTCTCCACATCATTTCCCTCTTACTTGCTCTTAAATCCTCTTCTGCTCCATAATCTCATAACCAGTAGCTTACCAAGACTTTGACCCTGTCCTTTGAAATACCTCTCATGTTACTTCATTCTTCTCCATTCCTACTGTCACGCAACATTATCATCTCACACTGAAAAATAATCAATAATTTTTTTGACAAAATAATAGAAAACAGTCTTTCTCTTATGCCCATGTAAGCCCAGAGACACAAATATAAGCACTCTTGTAGATACTAAATCTGGGGGCACCTGTGAGAAAAACATAGGTGGTTGATGACTTCCGGATTTTTTGAATTGATTTTGACTTTGAGTTCTTTCTTAGGAGGAAATGCAGCCTTACGCCAGCTACACAGAGAAGAACAATCCACTCTATGACACTGTGAGCAAGTGAAGAGGTTTCAGGTTTTACAAAGTGAAGTTGATGGGTTGTGTCTCCATGCTTCATAAGTTATTGGAATCTAGCAACAGAACAAATGAATAAAGATACAGCAGGGCTACTCTTTTGATTTTCTTAGAGTCCTAGTATGGAAAACCTATTTTGGAATTAACTTTTCAAGGATTCTGAGAAGATAGAGATTTTTAAAAGGTTTTCATACATATCCTTATATATGAAAATTTTAGAATGTTAGCTGCTATTAGCTAGTTCTCTGAAGAACTGATATTGTTACAAAGAAAGCAAATGCTATGATAAAATATTCAAATTGTTTAGTATAGTAGATAATGAAAACTGAATTTCTTCAAGAAAGAACTCTGCAGAAGGAACAATCAACATATTTTATGTATTCTTCCAGAAAATTTTATGTATATATATCTGTACACCAAGGTATGGATATACATTCATAAGACTATTTACATATATATACACATATCCTTGTCAATACACAAATGGGAACATATCATGATGCTCTTCTGCACTTATAGAAAGCTAATAATATGATAGGTCTTGGAGATCTTTTATATCAATACAAGCAGAGCTACCTCATTCTTTTTAATGGTTATAAAATTCCATTGTATGGTTATGTCCTAATTTAATTAACTACAGTCCTAGTGGTAGACATTTAGATTGCTTTAAGTTTTATTTGTTTGTTTTGGTATTATAAACAATACCACATAAAATGTTTCTTGTGGATAGATCTCTTTATATTTGTTTAAGTATATTTATAGAATAATTTCCCTGAGTGGAATTTCAGGTCAAAAGGGTTTGTGCATTTTTTTTATTGATTATCAAATTGTATCAATTTACATTCCCTTCAACCATGTTTGAATGTGCCTTTCCATATACTGTTATTTTAATATCTGCAAGATTCCTACTTCTTGTTTTTAATCAACCAGTTAACTAATGTGATGTAAGATTATAATAAAAATTACACTATTTGGCAAAACTGGATTTATGTTTTCCTGTCATGTTGATGAGAAAGCAGGAATAAGAGAGAGGGAACACATGTGAGGAATTACTTTCTGAACTCATATCTCAATAGAGATTGATAGCTAGTGCCTAATAGTTTTGCAGATATGATAAACTGAAATTGTGTATTTTTATGATGTACATTTTATTGTGAGGTATTTAGCAAATAACAGATGTTCATCGAGTATATAAGCAGCTAAATAAGCATTATGAAGAACTTGGTTATCCATAAAATATGGTCTCTGTGCTGAGAGAATGGCCGAAGGATGACATGACCCTTGCCCTCAATTTTTCTGTGGAATATAGTATTAAGAATGTATACATTAATTGCTTTTAATCTTATGAAAAATATATTTTATTTATAAAAATTTATGAAAAAGTAAGTCTGTTTCTCCATAGCAGGAAAAATATTAAAAATTTTCATCATGGTAGAAATTAAAACAAAATCCATTCATTCATCCATTTTGCCATGTGAAACAATTAAGACAGTTCTTTTGTCACTGTTTTCCCCTCTCCAGACATTTTTGCCTACACTAGGGTTTATCATTAAAAAGATTCTTAGTTTCTTTTGGAGGTAAACTAATCTAATCACATTTAGCACATGATTTTGACCAAACCAATTTGACACCACTTGGCTAAGCCCCCAAAACATTAAACTTCCCCATATAAATATTACCAAGCAGTGCACAACAATAGATATCAAACCCTGTCCTCGACCTTTTCTTAATTCTTCATCCATCCCTGGGTGGGATGAGGCTCACAGTTAACTGGGTTCAAAACTATCTGTTTAACTATTACTGAAAAACAAAAAAAGCAAAATTGTGTTTACATCTTAACTTGATAATATATCTCAAACAGCCATATAAATGACACTTTAAAGACTTCAAAATGGTTTTTAAATGTTAAATTATGTTGCATAGGAAACAAATGCATTAAAATTTTCCCCTACAGGGGTGCTAAATGTGGTGAAAAATGAGAATCATGTTGGGAAATAAAAAATTATATAGATTACTCAAATCCACTTTAGATCTGCTGAATCAGAAAAATCTAGGAACTGAAACAGGTGTGTAAGTTAGGTCCTCCAGGAAGCAGAGGTTGAGATGGAGTTAGGAGCAGTAAAGATTATTTGGGAGAGAGGGGTTATATGTGTGAAAGATTAAAGGGGCAGGAAGTAGGGGAGGGGAGGGAAAGCCTTCAGACCATGACACTGATCTGAATGAAACCTGTGAAAGGAAAGGGGAGGAAGCAGGATACAAGAGCCTCAGATCCAGATATAGAACTGTCAAAGTCTTGGCCAAACCAGTGAGAAACCCAGGAGCAAAGATTGTTTCTAAGAAGAATCTTTCATGAGCAGAGGTGGCAAAACCCTAAAACCCCTTCATGCTTAGTCATTGGCTGGAAAGAGTATGGCCTCAACTCAAAAGCTGAAATGGATCCTGAAAGCCTTAGCAACTGGAGGCCATCAGCTGACTGCACTCCTTGCATGTGAATGATAAGTTCTCTACTGATGGGAAATCTGAACCCTTTACCTCCTTGGCTGCCCAGTCCATCCTTCCACTGATTAGTATTTGCCTGATATGTCATCATCTGTCTTCAATTCTCTGTGACATTTTATTTTAGGTATACCTTTTACAGAGAAGCTACAGCTTTTTAATAGACAAGATTTAGCTGATTTTTATTAACTCTTTGAGAAATTTAACTTTTAATAGGAGAATTTAAACCATCCACATTTGTTATGGTTATTTACATATTTGGTCATATTTTTATAATATTAATTTTTATGTCATGTTTACTGTGTTTACTCTCCATGCCCTGTGTTTACTTTTTTCTTTACTCTGCTTTGCTAGATTGGCTAATATTTTTACTCTTTTCTTTCATTTTCTTAGTAGTAGTTTAAAAGATATCCCTTGTAATATACGTGTATTAGTGTTTATGCTTTATTTCAGAACACCTAAAAAGGGTTATTGTAGTATAACTGATATAACAATTTGTTAAATTTTGCACATATTTCAAGGGAATAATTTACTAAATTTTGACATAGTTTTATATTTGTGAACCATGAACACAATCAAGATAATGAACTTACCCATCACCCCCACATTTTCTTATTCTTCTTTATAATCCTAGCCTAAAACTCTTGCTCTCCCTCCACCCCCAGGCAACCACTGACCTGCTTTCTGTAACTATACCTCAGTTTGCATTTTCTAGATTTTTATATAAATGTGACTACACAATATGTACTCCCTTTTTTTTGTGGTGGGGAGTCCCAGTTTCTTTCACTGAGTGTAATTACTTGAGATAAGTTCACACATTAATAGCTCATTATTTTTATTGCTTAATAGTATTTCATTGTATAATATACCACAGTTTGTTGATCCATTTACCTGTTGATAGACATTTGGGTTGTTTCCAGTTTTATGCCATTACAGATAAAGCTGCAAACATTCTTGTGCAAGTATTTTTGTGGACATGTGCTTCTATTTTTCTGGGTAGAAACCTGTGAAGGCTGTATCTGTATCATACGTATGTAGTTGTTTGACTTTTAAAGAAATTGCTAAAGTGTTTTTTCTAAGTGGTCATTCTATTTTATATTCCCCCCACCAATGTTTGAGATTTCCTATGCTTCTGCATTTTTATCAATACATAGTACGGTCAGTCTTTTTAATTTTAGACATTATAGTATATGTGTATTTTCTCTTATGGTTTTTAAAAAATTTATTATTATTTTTTGGCAGAATCCACAATTTTATTTTTACTTTTTTATTATTACATTATGTTAATCACCATACATTACATCATTAGTTTTTGATGTGGTGTTCCATGATTCATTGTTTGCGTATAACACCCAGTGCTCCATGCAGAATGTGCCCTCTTTAATACCCATCACCGGGCTAACCCATCCCCCACCCCCCTCCCCTCTAGAACCCTCAGTTTGTTTTTCAGAGTCCATAGTCTCTCATGGTTCGTCTCCCCCTCCGACTTACTCCCCTTCATTCTTCCCCTCCTGCTATCTTCTTCTTCTTTTTTTTTTTTTTAACATATAATGTACTATTTGTTTCAGAGGCACAGATCTGTGATTCAACAGTCTTACACAATTCACAGTGAAATATAGTTGACATACAGTGTTACGTGTTAATTATCTCTCATTGTGGTTTTAATGTATATCTCCCTAATGACTAATGATGACTGCCTGATCATATACTTACTTATCACTCATATATTTTCTTTGGTAAGTGCTAAAATGTTTTATCATTTAGAAAAACTGGGTAATTTGTTTCTTTATTGAGAATTCTTTGTATATTCTGAATACAAGTTCTTTCATTCTCTTTACAGTGTTCGCTGTCTTTTGAAGAGATGTTTTTGTTTTTGGTTGTTCTGTTTTAAAGGGAGGACATTTTTTTATTTTGATGAATAATTTATTGACATTTTTCTTTTATGGACTATAGTTTTGGTGTTGCATCTAAGAAATTTTTTTTATATCCCAAAGTCTTATAGTGTTTTATTCTAGAAGTTTTATAGTTTAGGTTATACATTTAGGTCTATAATCCATTTTGATGGAATTTTTGTATATGGTGTGAGATATAGACTGAAGTTCTTTTCTATTTTTTACATACAGATATTCATGTTCATATTCCAGCACCACTAAATTACCTTTTGTCTTTCTGGAATATCATTTTGTATGGGCCTATTTGTGAACTCTCTGTACTGTTCTATTGAGCTATTTGTCTATTGTTATGCCAATATCACACTGTCTTTTGGCTTTCTAAGTCTTGAAATCAGGTAGTTTTAGCTCTCTGACTTCGTTCTTTTTCAAAGTTGTTTTGGCTATACCAGGTACTTTTCATTTCCATATGAATTTTACACTTAGTTTATCAATTTCTGCAAAAAAGCCTTTTTGGATTGTGACTAGATTATGTTGAAGTATGTATCAGTTTGAGGAGAACTGACATCTTAGCAACAACGATTTTTCTAGTCCATGAGCATAGTAGATCTCCTATTTATTCCGGCCTTTTTCCATTTCTCTCTGCAATGTTTTGTACTTTTTTGTGTATAGCTTTTACACATCTTGGTCAGGCTTATCCCTAAATACTATATTTTGTACTCTTTGATGCTATTGCAAATGGTATTACTTTTTAAATTTCAATTTCTAATTGTTCCTTGGTATTATATAAAAATTCAGTTGGGTCTTACATGTTGAACTTATATATTTGGCAAACTAGATAAATGTAGTTAGTGGTTCTAATAGTTTTTTGAAGATTCTGTCAGATTTACTACATAGATGATCATGACATATGTGAATGAAGACAGTTTCATTTCTTCCTTTCCAAGCTGGACTATTTTTATTTGTATTACTCACTAAATGATATCTGATTCTCTACTCATAACATTTTTTTCTACTCATAACATTTTTTTTAAAGATTTCATTCATTCATCTGAGAGAGAGAATGAGAGAGAGAGATTGAGAGAACGAGTGGGCGGAGGGGCAGAAGGAGAAGCAGACTCCCTGTGGAGCTGGGAGCCCGATGCAAGACTCAATCCCAGGATCCTGGGATCATGACTCAAGCCGAAGGCAGATGCGCAACCGTCTGAGCCACCCAGGGACCCAACTCACAACATTTCTGACACCGAATGTGTGGCTTTTCCACACCAAGCAATTCTCCAATTCTCTGTAGACACCGACTGGATGAACTACAATTTAATTCAAATTTGACACTAATTATCCAGAATTAGCTCAGACCCCACAGATTAAGGGATGAGTATCAAAAGACAGCCTGTACTTCAAATGCCAATTACAATTCTAAGTTACTCACACTTCCCTTCAAGTTGGCTACAAATTGAGGGTTCCCATGAGACCCCTTTCCCCAGGTTTGATAATTTGCTATAATGTCTCACAGTACCCACGGAAACACTTTATTATTATTTCTGGTTTATTATACTGAATATTATAAAGGATACCAATGAACAGCCAGATGAAGAGGTATATAGGCCAGGTCTGAAAAGTTCCCAAGCATAGGAGCTCTGTCCCCATGGAATATGGGGTGTGCCACCCTCCTGGCACATGGATGCATTCATCAAAGCAGAAGCCTTCTGAACCTCCTTTTTAGCACTTTTATATAGTCTGCATTATATAGGCATGATGATTAGATCTTTGGCCCTGGGTCATGGGGGAAGGCTTGAAGTTTCCAACCCTGTAATCATGTTTGATTCCCCTGGCAAGCAGCCCCCAACCTGAAGCTATTTAGAGGCTGATCAAAGTCACCTTATTAGCATAAACTCAGGTATGTTTGAAAGGGGCTTGTTATGCATAATAAAGTACACTCCTCTCACCTCAATCACTCAGGAAATTACAAAGGTCTTAGGAACTCTGTGTGAGAAACCAAATATCTATTTCTTATTAAAACCCAAGATCATGCTCACCTATTATACTGGCTAAACCCTTTAGGGAAAGGTTGATTAGAAGTAGTTAAAGTGGATGTTCTTGTCTTATTCCTGGTCTTGGAGGAGAGCATGCAGATTTTCACCATTAAATACAATGTTAGCTGCTGGATTCTGTTTGTTTTTTCTTGTTTTGTTTGTAGATGCTACAAACAAAACAAACGTTCATTGGATAGACGAGTGTTTCTTCTATTCCTCCTTTCTCAGAGATTTAAACAGGAACAGATGTTTGATGTCGCAAAAAGGTTTTGTGCCAACTGAGATGATCAAAATTTTTTCTTTTTTAGCATTTAATATGGTAATATTGATTTTTGCAAAATATTAAATCAGCTGTCATTCTTGGGTTAAACCCCACTTGGACATATGTATCATCCTTAATTTAAATATTGATAGATTCCATTTACTAAAATTTTCCTTTGAATTTTTGCATCTATGGTCACACTTATCTGTTGTTTTCTGGTAATATTTTCCCTTGTTTTATCTGGTATCAGGGTATCGCTGCTGTTATAGAAAGAGTTGGCACAGAGTTATGGACTATGTTCGTGTCCCTTTGAAATTCAATTCAATCCCCAATGTGATGCAGCAGGAGGCCACGGTTTTGGGCAATTAATTCAGTTTAGATGAGATTTTGAGGGATCCATAATGGGGCTAGTGTCCTTATTAAAAGAGGATGAGAGACAAGAGCTCTCTCTCTACCACTAAGGATACAATGGAAAGATTGCTCTCTGAATGCCAGGAAGGGAGATCTTATCAGGAACCAATTTGGCCTTGATCTTGGACTGCTCAGCCTCTCCAACTGTGAGAAATAAATGTCTTTTGCTTAAGCCATCCAGTCTATGGTATTTTGTTATAGTAGCCTGTGCTGAGATAGGAAGTAATCCCTCCTTTTAATTACTTCAGAAGAATTTGTGTATAACTGGGAATATCTTTTAAAATGCTTAGCTTACAGGAGTCATATGTGCTTGTTATCTTCTTTTGTGAAGGTTTTAATTTCCATTTAGTTCAAAATACATCATAAATTTTTTTAGATTGCTTCTTGACCTGTGGGTTATTTAGAAATGTGCTATTCAATTTCCAAATATTTGAGGATTTTCCAGATATCTTTCTATAATTGAATTCTAATTTCACTCTTTTGTGGTCAGAGAACATATTTTGTGTGGGTTAAGACCTTTCAAATTTATTGAGACATGGTATGTTATTCTGATAGAGGACTAACTTGGTAAATATTCCATGTGTACTTGAAAATAGTGTGTATTCTGTTCTTTGGAGTGTTCAACAAATGTCAACTAGGTTGAGTTGGTTGATAGTGTTGTTCAGATCTTTACTTGTTGATTGTGTACTTCTATTGTTGACGAGGTGTAGTAAAATCTCTGACCATGATTGTAAATTTGTTTCTTTTTCCTTGTAGTTCTATCAGTTTTTGCTTCACATATTTTGAAGCTCAGGTATAAAGGGCACAAACCTGTAGGAATGCTACATCCTCTTTATGAATTCACTCCTTTATCATTACGAAATAAAGTTCTTTATCTCTGGTAATAATTTTTCTCTCAGATTTACCATGTCGGCTATTCATACAGTCTCTCCAGATTTCTTTCAATTAGTATTAGTACCATGTATCTTTTCCCATTACGTTCCTGTTAAATTATTCATCTTTATATTTAAAGTATGTTTCTTATAGGTAGCATATATTTATATTGCTTTTTTTCTCCAGTTTGACCATCTTTGTTTTTAATTGTCAGATTGAGACATTTTACATTTGATTATTGACTTGCTTAGGTTGAAATCTATCAATTTGCTATTTGTTTTCTACTTTTCTTCATATTTTATTTCTTGTATTCCTTCCCTTTCTCCCCTTTTACCACTTGGAGAAATTACTAATTTTTATGATGTCATGTTACATCCTTATTAGCTACAACTCTTTTTGTTATTGTTTTTGTGGTTGTTATAGGAGATATAGCATATGCCTTTAACTGATGACATTCTACCTTCAAGTGATATTATAGCGCTTCACATATAGTATAAATGTCTTGCAATAGTAAACTTCCATTTCTTCCTCCCAGCATTTGTGTTATTGTGTCATGCTATAATTTTACCTGTGGTATTAATGTTATGTTACATAGTAAACATACCTAACTGAATTTAACTAATCTAATTTTGTGATTAAAGCAGTTTTAGAATATTTCTTTATTTTAATTCTGTATTTTATTTTTAAATATTAAATATTGAAAAGATATAAATATCTTATCAGTCAGTTATCTTTTAAAGATGTTTAAATACTGAAGAAAATCTTACATATTTGCCATGTAGTGACAGCATCCTGTATCTTCATTCCTTTGTGTAGATCCACATTTCTGTCTGGTATCATCTTCCTTCTGCCTGAAAGATTCTCTTGAAAATTTCTTGCAGTGTGGGTCGTCAGGTAATAAATTAGTTCAGCTTTTCTCTGTTCCCCCAAAGTGTATTTTGACTCCTTTTTTAAAAGTTATATTTGCTGCATATAGCATTCTAGATGACAGGATTTTTACTTTTAGTACTCTAAAATGTTGCTGCATTTTCTCCTCACTTGCATTGCTTCCTATGAAAAATTTATGATCATTCTTAACATTCTTCCTGTGTGTCTTTTTTCTCTGGCTGCTTTTGAGATTTTTTTCTTTACCACTGATTTTGAGCAATTTGATTACTGTGTGCTTTGGTGTAGTTTTCTTCATATTTTTTGTGCCTGGGATTCTTTAAGCTTCTTGGATCTGTAGATTTGTACTATTTATCAAACTAGGAAAAGTTGTTTTGTTATTATTTCCTCGAAAGTTTTTTTTCTGTTCCTTTTCTCTCTTCTGTCCCTTGGTGACTCCAAATTTATATATGTAATCAGGCCTCTTGAAATTGGCCTATAGTTCACTGATATTCCATTCATTTTTCTCTGTCTCTCTTTAACATGATTTCTATTTTCAAGGTCAATAATTTGTTTCTTTTGCAAGGAGTAATCTGCTGTAATTCTATTCAGTGTATTTTTCACTTCACATATTGTAGCATTCATCTTTAGAAATCTGATTTGTGTCTTAGTTAACGCCTTCCATATGTTGAATTAACCTTTGGAACATATGGACAATAGTAATATTGTATTGACTTTTAGTGTCCTTGTCCACTATAACTTTCATCTGTGTCAGTTTTGAGTTCGTTTTAATTGAATTTTTTTTCCTCATTGTGGATTGCATTTTCCTGTTTCTTTGAGTGCCTTATAATTAAAAAATTTTTTGTAAATATACATAAAATGACCATTTTTAACTACTTTTAAGTGTACAGTTTGGTGGTATTAAGTACATTCTCACTGTTGTGTGTATTTTAGGTAGGTCTTTTATTATATATCATTTTGTCTGGGTTCAAAACATGAAAATTTTAATATTTAATGTTATGTTTATATATTTGATATAATATTTAAATATTAATATATTATACTTTATTTTTTCCTGATTTTTCTGTGCTTATCCTTTTTTCCCCCTTCCCTTTAGACTTTACACAGCATTAAAAGTTCTATTTTTATTGTACTGGAAATTACATACTCCATTTCTATTCTTCTGTGATTCCCCTTCAATATATATGCTTAAAATCTAGAGTTAATCAATATTTTCTTACCTACAGAATTAAAATACCTTAGGACATTTTTACTCCAATTACTTAATCTTCCATCTAGGAGTTAAATTATCTAATTTTGAAATTTTACATTTTTAAAAAATGTAGATATCCAAACTAGATATTACTATAATGGTTTATAAAAGTTTATTCATTTATTTAACAATTTTGTTTGTTCAGCATGTCTTCCTAAAACTTAGACCTTCCTTTTGATATCACTTTCCTTCTTCCCTTCCTTAATTTGAAGTTTTTTCCAGAGTCTATGTAGTGAGGGTCTGTATTTGTTGGTAATAAGCTCTCAGTTCTTGTTTGTCTAGGGAAGAGGTCTTTATTTTCTCCTCATTTGTAAAAAATATGTTTTTCTGGACAAGTAAATCTAAACAGTTATTTTCCTTCAGCACTTTGAAGGTATTCCATGTATTTTGGCCTTCTTCATTGTTGTTAAGAATTCTGTCAGTACAAGTGTTATTCCCTGGTAAATAATCTATCTTTTCTTCCTGATTCCTTTTAAGATCATCTCTTTGTCATTAGCGTTTTGTAGTTTCACTACTGTGCATCTAAATATGGATTCCATTTTATGTAGTATTTCATTTTATTTTTATTTCATGGCTTAGGATTTGCTGTGTATCCCAAATTTGAGGATTCTCTTTTAATTTAATCCTGGAAACCTTTTAGTTATTATTTCTTTTAGCAGTAGTTTTCATCATTTTATCTATTCTCTTCTTGTGGAACTATAATATTTAAGTAATATTAAGTACTCATATTTAAGTAATCTGTCTCTATGGGTATCATGTGGAATCTGGATTCTTGAGGGAAGGGTTTCTTCCAAAGAAGATTTGCTTTTTCTAAGATTGCTACTAAGATGGGGACACTATATTTTAATTTCTGAGATTAGAGTTTCTTAGATAACACAAGCAATATAAATTCAACCCCAAGACCCATGTGGGGGCAGTGTGGTAACATATTCATGGTGGAAAACTTTCCATTGTTCCTATAAAAATAAGAAATAAGGGTATGACAAGTAATTTCCTCTTCTTTGTTTTCAAATAATAACTTATTTAAATTTTATCCTGGCTTTATTCAGGGGAGGGGAATCTCAGTTTCTTCTTCTTGCTCTGCCAGTGTCCAATGTTCTTTTGTTCCCTAAATGGCTCTTAAAACCCCAGAGTCTAGGTTCCTAACACCATTCCTGATAGTTTTTGGGTTATCCCAATCTTTCCATTCCATATTTGCAGACTTTCACTTTTGATTCCAGCAGTTCACCTTGATTCTTGTGAGCTCAGTTAAACATTAAAAATTTATTCATGTTTCAGCCCTAATTTATGGTGTTTTGAACTATAGTTTTTTTCAGAGTACACAATGAACAATATTTCCAGAAATACAAGTTCTAAATAGAAGTAAGATGAGATCCTACATTAGATCCATTTTCTATATTAGATCTAATTTTTCAGCAATCAATTATTAGTAATATGAAGATATGTAAAAGTATAAAACATGTTGGCAATGATAAGTACATCGTCAAATTCAGACTACTCCAACACTGGTGTGTAAATCACTTAGTTGTAGTATAAAGATGAACAGAAGAAAGCATTAAAAATAACTATAGCTTTGACAATATGTTAATGGATACACAATATAAAAAGATGTAAATTGTGACATCAAAAACATAAAATAGGGAGCAGTAAAAGTGTAGAATTTTTATGTAAATGAGGTTAAGTTGTCATCAACTTAAAATGGATTGCTATATATACCACATCTTTATCCATTCATTTGTCAATAGACATCTGGGCTCTTTCCATATATTGCTTATTGTGCACATTGTTGCTATAAACATTGGAGTGCATGTGCCTCTTTTGGATAAATACCTAGTATGCAATTGCTGGGTTGTTCTATTTTTTAACTTTTTGAGGAACCTCCACACTGTTTTCCAGAGTGGCTGCACCAGTTTGCATTCCCACCAATAGTATAAGAAAGTTCCCCTTTCTCTGCATCCTCACCAACATCTGTTGCTTCCTAACTTGTTAATTTTAGCCATTCTGACTGGTGTGAGGTGCCATTTGTAATGACATGGATGGAACTAGAGGGTATTATACTTAGCGAAATAAGTCAGTCAAAGACAAACACCATATGATTTCATTCATATGTGGAATTTAAGAAACAAAACAGATGAACATAGGAGATGGGAAGGAAAATTAAATAAGATGAAAACAGAGTGAGGCAAACCATAAGAGACTTAACTATGGGAAACAAACAAGGTTGCTGGAGGGGAGTGACGTGGAGGGGAGGGGATAATTGGGTGATGGGTATTAAGGAGGGCACTTGATGTACTGAGCACTGGGAGTTAATTGCAACTGATGAATCACTAAATTCAACCCCTGAAACTAATAACGCATTATGTGTTAACTAAATTGAATTTAAATAAAAAATCTAAAAAAAGGAGACTGCTATAACTATGGGTTATATAAACCTAATGGTAACCATTAGGAAAACCTCCTTAGGTAACCAAAGGAAAAACCTCTAGTAGATACATGAAATATAAAAGTTAACAAAGAATACCATTATAGAAAGACATCAAATCACGAAGCAAAACTGCAAGAGAAGAAGAAAGGTATGAAGGATCTACAAAACAGCTAGAAAACAATAAAAGTACAGTATTAAGTCCTAACTTTTCAATAATTACTTTAAATATAAATGGATCAAGTTCTCCAAACTAAAGACAGAGAGTGGTTGAATGGATTTGAAAAAAAAATCCAACTCTATGCTGACTATGAGACTCACTTCAGTTTTCAGGATACACATAGATGTGATGAGATGGGAAGATATTCTACGCAAATGGAAACCAAAGGAGGATAGGGGTAACTATGCTTATATCATACAAAAGAGATTTTAAGTCAACCCTTGACAAGAGGCAAAGATGGTCATTATATCATGATACAGGGATCAGTTCCTCAAGAGGATATAACATTTGTAAATATATATGCCCCCAGTATTGGAAAATCTAAATATATTAAGCCAATAGTAACAGATCTGAAATACAGCAATACAATCATTGTAAGGGACTTTAAACCCCACTTCAGATATTAAAAGGAGATACTGCAACTGAATTGTTCAGACATATACAGAACACTTCATTCAGCAACAGCAGAATACACATTCTTTTCAATTGTACACAGAGTATTATCCAGGATAGATCACAAGTTAAAAACAAGTCTTATCAAATTTAAGAGTTTGGTTTATACCAACTATCTTTTCCAAACACAGTGATATGAAACTAGAAATTGATAACAAGAGGAAAACTGGAAAACTCACAAATATCTGGAAATTAAACAGCACACTCCAAAACCACTAATGGGTAAAAGAAGAAATCAAAAGGGAAATCAAAAATATCTGGAAGCAAGTGCAAATGGAAATACAATATACCAAAACTCCCAAGGTACAGCAAAATTAGTTCCAAGAGAGGAGAAAAAAAAATCAATAACCATTGTATTCACTGGTGAAAACCTCAAGTTTTCCCCTGAAGATCATGAACAAGACAAGAATGCCCACTTTTGCTACTTCTATTCAACATCATACCAGAAGTTCTAGCCAGAGCAATTACACAAGGAAAAGAAATGAAAAGTATCCAAATTGCCGAGGAAGACCTAGTGCTATCTCTTCACATATGACATGATCTTATATATAGAAAATCCTAAGCATTCTACCAACCCCCATCCCCAATACAATTAGGGTTAATAAACAAATTCAACAAAGTTCCAGGATACAAAATCAAAGCCAACATGCAGAAATTAGCAATGAACAACCTGAAAAAGAAATTAAGAAAACTATTCCATTTACAATAGCATCAAAAAGAGTAAGATACTGAGGAATAAATTTAACCAAAGAGTTGCAAAACATGCACTGAAAATTGTAAAACATTGCTAAAAGAATATAAAAATATATAAATAAATGGAAAGATGTCCTACATTCTTGGATTAAAGACAGTATTGATAAAATGGCAATATTACTCAAAGAGATCTACATATTCAATGCAATCCCTATCAAAATCCCATGGCTTTTTTTGGGGTGAAATGGAAAAAACTCAAATTCATGTGGAATTTTAAGAACTCCGAATAATCAAAACAATATTGAAAAATAAGTATAAATTTGGAGAATTAACATTCCCAATTTTAAAACTTCTTACAAAGCTATAACAACCAAACACGTTGGTACTGGCCAAAGCATAGGTATGCAGACCAATGGAAAAGAATTTAGAGTCGACAAATAAAACCACACTTTTAGGGCTCATTAATTTTCAACAAAAGCATCAAGACCATTCACTGGGGGTAAGAATAGTCTCTCCAACAAGTGAACAAACTGGATCATCACCTGCAAAAGAATGAAGGTGGGTCTTTATCTGACACCATATTCAAAAACTAACCCCAAATAGATCAAAGTCCTAAGTATGATTGGTAAAATGTTTAAACTCTTAGAAATGTTTCTACTACCTTTAGATTTGGCAATGGTTTTTAGATATGGCATCAAGAACACAAGCTCCAAAGAAAACCCAGAGAAATTAGAGTTCATCAAAATTAACAAATTTTGTGTACACAGTTTTGTGAATCATAGTACATTATCAAGAGTGGAAAACAACCCAAAGAATGTGAAAAAGGTAATTGCAAATGATATATCTGGTAAGATTCAAGGGTTGAGATATATAAAAAAAATTTTACTACTCAAAATTCAACAACCCAATTAAAAAATGGATGAAAGACTTGAATAGGCATTTTTGCAAGGAAGATTTACAAATACCCAATAAACACATGATGAGATGGTCAATGTTATTTGTTATTAGGAAAATGCAAATCAAAACTACAATGAGATACGACTTCACATCAACTAGGGAGGCAAATAATAATGAAAATAACAAGTGTGGGCAAGGATGTGGAGGAATTGGAGCTCTCATGTATTGTTAGTAGAAATGTACAATGGTGTAGTCATGATGAACAATAATTTGGCAAGTGCATAATAAGTTAAATATAGAATTACACATTGGTCAGCAATTTCACTTATAGGTATATAGCCAAGAGAATTGAAAACAGGTGTTCAAACAAAAACTTGTATACTAATGTTCATAGCAGAACTATTCACAATAGCCAAAATAGGAAACAATGCAAAAGCTCATCAGTTGTTGGATGTATACAAAAAAGTGGTAGATCTCTACAATGGAATATTATTGAGTCATGTAAAGAAAAGTAGTACTGACACATGCCACAACACAGATAAACTTTTAAAACACTATGGGACACGAACAAATCCAGACACAAAATGCCACATACTGTATGATTCCTTTTGTCTGAAATATCTAGAATAGGCATATACATAGAGACAGGAAGCAGATTAGTGATTGCCAGGGGCTGTGGGGTGAGTACTTATGAGTACGGAGTTTCCTTTTAGGATGATTAAAATCCCCTGGAATGTGGTAGTGGTGATGGTTTCTTTACACTGTGAATGTACCAAATGCTACTGAATTGTATACTTTAAATAGGTAAACTGGTAAAATTTAAGTTATGCATATTTGCCACAATAAAAAAAGGTACACTTTAGTTTCTTATAACACTTGAGGAGAAATATTTTAGGCAATCTTACAAATAAGAGAATGGAATTTTTAAAAATATTTTCACTTTAAATTAAATTTTATTTTTTATTTTGAGATGATTGCAGATTCACAAGCAGTTGTAAAAAATAAGCTAGAGATAGGGTGCTTAGGTGGCTCAGTTGGTTAGTGGTCTGACTCTTAATCTCAGCTCAGGTGTTGATCTCAGTTTTGTGAGTTCAAGCCCTTCCTTGGTCTCTATCCTGGACATGGAGCCTACTTAAAAAAAGAAGAAATAATCTAGAGAACCTATGTGACTTAACCCTGTTTTCTCCAATAGTAACATTTTGTAAAACTGTACTATAATAACAACTATTATATTGACATTGACCAAGATATAAAGCAGTTCTCTCATGTTATCTTCAAATAGGAAAAGATTTCTTTTCTTTCTCATCTGTATCCTCTTCATTTAGTTTTCTTGCCTTATTGCACTGGCTAGAACTTTCAACACTATGTGAATAAAAGTTTTGAGAATAGGATCCTTGCCTTGTTCACTGCCTAAGATGGAAAACATTCAGTCTTCCACATTTAATTATAAGGTGAGCTGTAGGTTTTTATAGATGCCTTTTATCAAAATGGGGAAGTTTCCTTTACTGCTATTTTTCTGAGAGTTTTTATCACAAGTTTGTGTTATGGCAATAGATATATTGAAGCTCTATCCCCAATGTGTTAGGAAGTAGGTCTTTAATGTGGTCATAAGGATGGGGTCTTAATCTAACTATTATTCTTAAAGGAGGAAGAGACAGAAGAAGCATATCTCACTCAAGCACATACACAGAAGAAAGCCATCCAAAAACATGACAAGAAGGCAGCTATCTTTTAGCCAGAAAGAGAAGCCTCACTAGAACACTGCTGGTACAAAGTTTGTGATATTTTCCTATAGTAGCTCTAGTGGACTAAGACAATTGATTGTAAAAGTGATTGATAAATGCACTTTAGTTACCCATAGCTGGAAGAGAAAAAATTAAAAAGAGAAACTTTAAGGAAACTTAAAGAGAATGGAATTTTCTTTCTCTCTCCTCCTCCTCCTCCTCCTTCTTCTATGGTCTGTTGTTATCAAAGTCATGCATAAACTTATTTAAGTTCTACTGCAGACTTTGAGTAAATAATTCCAGAGGAATTCAAAATTTATGTATATTTTGATGGCTGTATTGTAAACTGCATCTCTACTGTTTAAAATTGTATGTTGGAGAATAATTCAGAATAACTTTTTTTGCAATATTCTCAAGTTCTGAGAAAGGATTAGGTATATTGTTCCTTTGTCAAAAAAATTTTAGAGCATCCTAATGACCATAACAACAAATAATACTCTAGAATTATGGTGTACAATGTGTTAGTTGGCAGCCACAAGGACTGTCGACCACTTGAACTGTGGCTAATCTCAGTTGAGATGTAAGATGTGGCAAATTGTCTTGGCAGATATGGTGAGGATGTGTGTAACTGGCTCTCTGCAATGGTAGGAATGAAAAATGGCACTATTAGCTTGGAAGTGTATTAGTTTTCTAAGGCTCCCTTAACAAAGTACCACAACTAAGTAGCTGAATCAACAGAAATTACTGTCACAGTTCTGAAGGCTAGAAGTCTAAGATCATGGCATCAGCAGGGTTGGTTCTTTCTGAGATCTATTTGACAGTTTTTTTTTTTAAATGCTGTTTTTATTTAGTTTTAAGTTCCTTGCTAGAAGCCAGTTAGTTCCCCCTCTTAAGCGCTTGATTAAGTCTACCTCTCAACCACTTGCTTGTTAGGATTTGCACTTGGGGCCACCATGCACCTGCCCTAATTGCCACAGGACCAACACCAGATAACTAGGGACAGCCCTTGTGTCCTGGGGCCAAGGAATTATTCAAATTAGCCAGTTCATCAAGATAAAAATCTTTTGCACACTTAAGGAAACAGTCGACAAAGCCAAAAGACAACCTACAGAATGGGAGAAGATATTTGCAAATGTCTTATGAGATAAAGGGCTAGTATCCAAGGTCTATAAAGAACTTATCAAACCCAACACCCAAAGAACAACTAATCCAATCAAGAAATGGGCAGAAGACATGAACAGACATTTTTCCAGAGAAGACATCCAAATGGCCAACAGACACATGAAAAAGTGCTCAACATCGCTCAGCATCAGGGAAATCCAAATCAAAACCTCAATGAGATATCACCTCACACCAGTCAGAATGGCTAAAATTAACAAGTCAGGAAATGACAGATTTTGGTGAGGATGCAGAAAAAGGGGAACCCTCCTACACTGTTGGTGGGAATGCAAGCTGGTGCAGCCACTCTGGAAAACAGTATGGAGGTTCCTCAAAAAGTTGAAAATAGAGCTACCCCATGACCCAGCAATTGCACTACTAGGTATTTACCCAAAAAATGCAGTGAACTGAAGGGATACCTGCACCCCAATATTTATAGCAACAATATCCACAATAGCCAAAATATGGAAAGAGCCCTGATGTCCATTGACAGATGAATGGATAAAGAAAGTGTGATCTATATATCTATATATCTATATATCAATCTATATATATATAATGGGATATTACTCAACCCTCAAAGAAAATGAAATCTTACCATTTGCAACGATGTGGATGGAACTAGAGGATATTATGCTAAGTGAAATAAGTCGATCAGAGAAAGAAAATTATCACATGATTCAACTATTGTGGAGTTTAAAAAACAAAACAGATGAACATAGGGGAAGGGAGAAAAAAATAAAATAAGATGAAATCAGAGAGGGAGACAAACCATAATGACTCTTAAGTATAGGAAACAAACTGAGGGTTGCTGGAGGGGAGGTTGGGCAGGGGTTGGGGTAACTGGGTGATGGGCATTAAGGAGGGCACGTGATGTAATGAGCGCTGGGTGTTATATGCAATGGATGAATAACTGAATTTTACCTCTGAAACTAATGATATACTATGTTAATTAATTGAATTTAAATATAATAAAATTTTTAAAAAGGAGCAAAGTAACCAATGCATGGGAAACTAGGAAATCTAGTGAACTCTGCTCTACCTGCCAGGCATAAGCTTCTCCCTACGGTTCTCACTGTTACCTTGAACCTGGTTCATCCTCTGTGTGGCTCTGTATGGCAGCCTTCTTTCATTTGGAATTGTCACAGAAACTGCCTTTGATCTATTCTGAGTGTCATCTGTTGTGTTCCACCATAAAAAAAAAAAAATCTTTCAATCTTATAAAACATTTGGCACTGTGAGCAAGAAAGCATGGCCATGACTCTTGCATAGCTTCTTGGGGTCTGCTCTTGGCATACCAGTTTACTCCAAACCACCAGGAGAAGAGCTTGGATAAGAACTGCTGCCTGTTGTTAAGTGGGAGCTTTAACCTTGCAGCTTGCTGCTGTGTCTGCTGGTGGTTTCCATATTTTTCCTTACCCAAATTTTCTTGGTATTGGAAGATTAAGAAAAAAGAAACAACAGTCCTAAATGGCTAAACTCCATTGGCTAGATACTAGCCCGAGTGGGAGCCACCTTAAGGCAATGGGACTAATAGGCCACTTGAGCCACACTTTCCATGGTCCAGCCTTAAGTTGTGTTTTCAGTCTTCTGTAGACTGCAATTTGCAGGCAAATTTATATACTGAAACCTATTTTTCCAAAAGATGGTATTTGGAGGTGTGGCCTTTGGGAGCTGATTAGGTCATAGAAACAGAGCCTTCATGAATGGGATGAATGCCCTTAGAAAAGAAATCCTAGAGAGCTAGCTCCTCCCTTCTACCATGTGAGAATACAATGTAAAATTGTTCTATGAACTAGGAAGCGGGTCCTCAACAGGTACCAAATCTGCTGATGCCTTGTTCTTAGACTTCCCAGCATACAGAAGTATGAGAAATAAATTTCTTTTGTTTATATGTCACCCAGTCTAAAGTGTTTTGTTTTAGTCGCCTGAACAGACTAAAATAGTAGGCGTACACACTCTGACACAATAAGTAATAAAAAAATGAATTAAATTAATTAATTAATTAATTAATTATGTCATCAATTAAATTTGACAAAATGGGACCTGGTAACCTACAGTTAAAATAGTTAATATGGCTCAATGTAAATTAAAACAGGCCCCTCTGATAGACTGAAACATTTTGTAAGACCTAATCAATAGGTGATTATTCCCACTGCTTCTCCATTGGACAGCTCAGTTTGCCTGTTCTTAAACCTGCAAAGAATGAATGGTGCCTCATAGTAATTATTGCAACCTTAATACCATTGCTGCATCCATTAAAGCCCACATGCCCAATATCCAGCATTATTAAAAGTAGTAACATCATCTAATATGTTTCATGCAGTGCTTATTTCAACAGGCTCTCAGTTTGCCTTCTTCAAAGGGACACAATACACCTTTACTGGACTACCCATGGAGTACCTCAGCAGCCCTACCATCACACACAGGCTTTACAGGCAAGATTTTAAGTGCATCCACCTTTCCCCATGAACACAAGTAGGGCATTACATTAATAACATTCTCATCCAAGGAATTTTGTTTAACCTACTCATTAAATGCATAAGTAGACCAAAAGATATGTACAAAACAGAAATGTTCATAGAAGCTTTATTTGTGTTATTCTTGAACTGAAAAATCCAAGTCCACAGCAAAATGGATTAATAAACTATGGCATGGTCAGAACAAAAAGCCACTATATAGGGTTACAAAAATGAACTATGTGAACAGTTTCATTTATATGGAGTTCAAAATCCAAAGTGGTGATAGATGTCAGAGTAGTGTTTCTTTCTGGAGAAGGCTGTTGACAGAGAAGTAGCATGACGGAAACTTCTTGAGTAGCGGAAATGGTCTTATCTTGGTTTTGGAGGTGATTATCTGAATTCATACATATGTAAAAACTCATCAAGCTTTACATTAAAGATTTGTGCATTTTACCATATGTAATTTATGTTTCTCAAAATGCTGCTTTCTAAATAAATTGCTATATAATTTATTTTATCACCTCAGCACTATGGGAGAACCAATGAATTATAAGTATTGTCTTTTTTCGTTTATCGCTCAACAAAACTCAGTGACATTTCCTGTCCATGGCTAGTCAGTGGCTAACCACTCCAAATACATACTCTGGGGAGGAGTTCAGCTTTGAGAGTACTGATCTCTGTCAATATCCTGGTATCTGGTAAGTCTGATGCTGTGACATTTTTAGCAAAATGTAAAGCTGTTTTTCAATAGTGCCAAGGTTGCTCTTTAGCCACTCATAAGATGTTTTAAAATTTGTTTTAGTAGCAGTGATACATTTGTATATTATCCAGCAAACCTTCATATTTACCTTATGTCAATGGTGCACTGACTCGTTGTCTAGCTGAGTCCAGGGTAATACTGGGGGCCCTGGAATGGAGTGAAACCAAACTTGTGTGACTAGAAAAAATGTAGTTTGTCCTCCAGTTTCTTGGTTTGTATTTTTATTGTCTCCTTGAATTCTTATTTTTTGGGCCTTATATTTATTGATGTGTATTATTTTTCTCCTTTGATATTTCTAATATTTCTAGCACACAGGCTAAGAAAGAAACCATGTTTCTATTTGAGGTTGTTATAAAATAAAGGCAAAAAATGAATGGGTAAAATTTGTTTTAGAAAATGAGGATCAGAGAACATAAGAATATATAAATGATAAACAATTATTCGAAGTCACTTTATACAAATGGATCTTAACCCAAAGCATGAATAGGTAGAAGAAATGAGTGGAGTGACTAAAATTAGAGCAGTCTTAGGCCGATGGAAACAAACTTGAATCCATTCTGCGTTTCCTTGAAATCATCCCAAAGAAGTTCCAAAACATTCTTAGAAACAATTGCTTCCACATTTCCATATTATGTCTAGTTAAGGGAGAAGAGAACCAGTTCTTAGAAGAAAGGTGGGACTCTAGGGTGAGGAAAAGGTGAAAGAAATTGGGAGGGAGGAGGGAACATTTGGGAAGAACTCAGAAGACAGTGAATAGCAGATTTGACTCATGAAAAGTTCTAGAGAAATATTTAGATGTGGCAGGAAACAGATGGCAACAAAAAGATGTAATTGAGGAGTGTAATTAAAACCAGTTAATGTAATTGACTCCATTCCCTGTTTTAAGGAGAAATACCACAATATTGATGATGTATTTGATAAAATTAAATATCCATTTATTATAATAAGGGTGTTTTTTTTCATATTTTAGGACTTTTTTTAGGGCAGTTTTATGTTATAGCAAACTTGAGAGGGAGGTTCAGAGATTTCCCATATACCTCCTAACCTCACCTGTGCATAGCCTTTATCTCATTATCAACATCCCCACCAGCCTGTTACATTTGTTATAAGTGATGAACCTATACTGACACACAATTATCACCCAAAGTCCATAGTTTACACACGGTTCATTTTAGGTGTTGTGCATTCAATAGGTTTGAACAAAATATAATGACATATATCCAACACTAAAGAATCATACAGATTGGTTTCTCTGCCCTAAAAGTTCTCTGTGTTCTGTGTATTCATCCTCCCTACCCTCTAAACCATGACAACCACTTGTATTTTTTAGTGTCTCTACAGTGTCTGCCTTTTTCAGAAAATCACAGTTGGAATTGCACAGTATATAGCCTTTCAAGGGTTTTTTTCACTTTGCAATATGTATTACAGTTTCCTCTTAGTCTTTTCATGGCTTGATAGCTCATTCTTTTTAGCACTGAATAATATTCGTGTTTGGGTGCACCTCATTTTATTCAGCCATTTACCTATTGAATGGCATCTTTGTTGCTTCCCAGTGTTGGCAATTATGAATAAAGTTGTTACAAACATCTGGGTACAGGTTTTTGTAGCATTTTGCATTCCCACTGCCAATCACTGAGTCCATATTGCTTCACATCCTTGACAGCATTTGATGTTATTAGTGGTCTAGATTTTGGCCATTCCTTGTATTATTGCTGTCACTCATTTCAATTGTATATAAATATACTCTATCCAATTAAACATAGATAAGTATTTTTCTATTTGTATATATTTTATAATATATTTATGTTATATGTATATCCAAAGAATTATGTTATGTTATGTATATCCAAAGAATACATCGTTGCTATTATTATTTTGAATACACTGTTATCTGTTAAATCAATTAAGAATACGAAAAATAAAGAAAGAAAGAAGAAGAAAAATAAAAGTTTTTATTTTACCTTCACTTATTCATTCTCCAATACTCTTCTTTCTTTATGTAGATCTGAGTTTCTGACTTACATTATTTCTTTCCCTGAAGTCAACATTTCTTGCAAGGCAGGTCCACTGGAATCAACTGACCTCAATTTTTGTTTGTTTGAGAAAGACTTTCATTTCTCCATCCCTTTAGAAGGGGAAGATAATTTTCTAGGATACAGAATTCTAGGGTGGTGGGGTCTTTTCCTACTAACATTTTAAATATTTTACTTCATTCTTTTTCATTGCCTGGTTTCCTAGAATAAGTTGGATATAATTCTCATCTTTGTTCCTCTATGTTTTGTTTTTCCTGCCTTTTTTCAAATGTTCTTCTTTATCTTTGATTTTCTGTAGTTTTAATTAATATGACAGGTCTAAGCTTTTTTGGCATTTATTCTGCTTGGTGTTCTCCAAGCTTCCTAGAACTTTGGTTTGGTATCTGAGAGTAACTTGGGGGAAATTCTCAGTCATTGCTTCAAATATTTCTTCCGTTCCTTTCTCTCTTTTCCTTCTGATTTTTCCATTACATGTGTTTACATGTTTTCATAGTTGTCCCATAGTCCTTGGATATGCAGTTCTTTTTTTTTTTTTAACTGTTTGTCCTCTTTGCTCTTCAGTTTTGGAGGTTTCTATTGATATATTCTCTAGCTTAGAGATTCTTTCCTCAGTCATATCCCATCTATTAATAAACTCATCAAAGACATTCTTCATTTCTGTTACAGTATTTTTGATTTAATTTTGTCAACTTTGCCTCATGTATTTTGAAGCTCTTATTAGGTATATGGGCATATCTTGTTTTATTGTGTTTCACTTTATTGCACTTTGCAGATATTGTGTTTTTTAGTAAATGAAGATTTGTGGCAACCTTGAATGGAGGGTACCAGCACTGTTTTTCCAACAGCCTTTGTTCACTTTACCTCTCTGTTACATTTTGGTAATTCTTACAATATTTGAAACTTTGTTATTATATTTGTTATGGTGATCTGTGGTCAGTGATCTTTATGTTACTATTGTAATTGTTTCACACTGTCACTAAGCATGCTCATAGAAGATGGTAAATTAAGTGATACGTGTGTGTGTTCTGGTTCTTCCACTGACTGGTCATTCCCCGCTCTCTCTCTCCCTTTCCTTGGGCCTCCCTCTTCTCTGGGACACAACAATTTTGAAATTAGGCCAGTTAAAAACCTCACAATGGCCTCTAAGTGTTCAAGTGAAAGGAGGAGTCACATATTTCTCACTAAATCAAAAGTTAGAAATGATTAAGCTTCGTGAGGAAGACATGTCGCTATTTGTGCTTCTTGTGCCAAGAAGTTAGCTAAGTTGTGAATGTGAAGGAAAAATTCTTGGAGGAAATTAAAAGCACTACTCTAGTGAACACACTAATGATAAGAAAGTAAGAGAGCCTTATTGCTGCTAAGGAGAGAGTTTCAGTGGTCTGGAAAGAAGACCAAACCAGGTACAACATTTCCCTAAATCAAAGCCTAATCTAGAGTAAGGCACTAATTTTCTTTGATTCTGTGGAGGCAGAGAGAGTTGAGGAAGCTGCAGAAGAAAAGTGGGAAGCTAGCAGAGGTTGGTTCATGAGGTTTAAGGAAAGAAGCCGTCCCCATAACCTAGAGGTACAAAGGGGAAGCAGCAAAAGCTGATGTAGAAGTTATAGCAAGTTATCCAGAAGATCTAGCTAAGATAATTCATGAAGGCAACTACACTAAACAATAATTTTTTTTATGGAGATAAAACTGCTTTATATTGGAAGAAGTCATCTAGAACTTTCTGAAATTCTCCCTTTCTCATATCCTGTATGTTTGTTTTTCATTCTAGTTTTCCAGTTTGAATAAGGAGACAATGAGTATATTGAACTCTGTTGTGTTCTACTAATCTACCCAGGGTTTTTGGGAGGATAGATGAGGCATATATATATATATATATATATATATATATATATATATATATATTAATTGTTCTTTTATTTCTTTAAACATCCTCAATGCATTTAATTTATACCCTATATTCAATAATTCCAAACACTGAAGTAAAAGTACATTATCGAGGGGCACCTGGGTGGCACAGTCATTAAGCGTCTGACTCTTGGTTTTGGCTCAGGTCATAATCTCTCTGTGGTGGGATCGAGCCCCATGTTGGGCTCTGTACTCAGTATGGGGTCTGCTTCAGATTCTTTCTCCCTCCCTCTCTGCCCTTTCCCCATCAAAAAAAAATTTTTTTTAAATCTTAAAAAGGTGCATTATCTGATTTTATGGTTTGCTTTCTTTCCCCTGGTTTCATAATTTTGGAATATGAGCTCATAATTGTGTTGGTTTGAGTCTGAGAACTGGTTTGAGGTTAGAAACCTCGTGAAGGATCATCATTTTCCATTATGGCAACTAACCTGAGTCTTTACTCACTGCTATGGACTGAATGTGTCTTCCAAAATTCATATGTTGGAACCTAATCTCCAAGGTGATGGTATTTGGAGATGGAAACTTTGGGAATTAATTAGGTCATTATGGTGGAGCTTTCAGATTAGTACCCTTATATGAAGAGAACCAGGAGAGCTTGTTTTCTTTATTTCTCTCTCCCTCTGGCCCTCCCATGTGAGAATATAGTGAGAAGGCCACTGTCTACAAGCCAGGAAGTGGGCTTTCACTGGATACCATATCTGCCACTGCTTTCATCTTAGACTTCCCAGCCCCTAGAACCGTGAGAAAAAATATTTGTTATCTAAGCCACTCTATGGTATTTTTTTTTAAGATTTTATTTATTTATTTGACAGAGAGAGAGACAGTGAGAGAGGGAACACAAGCAGGCAGAGTGTAAGAGGGAGAAGCAGGCTTCCCGCTGAGCAGGGAGCCCGATGCGGGTCTCGATCCCAGGAAGCTGGGATCATGACCTGAGCCGAAGGCAGACGCTCAACGTTGCAAAGGGCAAAACTAAGACACTCATTTACCCTTAATTTGGTTATATAGGGCAAACCATACCCATAAATGGCAGGATTTCAGAATTCTGTCTGTTTTTGTGGGATTGAGAGGAGACACATAATCCTAAGACTTTCACCTTAAGGATCCAGGAGAATGGAGAAGGTGTGTGTCCTTAGGAAAGGTCTGAGAGACCCCCCAGAATCTCTAGCTGGGCTTACAGGTGAAGATCTTTTTCTGAAGTAGCCAGTCAGTAAAACTGGGTGAAATGACAGCCTCTAGAAATGTGAAGACTTAAAATTAATTAATTAAAATTAATTCTAAAGGGAGCTCTTCAAATTGTTATTAAAGGATGCTAATCAGCATAGTGAAGACATATAGACAACAAAACACACTGATAAAGGCAAATATGTAATTGAATTCCCCTGAGCCTAATCTAGATTTGGATGCTTAACTGATTGAGCCACTCAGGCACCCTAACTCTAAGGTATTTTATGTAAGTCTCATAGTAACCACAAAGAAAAACATCTGGTAAATACACAAAAGATATAGAAAAAGAAATTGGGGTGGTGCAAGATGGCGGAGGAGTAGGAGACCTGGATTTCATCTGGTCTCAGGAATTCAGCTGAATAGGGATCAAACCATTCTGAACACCTACGAACTCAACAGGAGATCAAAGAAAAGAATAGCAGCAACTCTCTGAACAGAAAAGTGACCACTTTCTGGAAGGTAGGACGTGCGGAGAAGTGAATCCGAGGCGATATTTTGGAGGATAGATGGTGGGGGAGGGGGCCTCCGTCGGCAGCTTCTGGCAAGTGATAGAGCCACGGAGGACAAAATCGGAACTTTTAGAAGTCGGCTCCGCTGAGGGACATTGCTCCAGTGGCTAAGTGGGGGGTGGAACCCTCGCGGGACAGTGGGGTCTCAGGACCCTCAGGGTCACAGAAAGACCGGGGGTGCCTGAGTGTGGCAGAGCTTCCAGATATCAGAACGGGGAAGCCAGCTGCAGAGACAGAGCCGAGGCGCGGGCTCTCAGCTCGGGGTTGCCATAAACCGTGATCCGTGGCACAATTGGGCCACTGCTTCTCCAGCAGGGACCCAATAAGTGGCAGATCCGGGGACATCCCCTTCCTCCCCCGGGAGAAGCGGCGCGGGAGCGCACCGCAGGGATCTGCTGGGTTTGGAGACTCCACACGGGGTCGTGAGCCAGAGATAGAAACGCTTGGTCACAGGCCGGGTGAGCACGGAGTGCGGCGGGAGACCAGGGAGACAGGAGTGATTGACTGCTTCTCTCTGGGGGCTCACTGAGGAGCGGGGCCCCGAGTTCTTAGCTCCTCTGGGGCAGAGATTGGGAAGCCGCCATTTTCACTCTTGTACTCCAAAGCCGATTGGAAAACTTGCAGGGAACAAAAGCTCCCGAGAGCAAACCCCAGCAGATTACTTAGCCCGGCCCTTGGCAAGGGTGGGGCAATTCCGCCTGCAGCAAAGACATTTGGGAACCACGGCAACAGGCCCCTCTCCTAGAAGACCAGCAGGAACAGCCAGCCAAGACCAAGTTTACCCATCAATGAGAACGGCAGAACTCCAGCGCTAGGGGAATACTGCACATAGAATTCATGGCTTTTTTACCATGATTAGTCTTTCAAAGTTAATTTTTTTCTTAACCGTCTTTTTTTTTTTTGAATTTTTCTTTTTCCCTTTTTCAACCAACATCTTATCAATCCCTTTTTTAAAAAAACATTTTTGTTTTTCATTTTTAGAGTCATATTCTATCCCTTCATAGTAGTTACCCTTATTTTTGGCATGTATATATAAGTTGTTCTCTCATTAAAATTTTGAGATACAGTTTCTTCTAACAGATCAATGTTAGAATTGTTAGAATGTTAGAATGTTATGGCTTTGTTCTGGTCTCCTGCCTGATCACATTCTCTCCCTTTTTATTCCTTTTTTTTTTTTAAATCCTCTTCTTTCTTTTTTTCAAACAACTTCTTACCAATTCCTTTTATAAAATCTTTTATAATTTTCATCTTTACAGCCATATTCCATCCCTTCATCATATTAACTCTTATTTTTGTACATATATAAGTTTTTCTTTCTTTAAATTTTTGGGAGGCACTTTCTTCTAACAGACCAAAATACATGAAAAATATAGTGTGTGGCACCGATCTATGCACCAGCCTGATCATATTTGATCATATTCTGTTTTTGTTTGTTTTTCTCTTTTTCTTTTTCTTTTTTCTTTCTTTCCCTTTCTTTTCCCCTGGTTTTGGGTCTCTTCTGATTTGTTTAGCACATATTTTTCTGGGGTTGTTGTTACCCTGTTAGCATTTTGTTCTCTCATTCAACTATTCTCCTCTGGACAAAATGACAAGACAGAAAAAATCACCTCAACGAAAAGAACAAGAGGCTGTACCAACTACCAGGGACCTACTCAATATGGACATTAGTACGATGTCAGAACTAGAGTTCAGAATGATGATTTTAAAGATACTAGCTGGGCTTGAAAAAAAACATGGAAGTTATTAGAGAAACCCTTTCTGGAGAAATAAAAGAACTAAAATCTAACCAAGTCGAAATCAAAAAGGCTATTAATGAGGTGCAATCAAAAATGGAGGCTCTAACTACTAGGATAAATGAAGCAAGAGAGAGAATTAATGATATAGAAGACCAAATGATGGAAAATAAAGAAGCTGAGAAAAAGAGAGATAAACAACTACAGGATCATGAGGGCAGAATTTGAGAGATAAGTGATACCATAAGACAAAACAACATTAGAATAATTGGGATTCCAGAAGAAGAAGAAAGAGAGAGAGGGGTAGAAGGTATATTGGAGCAAATTATAGCAGAGAACTTCCCTAATTTGGGGAAGGAAACAGGCATCAAAATCCAGGAGGCACAGAGAACCCCTCTCAAAATCAATAAATATAGGTCGACACCCCGACATCTAATAGTAAAACTTACAAGTCTCAGAGACAAAGAGAAAATCCTGAAAGCAGCTCAGGAGAAGAGATCTGTAACCTACAATGGTAGAAACATTAGATTGGCAACAGACCTATCTACAGAGACCTGGCAGGCCAGAAAGGACTGGGATGATATATTCAGAGCACTAAATGAGAAAAATATGCAGCCAATAATACTATATCCAGCTAGACTGTCATTGAAAATAGAAGGAGAGATAAAAAGCTTCCAGGACAAACAAAAACTTAAAGAATTTGCAAACATGAAACCAGCCCTACAAGAAATATTGAAAGGGGTCCTCTAAGCAAAGAGAGAGCCTAAAAGAAACATAGACCAGAAAGGAACAGAGACAATATACAGTACCAGTCACCTTACAGGGAATACAATGGCGCTAAACTCATATCTTTCATTAGTTACCCTGAATGTAAATGGGCTAAATGCCCCAATCAAAACACACGGGCTATCAGATTGGATAAAAATACAAGACCCATTGATATACTGTCTGCAAGACACTCATTTTACACCCAAAGAAACCCCCAGATTGAAAGTGAAGGGGTGGAAAACCATTTACCATGCTAATGGACACCAAAAGAAAGCTGGGGTGGCAATCCTTATATCAGACAAATTAGATTTTAAACCAAAGACTGTAATAAGAGATGAGGAAGGACACTATATCCTACTTAAAGGGTCTATCCAACAAGAAGATCTAACAATTGTAAATATCTATGCCCCTAACATGGGAGCAGCCAATTATATAAGACAATTAATAACAAAATCAAAGAAACACATCAACAACAATACAATAATAGTGGGGAACTTTAACACCCCACTCACTGAAATGGACAGATCATCTAAGCAAAAGATCAACAAGGAAATAAAGATTTTAAATGACACACTGGACCAAATGGACTTCACAGATATATTCAGAACATTCCATCCCAAAGCAACAGAATACACATTCTTCTCTAGTGCCCATGGAACATTCTCCAGAATAGATCACATCCTAGGTCACAAATCAGGTCTCAACTGGTACCAAAAGACTGGGATCATTCCCTGCATATTTTCAGACCACAGTGCTTTGAAACTAGAACTCAATCACCAGAGGAAAGTCAGAAAGAACTCAAACACATGGAGGTTAAAGAGCATCCTACTAGAGAACAAATGAGTCAACCAGGAAATTAAAGAAGAATTTAAAAAATTCATGAAAACAAATGAAAATGAAAACACAACTGTTGAAAATCTTTGGGATACAGCAAAGGCAGTCCTAAGAGGAAAGTATATAGCAATAAACCTTTCTCAAGAAACAAGAAAGGTCTCAAATACACAACCTAACCCTACACCTAAAGGAGCTGGAGAGAGAACAGCAAATAAAGCTTAAACTGAGCACGAGAAGAGAAATAATAAAGATCAGAGCAGAAATCAATGAAATAGAAACCGAAAGAACAGTAGAACAGATCAACGAAACAAGGAAATGGTTCTTTGAAAGAATCAATAAGATTGATAAACCCCTAGCCAGACTTATCAAAAAGAAAAGAGAAATGACCCAAATCAACAAAATCATGAATGAAAGAGGAGAGATCACAACCAACACCAAAGAAATACAAACAATTATAAGAACATATTACGAGCAACTATATGCCAGCAAATTAGATAATCTGGAAGAAATGCATTCCTAGATGTATCAACTACCAAAACTGAATCAGGAAGAAATAGAAAACCTGAACAGACCTATAAGCACTAAGGAAATTGAAGTAGTAATCAGAAATCTCCCAACAAACAAAAGCCCAGGGCCAGATGGCTTCCCAGGGGAATTCTACCAAACATTTCAAGAAGAATTAATACCTATTCTTCTGAAACTGTTCCAAAAAATAGAAATGGAAGGAAAACTTCCAAACTCATTTTATGAGGCCACCATTACCTTGATCCCAAAACCAGACAAAGACCCCATCAAAAAGGGGAATTACAGACCAATATCCTTGATGAACATGGATGCAAAAATTCTCACCAAAATACTAGCCAATAGGATCCAACAGTACATTAAAAGGATTATTCACCATGACCGAGTGGGATTTATCCCTGGGCTGCAAGGTTGGTTCAACATCCGCAAATCAATCAACGTGATACAATACATTAATAAAAGAAAGAACAAGAACCATATGATCCTCTCAATAGATGCAGAAAAAGCATTTGACAAAGTACAGCATCCTTTTTTGGTCAAAACTCTTCAGAGTATAGGCATAGAGGGTACGTACCTCAATATCATAAAAGCCATCTATTAAAAACCCACAGCGAATATCATTCTCAATGAGGAAAAACCGAGAGCTTCCCCCCTAAGGTCAGGAACACGGCAGGGATGTCCACTATCACCACTGCTATTCAACATAGTATTAGAAGTCCTAGCCATAGCAATCAGACAACAAAAAGAAATCAAAGGCATCCAAATCGGCAAAGAAGAAGTCAAACTCTCACTCTTTGCAGATGATATGATACTTTATGTGAAAAACCCAAAAGACTCCACCCCAAAACTGCTAGAACTCATACAGAAATTCAGTAAAGTGGCAGGATATAAAATCAATGCACAGAAATCAGTGGTATTCCTATACACCAACAACAAGACAGAAGAGAGACAAATTAAGGAGTCGATCCTATTTACAATTACACACTTCAAACCATAAGATATCTAGGAATAAATCTAACCAAAGAGGCAAAGGATCTATACTCAGAAAACTATAAAACACTCATGAAAGAAATTGAGGAAGACACAAAGAAATGGAAAAACGTTCCCTGCTCATGGATTGAAAGAACAAATATTGTGAAGATGTCAATGCTACCTAGAGCAATCTACACATTCAATGCAATCCTCATCAAAATACCATCCACTTTTTCAAAGAAATGGAACAAATAATCCTAAAATTTTATGGAACCAGAAAAGACCTCAAATAGCCAGAGGAATGTTGAAAAAGAAAAGCAAAGCTGGTGGCATCACAATTCTGGACTTCAAGCTCTATTACAAAGCTGTCATCATTAAGACAGTATGGTACTGGCACAAAAACAGACACATAGAACAAAGGAACAGAATAGAGAGCCCAGAAATGGACCCTCAACTCCATGGTCAACTAATCTTTGACAAAGCAGGAAAGAATGTCCAATGGAAAAAGACTGTCTTTTCAACAAATGGTGTTGGGAAAATTGGACAGCCACATGCAGAAGAATGAACCTGGACCATTTCCTTACACCACACACAAAAATAGACTCAAATGGTTGAAAGACCTCAGTGTCAGACAGGAGTACATCAACATCCTAAAGGAGAACACAGGCAGCAACCTCTTCGACTTCAGCCACAGCAACTTCTTCCTAGAAACATCACCAAAGGCAAGGGAAGGAAGGGCAAAAATGAACTAGTGGGACCTCATCAAGATAAAAAGCTTTTGCAGAGCAAAAGAAACAGTCAACAAAATCAAAAGACAACCGACAGAATGGGAGAAGATATTTGCAAATGACATATCAGATAAAGTGCTAGTATCCAAAATCTATAAAGACCTTCTTAAACTCAACACCCAAAGAACAAATGATCCAATCAAGAAATGGGCAGAAGACACGAACAGACATTTTTCCAAAGAAGACATCCAAATGGCCAACAAACACATGAAAAAGTGCTCAACATCGCTCGGCATCAGGGAAATCCAAATCAAAACCTCAATGAGATATCACCTCACACCAGTCAGAATGGCTAAAATTAACAAGTCAGGTAATGACAAATGTTGGCAGGGATGCGGAGAAAGGGGAACCCTCCTACACTGCTGGTGGGAATGCAAGCTGGTGCAGCCACTCTGGAAAACAGTATGGAGGTTCTTCAAAAAGTTGAAAATAGAGATACCATACGGTCTAGCAATTGCACTACTGGGTATTTAACCCAAAGATACAAATGTAGGGATCCGAAGGGCTACGTGCACCCTGATGTTTATAGAAGCAATGTCCACAATGGCCAAAGTGTGGAAAGAGCCATGATGTCCATTGACAGATGAATGGATAAAGATGTGGTATATGTATATAATGGAATATTATGCAGCCATCAAAAAGAATGAAATATTGCCATTTGCAATGACATGGGTGGAACTGGTGAGTATTATGCTGAGCGAAATAAGTCAATCAGAGAAAGACATGTATCATATGACCTCACTGATATGAGGAATTCTTAATCTCAGGAAACAAACTGAGGTTTGCTGGAGTGGTGGGGGTGGGAGGGATGGGGTAGCTGGGTGATAGACATTGGGGAGGGTATGTGCTATGGTGAGCGCTGTGAAGTGTGCAAGACTGTTGAATCACAGATCTGTACCTCTGAAGTAAATAATACATTATATGTTAAAAAAAAGAAGAATAAGATAGTAGGGGGGGAAGAATGAAGGGGGAAATCGGAGGGGGAGATGAACCATGAGAGACTATGGACTCTGAAAAACAAACTGAAGGTTCTAGAGGGGAGGGGGGTAGGAGGATGGGTTAACCTGGTGATGGGTATTAAAGAGGGCATGTACTGAACGGAGCACTGGGTGTTATACGCAAACAATGAATCATGGAACACTACATCAAAAACTAATGATGTATGTATGGTGATTAACATAACATAATAATAAAAAAATGTGCAAAGAAGTTGAATAAACATCTTTCCAAAGACATACAAAGAGCCAACAGGTACATGGAAAGGTACTCAACATCACTAATCATCATGGAAATGAAAATCAAAACTACAATGAGATGTCACCTCATACCTGTTAGAATGGCTATCATCAAAAGGACAAGAAATAACAAATCCTCAGACTGTTGAGAAAAGTGAACCCTCATGAATTATGGTAAGAATGCATATTGGTGCAGCCACTAAGGAAAACAGTATGGAATTTCCTCAAAATCCCCCAAATAGCTACTATATGATTCAGCAATCCCACTTCTGAGTATATATCCAAAGAAAATGGAAACAGGATCTCGAAGAGATATCTGCATTCAAGTTTTGTAGCCAAGAAATGGAAAGAACCTAAGTATCCATCAGTGGCTGAATGGATAAAGAAAATACAGTATTTATATACAGTGGAATATTATCCAGCCATGAGAAAGGACACCCTGCTATTTGCAACAAGATGGATGGACCTTGAGGGGATTATGCTAAGTAAAATAAGTCAGATAGAGAAAGACAAATACTGTATGGTTTCACTTATATGTGGAATTTTAAAAAGCTAAATTAATAGAAACAGATAGTAAAATGGGAGTTCCTAGGGGCTGGGGACTGGGAAAAGAGGGAGATAATGGTCAAAAGTATGAACTTCCAGTTGTGGGACGCCTGGGTGGCTCCATCAGTTGAGCGTCTGCCTTCAGCTCAGGTCATGATCTCAGGGTCCTGGGACTGAGTCCTACGTCGGGCTCCCTGTTCAGCAGGGAGTCTGCTTCTCCCTCTGCCTCTGCCCCTCCCCTCCACTCATGCTTTCACTCTATCAAATAAAAAAATCTTAAAAAAAAAGAAAGAAATCAAAGCATACGCTACAAAAAATCAGCAAATCACAAAGGACAGAAGGAGAGGAGAAAAAGAATAAAGGGACTTCACAGCAATCAGAAAACAATGAACAAAATGGCAATAGTAACTACATATCTACCAATTATCTTAATATAAATGGACTAAATTCTCCAATCAAAAGGTACATAGAGTCTGAACAGATGTAATAATAAGATTCAATAATATGTTACCTACAGGAGACTGACCTCAGCTCTAAGGATACACATAGGCCGAAAGTGAAGGGATGGAAAAAGGTGTTCAATACAAATGAAAACCACAAGAGAATAGGGATAGATATATTAGAGAAAAGAGACTTTAAGTCAAAAACTGTAACTAAAGGCAAAGAAAGTCACTATCTAATGGTAAAAGAGTCAATTCATCAAGAGGATATAACCCTTGTAAATATTTATGCATACAACATCAGAGCACCTAAATACATAAAGCAGATATTAACAGAACTGAAGGAGAGATAGAAAACAATATAGCAGTTGTAGGGAACTGTAATACTCCACATAAAAATGGATAGATCTTTCTAATATAAAATCAATAAGGAAACAGTGCACTTGAACAACATTGTAGACCAAATGGCCTAATCGACATGTACAGAACATTCCTTCCAACAGCAGAACACATTCTTCTCAAGCACACACAGAATATTCCACAGGATAAACCATAGTTTAAGAAAAAAGTTTTTACAAAAATTACTTCAATACAGAATTTTTTTCAGAACCTGGATTTGAAGTACATTAGGACTACTTTGATTGTCAGAAACTCTGTAGAACCCAAGCGAAGGAATGCATGTGGATCTCAGGAATTATGGAATTAGAAACGAGCTAGGTGAGGAGTATCATTCTATATCTTTCTGCTTCTGCTTCATTCTTCCCAAGATGGGTCTATTAATCAGTTCCTCAGAGAAACAGAATAACAGAGAGAGAGAAAGAGGGAAAGAGAGAGGAAGGAGGAGGGAGGAGGAATTGTGGGGGAGAGAGAGATTTATTTTAAAGAATTGGCTCACATGATTGCAGAGCCTTGGCAAGTCCAGAATCTGCAGAGTGGGCCAGCAGCTAGAGACCCAGGAAAGCATAGCAGTTTGAGTCTGAAGGCAGTCTACTATAGAACTCACTTTCCCAGCTGGTCACTTTTTTTCAATCAAGGCCTTCAACTGATTGGACAAGGCTCACCCACAAATGGAAGGTAATTTATTTTATTGAAAGTCTACTCATTTAAATGTTAATCTTATCTAAAAAAATACTTTCACAGAAACATCTAGAATACTGTTTAACTGAATACCTAGGAACCATGTCTAAGCCAGGCTGACGTAAAATTAGCAGTCACAGTAGGAAAAATGGGAGGAGAAAGGGGATGAGCTATTCTTCTCAATCTGGTTCCAAATTCTCCTGAAAGTAATCTCATTTCTGCAGCTGGGTGAGGCCTACCACTGGATTAAACAACTTTAATCCTGGGGGTGGCATCTTGAGAAAGCACTACTCAGCCCAGCTCATGTGAGGTACCCATGATGGACCAATCCACTGTGGCTAGGAAAGAGGTGGAAGCAGAGTTATCTCGGATAAAATGGTTACCAAGTATACAGGATGGTGTCCCATAAATGGGAAATCATTGATTAAGAAATTATAATGTAATTTTGAAGTATTAACATGTTTTTCCACTTGATGGAGTAACTTCTAATTTCTGTTTTGCAAAGCTTTTTGTGGAATTTATTTAGAGTTAACTGATTTTCTGTCATGGTTTCTGTAAGATTTGTGGATACACAGTGGCTTGCACTCCATTTAGGCACCTAAAATTGCTTTCTTTTACTTTTCTTTGAATATTTTCTAGCTACAACAAATAAGTCATCTGTGGAAGGAAAGCAGAGCAAGCTCACACCTCCTGTGGAAGGTAATATGGGTTTTAATTTTTTCTAGAGGCCAGTATTAAAGGGAGGAAGTGTGGAACTTCCTTAGAAGCATAGTTGACGGTCTGGTCAGGGGGCCAGGCTTGAGCCCAGTTGAAGAGTATGGTGATCTGAATGCTGTGGTGTGAGGGACCCTGAGTGACCCCAGTCCTCCTCCCCCAAAGCAGTTCAATTCCATGGGAAGATTATGGAGCTCTCTCTATCAGGCACTGTGCCGGGCTTTGTGGGGAGCACAGAGATGAGCAAGGTGAGCCAGACTGCCAAAGCGCCCTAAAGGGGTTCAGTTTTGTGGGGGAACCCAGAAATAAGCACAGATACCCTATAAAACAGAGGAGATAAGCCCTCACATCAGGTGTGCCGGGAATGTAGAGGAGGGAGAGAGAGCACCAAAGCCTGAGAAGGCCTCAAGGAGGATGCAGCATGTGAATTGGCTCTTGAAGGAAGAGGAGGGTTTTCATAGACAGAGGGTACTGTGTAGGCATCCCAGACTGCAAGAACCATTGAGGGAAGACCTAGATAGGCACTTGGGCTTGCTGTTTCCTTTTTGAAGTGTGGGGGCGACACAGGGATGATAAGCTTGCCAAGGTGAGTCAGTGTGAAAAAGAGGGCTTTCAAAGCCAGTACAAAGACATGTAAGTGTTGTCTTCAGGCAGTGAGAGATCTCTGAAGGGTGTCGGAGTGGAGAGGCTCACCCCTGTGTTACAGAATCATGTACCTGGCTGCAAGGTAAGGTATGAGGTGAGGAGAGGAGAATTTTGACAGAGAGACAGATGGGAGGAGGCTTCTGTAGTGGTCCAGGTGTGTCGTGATAGGGTCTTAAACTAGGGTAAGGCAGTGAGAACAGAAAGGAAAAGGGATTTGTGTGCAGAAGGCTGCAGAGGCTGGGGGGGAGTCATAGACACTGCAGGTGAAGGGGGATTGCTGGAGGGTCATAGAGCAGAGCAAGCTGAAAGAACAGAGACTACCCATGGTGCTTGGGATCCTCACTGATGGAGCTACTTCACTGGAGACTGTGCCCTTGTTAAAATGCATATGTTTAATTGATCAGCTCGTAGGTTCCTTTAAAATAATAGAGTCAGATCTTGAGAATAAGTATCAGGCAAAATATTAAAGCCTTAGACTGTTCACAGGCTGAAGTACAAACAGAACACTCACAACATGTTCCTCACCAGCCTCTTCTCTTTCTGCGGTCATCTTCAGCATCCTGGCCTTGGGCACATGTGTGCTCACCCACACCCACCCCTAGCTGTTCTCCAAGCAGCTGTGTTGCTGCTGGCCTCTGAGCCTTGGCCAAGTTGCCTAGGGTGGGGAGCCACCTGCAGTGGTAGGAGGAGCATGGTTTTAACTGCCCCTCAGATCTGCTCTAAAATCCACCCCCACTTGCTTCCTGCAGTTGTGGGATCTTGATTTGGCTGTGAAATGCAAGATCTTGAGTCCATCACAGAGGAGGCAAGTGACACCAAAAGAGGAGAGGAGAGATCTCACATACAGAGTTTCGCACAACGAGGTTCACCCACATAACAGCTTAGCCCGTCACAGCTGGTTCTGCTCACGTTAAAGTGATGAGCTCCCTGCCACACGTCTGCGTTACAGTACGTGGTACCTGATGCCCCTAATCCTCTCTCAGCAAAGCCCTCCCAGTCATGGATGCATTATGTGTATTTATGGGAGAGCTGAAGCTTCTAGACTGGAGAAAAATCATAGGTTGCAGGGCGTAATTTTTACACTAAATGGGCAAAAGCAGTGAACTTCTTCATTTAATCCTCATAATTAGGTAGAATGTCTAGAACCAACATCTGTGAGCAAATTCATAGTGGGACTGTTTGGCAGTATATGTGTGACTCAATAGGAAGGAAGGAAAATCTGTTGCTTTTACTGACTTTGTGATTCTCCAAATAAAAAGTAGCTTAAAAAAGTCCAGTTTGTTCAACCTGAATGCCATCTTATGCTTTTTATTTATGTTTGTCCGAAGTGGCACCCTTCGGGATAGGCATTTCATTCTGATAGTACTGATTTAGTCTCTCTGACCAAAACATAGGAGGAGAAAACCACATCATCAATTTTTCCACTTTCTGTCCTGAGGAGAACCAGTTATAAGATAAATCTAATAATTTCTGCTACCAAAAGATTAGATTTAGATGACGTTGTCCTTTAATTTAAATTGTGTTTTCTTGTTTGTTTTATACAGAACTTCTGAAGTGATTTTAGACCCTTAAAATATTTCTCATATATATATAATAAATATAGTTTATCTAATAACACAGAACATGAGAAAATGCTTTCATCTTTGGATTAGGTTTAATGTGCTATATATTTTGGTTCATATTTAATTTTTTATGTAGGCCTAATATTTTGGGATAGGATCACCAGCAAAGTCATGTTCTAGTACTACTTTATGTGCTATGTTGGGGAAAATTGAACACCTGAAGTTTTTTATCAAGCTTTTCTTTTCTTCCTCCTTGTGTGTGTCCAGCTAACACTTCTCGGTCTGCACCTGTGGCGACAAAGGCTGTGCTCACTTGCCCTTCTGTCAGCTTAACAAATGTGCTGATAATAAGGTGGGAAATAAACCTCCGAGACAAGCCTTCCTGCATCAGAGCCTACAGGAGAGATAACAATGAGACCAGTGAAAGAAACTGTACCGACGAGAGAATATCCTGGGAGTCCAGACCCGATCAGAATCCTGCCCTTCAGATTGATCCCGTGGCCACCACTCATGATGGATATTACAGGTGTGAAGTGGCCGCACCTGATGGGAATTTCGGTCTTGGATATCACCTCCAAGTGTTAGGTAAGGTGCATGACATATTGGGGTACGTCAGAGAAGCAGATCTGGGACTGAACCAAATCTCTCTCTATTCCATACCCCACGTGTTAAGCCTGAAGCACTTCCCCTGCATCTTTGCAGTGCCCCCCGAGGTGACCCTGTTTCGAGGCAGCAATGGAACCCTCGTGTGCAGGGCAGCTGCAGGGAAGCCAGCTGCACAGATCTCCTGGACCCCAGGGGGAGACTGTCACACTGCGGAACAACAGTTGGGCAATGGCACAGTGACCGTCCTGAGTACATGCCGCTGGGAGGACCGCCAGGTGTCTAACGTGTCCTGCTCTGTCTCCCACGTGACCGGCAACAAGACTCTGTCCTTTGAGCTGAATCCAGGTTAGTAATTCCGGTTTTTGCTTGATATGTTCATTCTTTCAGAGAAGTTACAGAAGAATGAAACAGGAGTGTGCAGAGAATTTCTCTCAAGCATAATCTCCCCACCCTCTTTTTTATGTCCTTCTCCTCCCCCATTAAGAGTTATGTCCAGAAGAATAATGCAGAAGTTTGTTTTCAATAAGCCATATTTTACAGCAAAGTTTATTATTTAATAAAGTAAAATGAAAAATAATTTAATAATTTAATGGCTACTCTATACTAGTAGTAAGTTGGCTTGAGTAGTATACTTTTAAATTAATACTTCTGGTTTTGGGAAAAGGCTAAATTGTATTTTTAAAGAAATCTTTGTGCTTTTATTTTTATTTATTTGTTTATTTTTAGATATATATATTTAATTTTTAAAATTTTATTATGTTATGTTAGTCACCATAAAATACTCAGGAAAGGATTCTGCATTCTGCATCAGTTGAGAGGACCATATTGTTCTCTCTCCTCTTACTAATGTGTTCTATCACATTGATTGATTTGCAAATTTTGAACCACCCTTGCATTCTGGGGATACATCCCGCTTGGTCGTGGTGGATGATCCTTTTAATGAATTGTTGGATCCTATTAGCTAGGATTTTGTTGAGGATTTTGGAATCCATATTCATCAGGGAGAATTCTCCTTTTTGATGGGGTCTTTGCCTGGTTTGGGGATTTAGGTAATGCTGGCCTCATAGAATGAGTTTGGAAGTTTTCCTTCTGTTTCTATTTTTGAAACAGCTTTAGGTAGATAGGTATTATTTTTTTTTATTTCTTCTTTGAATGTTTGGTAGAATTCCCCAGGGAATTGATCAGGCCCTGGACTCTTGTTTTTTGGAGGTTTTTAATCACTGCTTCAATCTCGTTACTGGTTATTGGGCAATTCAGATTGTCAATTTCTTCCTGTTCCAGTCTTGGCAGCTTATAGGTTTCCAGAAAGGCATTCATTTCATCCAGATTGCTCAGTTTATTGGCATATAGTTGTTGATAATAATTTCTAATAATTGTTTCCTTGGTGTTAGTCGTGATCTCTCCCCTTTCATTCATAATTTTATTAATTTGGGTCCTTTCTCTTTTCTTTTGGATGTCTGGCCAGTGGTTAATTTATCTTATTAATTCTTTCAAAGAACCAACTTCTAGTTTTATTGATCTTATCTTCTGTGCTTCTGGTTTCTAATTCATTGATCTCTGTTCTAATGTTAATTATTTCTCTTCTAATGCGTGGCTTAGGCATCGTTTGTTGCTTTTTCTCTAGTTCTTTAAGATGTAGAGTTAGTTGGTGAATTCGGGATTTTTCTGTTTTTTTGAGTGAGGCTTGGATGGCTATGTATTTCCCCCTTAGGACCGCCTTTGCAGTATCCCATAGGTTTTGGACCGACCTGTTTTCATTCTCATTGATTTCCATGAATTGTTTAAGTTCTTCTTTGATTTCCTGGTTGACCCAAACATTCTTGAGCAGAGTGGTCTTTAGCTTCCAAGTGTTTGAATTTCTGCCAAATTTTTTCTTGTGATTGAGTTCCAGTTTTAAAGCACTGTGGTCTGAGAATATGCAGGGAATAATCTCAGTCTTTTGCTATTGGTTGAGACCTGATTTGTGACCCAGTATGTGGTCTATTCTGGAGAAAGTTCCATGTGCGCTCGAGAAGAATGAGTATTCTGTTGTTTTAGGGTGGAATGTTCTGTAAATATGAGGTCCAGTGTATCATTCAAAACTCTTGTTTCCTTTTGATTTTCTGCTTAGATGATCTGTCCATTGCTGAGAGTGGAGTATTGAGGTCTCCTACGATTAACGTATTGTTATCAATATGACTCTTTATTTTGGTTAACAGTTTGCTTATGTAGATGGCTGCTCCCATGTTGGGGGCATAGATATTTACAATTGTTAGATCTTCTTGTTGGATAGACCCTTTAAGAATGATATAGTGTCCTTCTGTGTCTCTAACTACAGACTTTGGTTTAAAATCTAATTTGTCTGATATAAGAATTGCTACCCCCGCTTTCTTTTGAGGTCCGCTGGCATGGAAGATGGATCTCCATCCCTTCACTTTCAGTCTGGATGTATCTTTAGGTTCAAAATGAGTCTCTTGTAGACAGCATATGGATGGGCCCTGTCTTTTCATCCAATCTGCAACCCTGTGCCGTTTTATGGGAGCATTTAGGCCATTCACATTGAGAGCGATTATTGAAAGATATGAATTAATTGTCATCATGTTGCCTGTGAAGACGTTGTTTTCATATATTATCCCTGTAAATTTCTGTTGTGTATCACTCTTGGGGTCTTTCTCCTTTCATAGAACCCCCCTTAATATTTCTTGCAGGGCCAGCTTAGTGGTCACATGTTCTTTCAGTTTCTGCCAGTCTTGGAAGCCCTGCATCTCTCCATCCATTCTAAATGACAGCCTTGCCAGATAAAGTATTCTTGGCTGCATGTTCTCTCATTTAGTACCCTGAATATGTCTTGCCAGGCCTTTCTGGCTTGCCAGGTCTCTGTGGATAGATCTGACATTATTCTGATGTTCCTCCCTCTTTACATAAGGAATCTCTTCCCCCTAACTGCCCTTAAGATGGTTTCCTTGGTTCTAAAATTTGCGAGTTTTACTATTACATGACGGGTTGTTGGCCTGTTTTCCTTGATCTTGGGAGGGGTCCTCTCTGCCTCTAGAACACGAATGTTTGTTTCATTCCCCGGATTAGGAAAGTTCTCAGCTATGATTTGCTCAAATATATCTTCTAGTCCTCTCTCTCTCTCCACTTCCTCCGGGATTCCAATAATTCTGACACTGGAATGCTTCATGGTGTCACTTATTTCTCTGATTCTATTTTCATAGATTCTGAGTTGTTTTTCCCTGGCCTCCTCTTTTCCCTTTTTATCTATTAAATTGTCTTCCAGGTCACTGATTCATTCTTCTGCCTCATTTACCCTAGCTGTTAGATTATCTAGATTAGATTGGATCTCATTGATAGCATTTTTAAGTTCTGCCAATTCAGCTTTTGTTTCTGCCCTCAGAGACTCTATGTTGCCATTAATTGATTTCTCCATTCTAGCTATTGTCTTCACAATTGCTAGCCTGAATTTCCATCTCCGACATCTTGGTTATATCTGCATCCATTTGTAAATCTGCAGCATAAGTCATAATCTCTGAGTCTTTTCTATTTTGAGGGTTCCTCCTCCTAGTCATTCTGTTGATGGGTGGTTGAGGGAATGTATAGAGTCCAAATTATTGACCACAACCCAAGGAGGAGGCACCTGTATTCTAGGGACCTTAGGGTTACTGGCCTCTTGTTTTCCCAGCCTGTCTTCTGGGGGAGGGGCCTGCCACACTGTTACTCAGGCAACCCTGTTTGGGCAGAGTTGACCTGCCCCCCTGTGGTGGGGGATGGGCTCAGTGGGAACCAGTTTTGGGGGCTTTTGTTCTCTGGTGGCTTTCCGCATCTCTTCTGCGAGTCAGAGCAGAAGAGACCATTTCCAACCCTTTGCCTCAGAGCAGAGAGATCGTAGTCTGTTCTTCAGTGAGCTCTCCAGGCCACACCATCTCTCTTTCTGTCTGCGCTGCTATAAACTGCAGCAGCCTGGGTTGTGCTCCCCTCCGCAGCGCTCCCAGTCCTGCCTCCAGGTTGGAGCAGGTCTCTGCCCTTTGTGCTTCTAAAAGCACCAGCCGTTCCCCATTCACATTCGGGATCCCGCCGTTCCAGGTTTCCATCCAGGGGGCTGCCCCAAAGTCCTTTCCCTGCCGCTGCCAGTCTGCAAGTCTGTGCTCTGTCCCCAGCGTGGGAGGTTGTCACTCACTGGCTGTGTAGGATCCCCACCGCCAGGCTCCCTCCCACTCCCCTTCAATATCTGCCCTCGGAATCATGGCTCCCCGCTTCATACCTTGAAACCAAGTGCCTGCAATATTCTATTTGTAGAGATCCAGATCTTCTTACATCTCAGGCTGGTTTCGTGGGTGCTCAGAGTGGTCTGGTAGATATCCAACTCAATTCCGGGGACCAGTTGGAATAGGGTCCCCTACTCCTCCGCCATCTTTTCTCCTTCGAAATCTTTGTGCTTTTAGAAGGATCAAGTCACTCATAAGTTTTCTTCACAGATTTTTAGTTTGGTGGGATTTTCTTCTCCTGGTTCTTCCTAGAATTTCTTAGCTATATTATAGTAACCTCTATGCTTGATTTAAACTTTACTCTTTTCTATATATGTAGAAATATATAGAAAATATATGTATTTATTGTTAAATATATGTATTTATTGTTAATTATGATTAAGCTCACTGACAAAATTTTAAAAAACCATCTTTTTAAATTTAAATCCAGTTTATTTTTATTTATATTTATTTTTATATGTATTTATTATTTATGTATTTATTTATCTATTTATTAGCTATCTATTTATTTATTTATTTGACAGAGAGAGAGAGAGAACACAAGCAAGGGCAGTGGCAGGCAGAGGGAGAGGAAGAAGCAGGCTCCCCACCGAGCAGGTTGTCAGATGCAGGGCTTGATCCCAGGACCCTGGGATTAAGGCAGATGCTTAACCGACTGAGCCACCCAGGTGCCCCTAAATCCAATTTATTAACATATAGTGTATTATTAGTTTCAGAGGTAGAGTTCAGTGATTCATCAGTCTTATATAACACCCAGTGCTCATTATATACATGCCCTCCTTAACACCCATCACCCAGTTACCCCATCCCCCTACCCTCCTCTCCTCTAGCAGCTCTGTTTGTTTCCTATGATTAAGAGTTCTTATGGTAGAAAAACCCCTCTTAATCCTACTTTCCACATGGTCAAATTTATTGGGTAATCCATCGGTTCTATTTTTTTTTTTTCCTTGAAGAAATCCTTCTTGAGTTTTACAACCTCTTGTTCTAATTTGGCCTGGGGAGTCACTAGACCTGCTGCACAACTATTGTCCTGGGCACTCTTTCTCACAGTGCTCTGCTTGATTCCATGTCTGTTTAATCTGAGTTCCTTCTACCTTCCAGACATTTGCTAGTTTTATCTCTTTATGTATGAGGCTTTCCTTAACTCATTGGTATCCTTGGCTAACCATTCATTTCAAGCATTGAGCATTCAAAATGAACTGATTGGATGCTATGTTATCTGTGGGTGATCTTGTCATCTAGTTAGCTTCAAGGAGGTAAATGAAAAAAATTAAATATGGATTCTTTAGTTATTTAAAGGACTTTTCTCTGGGACTTCTTAGGTTCTGCAGAAAATAATTCTCCAGTCTATTGTCTTAGAGGGATAATCCTGACTATTAGTGTTATGAGAGTAGGGAAGAAGAGGAGTGTGTATGTGTGTGTGTGTGTGTGTGTGAGAGAGAGAGAGAGAGAGAGAGAGAGAGACTGTTCAGAACTCAGACTTTTCTTTAACACCTCTCTTCAGTGTGGTACTTCCTCTCCACCTTCCATTATGTCTGGATCCTTGACTCTGGAATCTCTGCAGTTTACCTTTTCTGGTCAAACTTCCTGTTTCCTACGGTTTGAGGAAGGTGAAGTGACCTGGCTGCACAGGGTGGGAGTGGACTTGGCAGCCTACCTCTTCTTAATACAGACCTTCAAAGAAGCTTCCAACTTTTAGCTCACAGTTCACCCCCTCCACTTGCCCCTTTTTTATATATTTACCCTTCCTATTCTAAAGTCTTCTTGGTGTTCTATGGGCACCAAGATTCTTACTTATTTCTACCTTAAATTATTTGCCACCTTCTGTTCATTTTTCATTTATAATGAAATGAAATAAGTTGAAATAGTTTGAAAATAAGTTGAAAATTTTTATCTGCTCATCTTATCCATGTTCTTTGTCTTTGCAAGTCTATATGGAAAAAATTTTCCTACTGATAATTTAGTAAAGTTTAAGAAGGGAGAGGAGAAAAACCCATTTCTTTAAACCACCATTTTCTAATATCCATTATTAAAGTGATTTTTAAAAAAGATTTTAGCATTATTTACTGAGGAGAGTAACTGTGCCTTACTTATGTATGCAATTTGACTATCCAGTATTACAATAAGATGTCATGTTTATGGATGCTCAGACTTGAAGGGACTGTCTCATTCACTCTCAGCCAGTGCTGGGGTCACCTCCCTCTCTTCCTTGCAGGGCAGATCCTCAGCCTCTATGGCTATACTTCCAAAGAAAGAGAGTGCATTAATTTGCAAGAAAGGGTTTCAAAACAATATTATTGGTTTTAAATGTAATTTTTTTTCAAATAAAAGAGAAACACAATGTTTAAAAAACAAACTGTTGAAGGAATGTGAAGGGACAGGATGCCAGCCTACTTAGCCTCCACTTACTTCCCTCTGCTGCCCTCAGCCCCATTCAGGGCACAGCAGGAAGAAGGTCTTAGAACCACTGCCTCTTAAAATGGATGAAAGACCTAAATGTGAGACAGGAATCCATTAAAATCCTAGAGGAGAACACAGATAGCAACCTCTTTGACCTTGGCCACAGCAACTTCTTCCTGGACACATCTCCAAGGCAAGGGAAACAAAACTGAACTACTGGAACTTAATCAGGATAAAATGTTTTTGCACAGCAAAGGAAATAGTCAACAAAACCAAAAGACAACTGCCAGAAGGGGAGGTGATATTTGCAAATGATTTATCAGATAAAGGACTAGTATACAAAATCTATAAAGAGCTTATGAAACTCAACACCCAAAAAACAAAAAAATCCAATCAAGAAATGGGCAGAAGACATGAACATACATTTCTCCAAAAAAGACATAAAAATGGCCAACAGACACATAAAAAAGTGCTCAACATCACTCCACATCAGGGAAATACAAATCAAAACCATAATGAGATACCACCTCATACCAGTCAGAATGGCTAAAATTAACAACACAGGAAACAACAGGTGTTGATGAGGATGCAGAGAAAGGGCAACCCTCTTACACTGTTGGTGGGAATGAAAACTGCTGCAGCCACTCTGGAAAATAGTATGGAGGTTCCTCAAAAAGTTAAAAATAGAGCTACTTTATGATCCCGCAATTGCACTACTAGGTATTTGTCTAAAGGATACAAACATAGCAATTCAAAGGGGCACATGCACCAGAATGTTTATAGCAGCAATGCCCACAACAGCCAAAGTATGGAAAGAGCCCAGATGTCCATTGAGAGATGAATGGATAAAGATGGTGTGGCATATATATACATAGTGGAATATCACTCAGCCATCAAAAAGAATGAAATCTTGCCCCTTGCAACGATACAGATGGAACTAGAGGATATTATGCTAAGCGAAATAAGTCAGTCAAAAAGACAAATACCATATGATTGCACTCATATGTGGAATTTAAGAAACAAAACAGATTAACATAGGGGAAGGGAAGGAAAAATGAAGATGAAAACAGAGATGGAGACAAACTATAAGAGACTCCTAATGCTAGGAAACAAACTCAGGGTTGTTGGAGGGGAAGTGTGTGGGAAAATGGGGTATTTAGGAGGGCACATTATGTAATGAGAACTGGATGTTATAAGCAACTGATGAATTACTAAATTCTACCCCTGTATCTAATAATACAGAATATGTTAACTAAATTGAATTTAAACAAACAAACAGTGCCTCTCAGAGCTGGCAATTCCTTTGTTGACATCTCTTTTTGCTGCCAGAGTTAATAAATAATTGAAAGTTGCTACCATGCACTCATGTCAGTTTCAAAGACCTGGAAGAAAGGTGACTTCAGGATTCAGTTGTTTTTCCAATTACCTCCTTTGCAACTCCCCATTTATTTCTGAATATTGGAGATGAGAAACACCCTGATATTACTGTAACTGAGAAATTTAGTCTGCACATCTCTCCTATAGGAATTCATCATTCATGAATCCTTAAAGCCACAAAACCTTGACTTAGGATGATGTCTTGCTAAATACCCTAGAATTGGAATTAATAAAGCAATTTTATTATAATAATGAGTTGAACTATTAATGAATTAAAACTGTTTAAAATCACAGAAGTGAACTTCCTGAACTCTGAGACATCCTTGAACATATATTTTATTTTACAGTTATATATATATTTAATAGACTTTAGTTTTTAGAGAAGTTTTAAGTTCACAGCAAAATTGAGTGGAAAGTTCAGAGAGTTCCCATATTACCCCGTCCCAACACAAGCACTGTCTCCCCCTCTCTCTACATCACCCATGCTACAGTACAGTACATTTGTGAGAGTTGATAAACCTACATTAACACAACATTGTTACCAGGCTGTGTTACCAGGGGTACTTGGAAAAGATGGTGGAGGAGTAGGGGACCCTATTCCAAATGACCCCCGGAATTGACCTGGATATCTATCAGACCACAAACAATCCTAAAATTTGTATGGAATCAGAAAAGACCCCGAATCACCAAGGAAATGGAAAAGGAAAAACAAAGCTGGGGGCATGATGTTACCTGATTTCAAGCTATATTACAAAGCAGTGATCACTAATACTTCATGTTACTGGCACAAAAACAACCATATAGACCAATGGAACAGAATAGAGAACCCAGATATGGAACCTCAACTCTATGGTCAAATAATCTTCACAAAGCAGGAGAAAATATGCAATGGAAAAAAGACAGTCTCTTCAATAAATGGTGCTGAGAAAATTGGACAGCCACGTGCAGAAGAATGAAACTCAACCATTCTGTAACACCATACACAAAGATAAACTCAAAATGGATGAAAGACCTCAATGTGAGACAGGAATCCATCAAAATCCTAGAGGAGAACATAGGCAATAACCTCTTTGACATCGGCCACAGCAACTTCTTTCAAGATACATCTCCAAAAGCTAGTGAAACAAAAGCAAAAATGAACTTTTGGGACTTCATCAAGATAAAAAGCTTCTGCACAGCAACGGAAATAGTCAACAAAACAAAGAGGCAACCCACAGAACGGGAGAAGATATTTGCAAATGACACTACAGATGAAGGGCTGGTATCAAAGATCTATAAAGAACTTCTCAAACTCAACATCCAAAAAACAAATAATCAAGTCAAAACACGGGCAGAAGACATGAACAGACACTTCTCTGAAGAAGACATACAATGGCTACAGACACATGAAAAAATGTTCATCATCATTAGCCATCAGGGAAATTCAAATCAAAACCACATTGAGATACCACCTTACACCAGTTAGAACGGCAAAAATGGACAGGGAAAGAAACAACAAATGTTGGAGAGGTTGTGGAGAAAGGGGAACCCTCTTACACTGTTGGTGGGAATGCAAGTTGCTGTAGCTACTTTGGAAAACAGTGTGGCGGTTCCTCAAAAATTTAAAAATAGAGCTACCCTATGACCCAGCAATTGCACTCCTGGGTATTTACCCCAAAGACACAGATGTAGTGAAAAGAAGGGCCATATGCACCCCAATGTTCATAGCAGCAATGTCCTCAATAGCCAAACTGTGGAAAGAGCTGAGACACCCTTCAACAGATGAATGGATAAAGAAGATGTGGTTATATACAATGGAATATTACTCAGCCATCAGAAAGGATGAATACCCAACTTTTACATCAACATGGATGGGACTGGAGGAGATGATGCTAAGTGAAATAAGTCAAGCAGAGAAAGTCAATTATCAGATGGTTTCACTTATTTGTGGAACCTAAGGAATAGAATGGAGGACATTAGGAGAAGGAAGGGAAAAATGAAGAGGGGGGAGATCGGAGGGAGAGAAAAACCATGAGAGATGATGGACTCTGAGAAACAAACTGAGGGTTTTAGAGGGGAGGGGGGTGGGGGGATGGGTTAGCCCGGAGATGGGTATTAAGGAGGGAACATACTGCATGGAGCACTGGGTGTTGTATGAAAACAATGAATCATGGAACACCACATCAAAAACTAATGATGTATTGTATGGTGACTAACATAACATAATAAAATTAAATTAAAAAAACCACGATATTATCACTCAAAGTTTGTAGTTTACATTAGGGTTCACTCTAGGTGTACATTCTATGAGTTTTAGCAAACGTAGAAGTGGCATATATCCACCACTGTAGTTTCATACAGAGTAGTTTCACTGTCCCAAAGGTCCCCTATGCTCACTTGCTCATCTCTCCCTCCACCCTAACCTCTAGCAACCCCTGATCTTTACACTGTCTCCATAGTTTTGCCTTTTCCAGAATGTTTATATAATTGGAATCATACAGAATGTAGCAGTGTCAGATTGGCTTCTTTCACTGAGTAATATGCATTTAAATTTCCTCCATGTCTTTTCATGACTTGATAGCTCATTTCTTTTTAGTGCTAAGTAATATTTCATTGTCTGGATGCACCACAGATAAACCATATATTTTTGTGTTTATTTTTACAGGTGACCAATCACCACTAAACTTAACTATTCTATTTATCACCTCCTCTATTTTGATTACCTTGGTCATTGTGGGATCCATTTGGCTTTTGAAAATCGATTGCTGCAGGTATTGAGTGATGCCTTTTCTTAGCTTTCTTGGGCTGGAAGGGGCCAGGTATATGGAGTTAATGGGGTATAATTAATGTGTTAACAATAACTCTCCCATAATCAAGAAGCATGTCCTAGAGGTGTTAGATTTGGATGACTCTAAATGACAAGACGGATTTTGCTTGGTCACTTAGGCATGCAAGCATAGTGAAATAGGCCATTTAGGGCAAGATCTTGGTAGAGACAATGTATGCTAATCTGTATTTGAGAAAAGAATAACAATAATTCATTTCAAGTACCAAAAAGGATGTGCCACATTTATTTCATATATCTGGCTTCTGTTGCATAATTGTGGTTCCTTTCCCCAAATCCAGAATTATATTGTTTAGATATATTAACTGCAAGCAGTATTCTTATTTCTGATGGTCGATTTCTGATTTACTATGGCTTCTATAAAAAATAAACCACACATATCAATAGTATACTGTTTTGTTTTCCTATTTTTCATTAAATAATGATGTTTTCTACATTCACTCCAGCTTATTTTTTGGGGGGGCAGAAAATGTTAATTAAAAAAAAAGAAGCTACTGAAGTTGTTGAGGAGGTAAGATAACATTAAAAAGTATTTTTGCAAACTTTTTTTTTTGCATCTGTAAAAGGCATTTATTCTGAGAATCTAAAACCTGGACAAAGAATACTGAACTTTTTAGAAAAAGCGTACACAGGATTTTGTTGTTTCTTCCTAATACATTAACAAACCTAATAAGGAGAAAAGAAAAACTTTTAAAACAGTATCGCTCCAGTTTGTCTGCAGTTATGGGATTCAAAATATTCCTGTTCTATTGAGGTAAAAGCTGCAAACTTTGGTAAAGTTAGAAAAAAAAATCAACAAATCATTAAAAAAAAATACAAAACCAAAAAAGAAAAAAACAAAACAAAAACAAAAACACAACCAAACCCTAAGTTATAGCTTTCTTGGTACATATACAATAACTACAAAAAATTTCATTCAAAAAAGTACTTAAAAAAAATTCCCCTCTTAAAATTCTCAGTTGGTGAGCTGACAATTCAACTGAAAGGATCCACAGAAATGAAATCATCCCCAAACACTCACCCAGTATCAGGAAGAACTGGCTAGCCCCAGTTTTAGAATCTGGCCGGCGTTTTCAACAATTCAGTGCTAAAAGAGAGCCTCGTGTTTACAACAAAAGAAAGACCCCAAGGCAAATGTCAAAATATAGCCATGTAATTATAATTTGCATCCATATTAGTATTTTAGTTAAAAAGCAAATATTCTAATTTCATAATGCTAATAGTCAGGTGTACTTATTTTGTGAATTATCTACCATGTACTACTTATACACATTCTGAACAATATTGTAATTTCAAGAACTGTATCCTATATAGCACATAATATTTGCCAAATTTGGACTCTAATGTTTGGAGAAACTGAATTGGCCTTTCCTCCCCCATGAAACCATCTCTAATTCTTGACTTCCCTTTCTCCATACGAACATTATTTCCCTCTTACTTGCACTTAAATCCTCTTCTGCTCCATTATCTCTTTTTTTTAAATTTTTATTTTGTTATGTTAAACAACATACATTACATCATTAGTTTTTGATGTAGTGATCCATGATTCATTGTTTTCATATAACACCCAGTGCTCCATGCAGAATGTGCCCTCTTTAATACCCATCAGCGGGCTAACCCATCCCCCCACCCCCTCCCCTCTAGAATCCTCAGTTTCTTCTCAAAGTCCATCGTCTCTCATGGTTCGTCTCTCCCTCTGATTCCCCCCCCTTCATTTTTCCCTTCCTATTATCTTTTTTTTTTTTTAACATATAATGTATTATTTGTTTCAGAGGTACAGGTCTGTGATTCATCAGTCTTAAACTATTCACAGCGCTCACCATAGCACATACCCTCCCCAATGACTATCACCCAGCCACCCCATCCCTCCCACCCCCCACCACTCCAGCAACCCTCAGTTTGTTTCCTGAGATTAAGAACTCCTCATATCAGTGAGTACATATGATACATCTCTTTCTTTGATTGACTTATTTCGCTTAGCATAATACCCTCTAGTTCCATCCACGTCTTTGCATATAGCAAGATTTCGTGGGGGTTTTTTTGATGGTTGCATAATATTCCATTGTGTGTGTGTGTGTGTGTGTGTGTGTGTGTGTGTGTGTGTGTATGCCACATCTTTATCCATTCATCTGTTGATGGACATCTTGGCTCATTCCATAGTTTGGGTATTGTGGACATTGCTGCTATAAACATTGGGGTTCACATACCCCTTTGAATCACTACATTTGTTTCTTTGGGGTAAATACCCAGTAGTGGAATTGGTGGGTCGTATGGTAGCTCTATTTTCAACTTTTTGAGGAACCTCCATACTGTTTTCCAGAGTGGCTGCACCAGCTTGCATTCCCACCAGCAGTGTAGGAGGGTTCCTCTTTCTCCGCATCCTCACCAACAATTTCGTTTCCTGACTTGTTAATTTTAGCCATTCTGACTGGTGTGAGGTGATATCTCATTGAGGTTTTGATTTGGATTTCCCTGATGCCAAGGGATGTTGAGCACTTTTTCATGTGTCTGTTGGCTATTTGGATGTCTTCTTTGGAAAAATGTCTGTTCATGCCTTCTGCCCATTTCTTGATTGGATCATTTGTTCTTTGGGTGTTGAGTTTAAGAAGGTCTTTATAGATTTTGGATACTAAACGTTTATCTGATATGTCATTTACAAATATCTTCTCCCATTCTGTCGGTTGTCTTTTGGTTTTGTTGACTGTTTCTTTTGCTCTGCAAAAGCTTTTTATCTTGATGAAGTCCCAATAGTTCATTTTTGCCCTTCCTTCCCTTGCCTTTGGTGATGTTTCTAGGAAGAAGTTGAGGCGGCTGAGGTCGAAGAGGTTGCTCTCTGTGTTCTCCTTTAGGATTTTGGTGGATTCCTGTCTCACATTTAGGTTTTTTCAACCATGTTGAGTCTGTTTTTGTGTGTGGTGTAAGGAAACGGTCCAGTTTCATTCTTCTGCATGTGGTTGTCCAATTTTCCCAACACCATTTGTTGAAGAGACTGTCTTTTTTTCCATTGGACATTCTTTCCTGCTTTGTCAAAGATTAGTTGACCATTGAGTTGAGGGTCCATTTCTGGGCTCTCTATTCTGTTCCATTGATCTATGTGTCTGTTTTTGTGCCAGTACCATACTGTCTTGATGATGACAGATTTGTAATAGAACTTGAAGTACGGAATTGTGATGCCACCAGCTTTGCTTTTCTTTTTCAACATTCCTCTGGCTATTCGAGGTCTTTTCTGGTTCCATACACATTTTAGGATTATTTGTTCCATTTCTTTGAAAAAAGTGGATGGTATTTTGATAGGGATTGCATCAGATTGCTCTAGGTAGCATTGACATCTTCATAATATTTGTTCTTCCAATCCATGAGCAGGGAACGTTTTTCCATTTCTTTGTGTCTTCCTCAATTTCTTTCATGAGTATTCTATAGTTTTCTGAGTACAGATTCTTTGCCTCTTTGGTTAGATTTATTCCTAGGTATCTTATGGTTTTGGGTGCAATGGTAATTGGGATCGACTCCTTAATTTCTCTTTCTTCTGTCTTGTTGTTGGTGTATAGGAATACCACTGATTTCTGTGCATTGATTTTATATCCTGCCACTTTACTGAATTCCTGTATGAGTTCTAGAGTTTTGGGGTGGAGTCTTTTGGGTTTTCCACATAAAGTATCATATCATCTGCAAAGAGTGAGAGCATGACTTCTTCTTTGCTGATTCGTATGCCTTTTATTTCTTTTTGTTGTCTGATTGCTGTGGCTAGGACTTCTAGTACTATGTTGAATAGCAGTGGTGATAATGGACATCCCTGCCATGTTCCTGACCTTAGGGGGAAACTCTCAGTTTTTCCCCATTGAGAATGATATTCACTGTGGGATTTTCATAGATGGCTTTTATGATATTGAGGTATGTATTCTCTATCCCTACACTCTGAAGAGCTTTAATCAAGAACGGATGCTGTACTTTGTCAAATGCTTTTTCTGCATCTATTGAGAGGATCATATGGTTCTTGTTCTTTCTTTTATTAATGTATTGTATCACATTGATTGATTTGCGGATATTGAACCAATCTTGCAGCCCAGGGATAAATCCCACTTGGTCGTGGTGAATGATCCTTTTAACGTACTGTTGGATTCTATTGGCTAGTATTTTGGTGAGAATTTTTGCATCCATGTTCATCAGGGATATTGGTCTGTAGCTCTCCTTGATGGGGTCTATCTGGTTTTGGGATCAAGGTAATGGTGGCCTCATAAAATGAGTTTGAAAGTTTTCCTTCCATTTCTATTTTTTGGAACAGTTTCAGAAGAATAGGTATTAATTCTTCTTGAAATGTTTGATAGAATTCCCCTGGGAAGCCATCTGGCCCTGGGCTTTTGTTTCTTGGGAGATTTTTGATGACTGCTTCAATTTCCTTAGTGGTTATAGGTCTGTTCAGGTTTTCTATTTCTTCCTGGTTCAGGTTTGGTAGTTGATACATCTCTAGGAATGCATCCATTTCTTCCAGATTATCTAATTTGATAGTATATAGTTGTTCATAATATGTTCTTATAATAGTTTGTATTTCTTTAGTGTTGGTTGTGATCTCTCCTCTTTTATTCATGATTTTATTTATTTGGGTCCTTTCTGTTTTCTTTTTGGTAAGTCTGGTCAGGGGTCCATCAATCTTATTAATCCTTTCAAAGAACCAGCTCCTAGTTTCGTTGATCTGTTCTACTGTTCTTTTGGTTTCTATTTCATTGATTTCTGCTCTGATCTTTATTATTTCTCTTCTCCTGCTGGACTTAGGCTTTATTTGCTGTTCTCTTTCCAGGTCCTTTAGGTGTATGGTTAGGTTGTGTATTTGAGACCTTTCTTGTTTCTTGAAAAAGCCTTGTATTGCTATATACTTTCCTCTTAGGACTGCCTTTGCTGCATCCCAAAGATTTTGAACAGTTCTGCTTTCATTTTCATTTGTTTTCATGAATTTTTTAAATTCTTCCTTAATTTCCTGGTTGACCCATTCAGTCTTTTTTTTTTTTCAATGAGATACCACCCATTCATTCTTTAGTAGGATGCTGTTTGGTCTCCAGGTATTTGAGTTCTTTCTGACTTTCCTCTGGTGATTGAGTTCTAGTTTCAAAGCACTGTGATCCGAAAATATGCAGAGAATGATCCCAGTCTTTTGGTACCAGTTGAAACCTGATTTGTGACCTAGGATGTGATCTATTCTGGAGAATCATCCATAGGCACTAGAGAAAAATGTGTATTCTGTTGCTTTGGGATGGAATGTTCTGAATATATCTGTGAAATCCATTTGGTCCAGTATGTCATTTAAAGTTTTTATTTCCTTATTGATCTTTTGCTTAGATGATCTGCCCATTTCCGTGTGGGGGATGTTAAAGTCCCCTACTATTATTGTATTGTTGTCAATATGTTTCTTTGATTCTGTTATTAATTGGCTTATATAATTGGCTACTCCCATGTTAGGGGGATAGATATTTACAATTGTTAGATCTTCTTGTTGGATAGACCCTTTAAGTAGGATATAGTGTCCTTCCTCATCTCTTATTACAGTCTCTGGTTTAAAATCTAATTTTTCTGTATAAGGATTGCCACCCCAGCTTTCTTTTGGTGTCCATTAGCATGGTAAATTGTTTGCCACCCCCTCACTTTCAATCTGGAGGTGTCCTTGCATCTAAAATGAGTCTCTTGCAGACAGCATATCGATGGGTCTTGTTTTTTTATCCAATCTGATACCTTGTGTCTTTTGATTGGGGCATTTAGCCCATTTACATTCAGGGTAACTATTGAAAGATATGAATTTAATGCCATTGTATTGCCTGTAAGGTGACTGTTACTGTATATTGTCTCTGTTCTTTTCTGGTCTATGTTACTTTTAGGCTCTCTCTTTGCTTAGAGGACCTCTATCAATATTTCTTGCAGGGCTGGTTTGTGTTTGCAAATTCTTTAAGTTTTTGTTTGTCCTGGAAGCTTTTTATCTCTCCTTCTATTTTCAGTGACAGCCTAGCTGGATATAGTATTCTTGGTTGCATATTTTTCTCGTTTAGTGCTCTGAATATATCATCCCAGTCCTTTCTGGCCGGCCAGGTCCCTGTGAATAGGTCTTTTGCCAATCTAATGTTTCTACCATTGTAGGTTACAGACCTTTTTTCCTGAGCTGCTTTCAGGATTTTCTCTTCTCCTCTGAGACTCGTAAGTTTTACTATTAGATTTCGGGGTGTTGACCTATTTTTGTTGATTTTGAGGGGGTTCTCTGTGTCTCCTGGATCTTGATGCCTGTTTCCTTCCCCAGATTAAGGAAGTTCTCTGCTATAATTTGCTCCAGTATTCCTTCGGCCCCTCTCTCTCCTTCTTCTTCCTCTGGGATCCCAATTATTTTAATATTGTTTTGTGTTATGGTATCACTTATCTCTCAAATTCTGCCCTCGTGATCCAGTAGTTGTTTATCTCTTTTTCTCAGCTTCCTTATTTTCCATCATTTGGTCTTCTACATCACTAATTCTCTCTTCTGCCTCATTTTTCCTAGTAGTTAGAGCCTCCATTTTTGATTGCACCTCATTAATAGCCTTTTTGTTTTAGACTTAGTTAGATTTTAGTTCTTTTATTTCTTCAGAAAGGGTTTCTCTAGTATCTCCCATGCTTTTTTCAAGCCCAACTAGTATCTTTATAATCATCATTCTGAACTCTAGTTCTGACATCTTACTAATGTCCATATTGATTAGGTCCCCGGCAGTAGGTACTGCCTCTTGTTCTTTTTTTTTGAGGTGAATTTTTGTCTCTCGTCATTTTGTCCAGAGGAGAATAGTTGAATGAGAGAACAAAATGCTAACAGGGTAACAATGACCCCAGAAAAATATGCACTAACCATTCAGAAGAGACCCAAAACTGGGGGAAAAGGGAAAGAAAGAAAAAAAAAAGAAAAAGATAAAAAAAGAAGAATATGATCAAATATGATCAGGCTGTTGAATATATCAGTGACACACAGCAGATTTTGGGCGTATTTTGGTTTGTTAGAAGAAAGTGCCTCCCAAAATTTTAAAGAAAGAAAAACTTATATATGTACAAAAATAAGGGTAAATATGATGAAGGGATGGAATATGACTGTAAAGATGAAAATTATAAAAGATTTTATAAAAGGAATTGATAAGATAAGAAGTTGGTTGAAAAAAGAAAGAAGAGAAATTTTTTTTAAAGAAAGGGAGAGAATTGATCAGGCAGGAGACTAGAACAAAGCCATACACTAGAGATTTCAGGTATATTTTGGTCTGTTAGAAGAAACTGGATCCAGGGTGCCTGGGTGGCTCAGTCAGTTAAGTGGCTGCCTTCGGCTCAGGTCATGATCCTGGGGTCCCGGGATCGAGCCCCATGTCCGGCTCCCTGCTCAGCAGAGAGCCTGCTTCTCCCTCTCCCTCTGCCTACTTGTGCCTCTATCTCTGTGTCAAATAAATAAAATCTTTTAAAAAAAAAAAGAAGAAACTGGATCCCAAAATTTTAAAGAGAGTACAACTTATATATATACCAAAAATAAGGTTAACTACAATGAAGGGATTGAATATGACTAAAAATGAAAAATAAAAAAAGATTTTTATAAAAGGGATTGATAGGATGTTGGTTAAAAAAAGGAAAAAGAAAAATTCCAAAAAAATAGAAAAAGAACCAAAGAAAATTTTAAAAATTAACTTTAAAAGACTAAAGAATCATGGGAAAAAAGCCATGAATTCTATGTGCAATACTCCCCTAGTGCTGGAGTTCTGCCATTCTCATTGATTGGCAAACTTGATCTTGGCTGACTGTTCTTGCTGATCTTCTGGGGGAGGGGCCTGTTGCGTGGTTCCCAAATGCCTTTGCCAGAGGCGGAATTGCCCCGCCCTTGCCAGGGGCCGGGCTAAGTAATCTGCTCGGGTTTGCTCTTGTAGCTTTTGTTCCCTGCAAGCTTTCCATACAGCTTTGGAGGCCGAGAGTGAAAATGGCAGCCTCCCAATCTCTGCCCCGGCAGAACCGAGAACTCAGGGCCCCGCTCCTCAGTGAGCCCCCAGAGAAAAGCAGTCAGTCACTCCCATCTCCCCGGTCTCCGGCTGCACTCCATTTTCACCTGGTCTGTGACCGAGTGTTTCTATCTCTGGCACACGACCCTGTTTGGAGTCTCAAAACCCAGCAGATTCCTGCAGTGCACTCCTGTGCCACTCCTCCCTGGGGGAGGAAGGGGGTCTCCCCAGATCTGCCCCTTGTTGGGTCCCTGCTGGAAGAGCAGTGGCCCGACTGTGCCGCAGATCATGGTTTATGGCAACCCCCGAGCTGAGAGCCCACTCCCCGGCTCCGTCTTTGAAGCTGGCTTCCCTGCTCCAATACCTGAGAGCTCTGCCTCACTTAGGCATCCCCAGTCTTTCTGTGACCCTGAATGTCCTGAGACCACAGTGTCCCAGTGAGGCTTCCACCCCCCGCTTAGCCACTAGAGCTACATCCCTCAGCAGAGCCGACTTCTAAAAGTTCTAATTTGTGCTCCACTGCTCTATCACTTGCCAGTAGTGGCTGATGGAGGCTCCCTCCCCCGCCATCTATCTTCCCGAATATAGCCTCGGATTCACTTCTCTGCACGTCCTACCTTCCAGAAAGTGGTCGCTTTTCTGTTTAGAGAGTTCTTTTCTTCAATCTCCTGTTGAGTTTGTAGGTGTTCAGAATGGTTTGATCCCTAACTCACTGAATTCCTGGGACCAGACGAAATTTATGTCTCCTCCTCCTCCATTATCTCTTATTACCAGGAGCTTCCCAAGTCTTTGACCCTCTCCTTTGAAATACCTCACATATTACTTCATTTTATTGTCAAGCAGGCTTTATAATCTCACCCTGAGACTTAAGTAATCAGTAATTTTTTTGACAAAATAATAGAAAAAAAGTCTTTCTCTTGTGTCCATATAAGCCCAGAGACACAAATATAAGCACTCTTGGTAGATACTAAAGCTAATTGTACTTTGAGAAAAACATAGGTAGTTGATGACTTCTGGATTTTTTGAATTAATTTTGACTTTGAGTTTTTTTCTTAGGATGAAACGCAGCCCCATGTCAGCTACACAGAGAAGAACAATCCCCTCTATGACACTGTGAGCAACTGAAGAGGTCTCAGGTTTTACAAAGTGAAGTTGATGGGCTGTGTCTCCATAGATTTTTATAAGTTACTGGAATCTAACAGCAGGACAAATGAATAAAGATACAGCACAGCTACTATTTTGATTTCCTTAGAGTTGTAGCATGAAACTCTATTTTGAGGTTAGCTTTTCAAAGATTCTGAGAAGACAGAGATGTTTTAAAGGGTTTTAACTCATATCCTTATACAATTGAAAAACTTTAGAATGTTAGCTGCTATTAGCTAGATATTGAAGAATTGATATTAATACAAAGAAAGCATATGCTCATGATAAAACATTCAAATTGTTCAGTACAGTTGATAATGAAAACTGAGTTTCCTCAAGAAGGAACTCTGTAGAAGGAACAATCATCAACAGCTTTTATATATTCTCCCAGAAAATTTTATGTACATATACCTGTATAGCCTAGGTATGTGTGTACATTTATAAGTCTATTTACTTATACATGTATACCCATATGCTTGTCAAGACATGAATAGGAACATACCATGATACTGTCCTGTACTTACATAAAGCTAATAATATGATGTCTTAAAGATCTTCTATCAACACAAGCAGAGCAGTTTTATTCAATAGTTACAAAAAATTCCTTTGTATGGTTATGTAATAATTAGTTAACCATAGACCTATTGATGGACATTTAGAGAATTTATTTGTTTGTTTTGCTATTATAAACAATAACACATAGAATATTTCTTGTGGATAGATCTCTTTGTATTTATTTGAGTATATTTGTAAAAAAATTTCCCTGAGTGGAATTACCTGGTCAAAAGGGTTTGTGCATTTTTATTTTGACTGATATTTCAAATTGTATCCATTTTCACTCCCATCAACTGTGTTTGAATGTGTCTTTCCATATACTGTTATTTTATTTTCTGCAATTTGCCACTTTTTTTTTAAATCAACCAATTACCTAATGTGATGTAAAGTTATAATAAGAATTACACCAATAAAACCAGATTTATGATTTTCTGCCATGTTTATGAGAAAGAGCAGGAGTAAGACAGATGGAACACATGTGAGGAATTAGCTCTCTGAACTCATTATATCACTATAGAGGTATTGATAGCTACTGCCTAACAGTTTTGCAGATGTGATAAACTGAAATTGTGTATTTTTATGATGTACATTTTATTGTGAGGAATTTAGCAAATAACAGATGTTCTTTGACTATAAAAGCAGATGAATATGCATTATGAAGAACTTGGGTATCCATAAAATATGGTCTCAGTGCTAAGAGAATGGTCAAGGGATGACATGACTTTCCCCCAATTTTTCTGTGGAATGCAGTATTAAGAATGTGTATATTACTTGTTTTTAGCATTATAAAAATATATTTTATTTGTGAAGACTTATGAAAAGAATCAGTCTGCTTCTCCATTGTAGGAAAAACATTAAAAATTTCGATTATTCCAAGTGAAATAAGGCAAACAGAGAAAGACAATTATCACATGGTTTCACTCATATGTGGAACATAAGGAATAGTGTGGAGGATCTTAGGGGGCAGCGAGGGAAAACTGAATGGGAAGAAATCAGAGAGGGAGACAAACCTTGAGAGACTCTGGACTCTGGGAAATAAACTGAGGGTTGCTGGAGGGGAGGTGGGGGGGGAATGGGGTAACCAGGTGATGCGTGTTATGGGCACATGTTGTGATGAGCAGTGGGTGTTATATGCAACTAATGAATCATTGAACTCCACATCAAAAACTAATGATGTACAATATGTTGGCTAACTGAACATAATAAAAAATATTTTATCATAGTAGAAATTAAAAGAAAATCCATTCATTCTTCAATTATGCCATGCAGCTCTTTTGTCACTATTTTCCCCTCTCCAGAAATTTTTGGCTACACTAGGCTTTATCATTAAAAAGATTCTTAGTTTATTTTGGAGGTGAACTAATCTAATGACATTTACATGAGTTTGACCAAATCATTTTGACACCATTTGGCTATTCCCAAAAAACAGTCCATTAAGCTTCCCCATATAAATATTAATAAGCAGTGCACATAATAGACATCAAACCTTATCCTTGACCTTTTCTAAATTCTTCATCCATCCCTGGGTGGGATGAGACTCACAGTTAACTGGATTCAAAAATATCTGTTTAAATATCACGGAAAAACAAAAAGGCAAAATTTTATTTACATCTAAACTGGATAATATTTGTCAAAACAGCCATGTAAATAAAACTTAAAGCTAGTTTATAAATGATAAATTATGATGTACAGGAAACAAATGTATTAAAATCTTCTACTACAGGGGTGCTAAATGTGGTTGAACATGAGAATCATGTGAGGAAATAAAAAATTATATAGATTCCCCAGATCCACTTTAGATCTGCTGAATCAGAAAAAAATCTAGAAACTAAAACAGGTGTGTCAGTTAGGTCTTCCAGGAAGCAGAAGCTGAGATGGAGTTAGGAGCAGTAAAGTATTTGGGAGAGAGGGGTTATATGTGTGAAAGATTAAAAGGTCAGGAAGTAGGGGAGGGGAGGGAAAGCCTTCAGACCATGACACTGATCTGAATGAAACCTGTGAAAGAAAGGGGAGGAAGCAGGATACAAGAGCCTCAGATCCAGATATAAAACCGTCAAAGTCTTGGCCAAACCTATGAGAAACTCTGGAGCAATTATTTCTAAGAAGAAACTTTCGTGAGCAGAAGTGGCAAAATGTTTAGTTATTGTCTAGGAAGTGTAGGACCTCAGCTCAAAAGCTGAAATGGATCCTGAAGGCCTTAGCAACTGGAGGCCATCAGCTGATTGCACTCCTTGCATGTGAATGGTAAGTTTTCTATTGATGGGAAATCTGAACCCCTTGCCTCCTTGGCTGCCCAGTCCATCCTTCCACTAGTTAGTATTTGCCTGGTATATCATTGTCTGTCTCTCTTCAACTTCTCTGTGACACTTTATTTTAAGTATACCTTTTACAAAGAAACTACAGATTTTTAAAAGACAAGATATAGCTTATTTTTTTAACTCTTTGAGGATTTTAACTTTTAATAGGAGAATTTAAACCATCCACATTTGTTGTGGTTACTTACATATTTGGTCATATTTTTACAATCTTAATTTGTATGTCTTGTTTTCTATGTTTACTCTCCATGCCCTGTGTTACTTTTGTCTTTGCTTTTTCTTTTACTCTGCTTTTAGATTGGCTAATATTTTTCCTCTTTTCTTTCTTTTACCTCTTCTAATTTAAAAGATATCCCTTGTAATATACATGTATTAGTGGTTATGCTTCATTTCAGAACACCTGAAAACAGCTTTGTTATTATTTCCTCAACAAAATTTTTCTGTCTCCTTTTCTCTCTTCTGTCCTTTGGTCACTCCAAATTTATATATGTAATCAGGCTACTCCAAATATATATGTATACGTAATCAGGCCTCTTGAAATTGGCCATAGCTCACTGATACTCCATTCATGTTAATGTAGTCTTTTCTCTCCATTTATTTTTGCATAATTTCTATTATCAAGGTCAATATTTTTTTCTTTTGCAATGTGTGTTCTGTTGTTAATTCTATTCAGTGTATTTTTCACCTCACATATGTAGTATTCATTTTTAGAAATCTGATTTTGGTTTAGTTAATGCCCTCCATATGTTGAATTAACCTTTGGAATATATGGATGATAGTAATTTTATAATGATTTTTAGTGTCCTTGTTCACTGTATCTTTCATCTGTGTCAGTTTTGAGTTGGTTTAACTGAATGTCTTTTTTACTCATTGTGGATGGTATTTTCCTGTTTCTTTGAATGCCTTATAATTAAAAATATTTTTTTGTAATCATTCATAATGTGAAATTGACCATTTTAACCATTTTTAAATGTACAGTTCAGTGGTACATTCCTACTGTTGTGTGTATAGGATTTATTATATATCATATATCTGGGTTAAGAAATTGTGACAATTTTAATATTTATTGTTATGTTTATATATTTGATATAATATTTAAATATTAATATATAATCATTTATATTTATCCTGATTTTTCTGTGGTTATCAGTTTTTCCCTTCCTTTTTGACTTAGCGAGCTTGAAAAGTTCTATTTTAATTGTACTGGAAATTACACACTCCATTTCTATTCTTTTGAGATTCCCCTTCAATATTTATGCTTGAAATCTAGTTATTCAATATTATTTTACCTAAAGAATTAAAATATCTTAGGACATTTTAACTCCTATTACTTCATCTTCCATCTTGGGATGGAGACTACAATTTTTTAAAAACCATTCTCCAAACTAGATATTACTATAATGGTTTATAAGAGTTTATCCCTATATTACCAATTTTTTTTGTTCAGTATTTCTTCTTGAAACTTAGACCTTCCTCTTGAGATCAGTGTCCTTCCCTTCCTCATTTTTCAGTTTTGTTCAAGAGTTTATGTAGTGAGGTTCTGTATTTATTAGTAATAAGCTCTCAGTTTTTGTTCGTCTAGAGGAAAGTTCTTTAGTTTCTCCTCATTTGTTAAAAATATGTTTTTTTCTGGATAAGTAAATCTAAACAGTTATTTTCCTTCAACATTTTCAAGATATTCCATGTATTTTGGCCTTCATCATTGTTGTTAAGAATTCTACTGTCGGTACAGGTGTTATTCCCTGGTGAGTAATCTGTCTTTTCTTCCTGACTGCTTTTAAGATCATCTCTTTATCATCAGTGTTTTGTAGTTTCACTGTTGTGCATCTAAATATGGATTTCTTTTTATTATTCTGGCTTAGGATTGCCTGTGTATCCTGAATTTGAAAATTCTGGTTTTTTTTTTATTAATTCGATACTGGAAAACTCTTAGTTATTATCTCTTTTGACATTAGGTTTCATTATTTGTATCTGTTTTCTTCTTCTGGAAATCTAATGAGGTCTTCTCTATCTTCCATGACTCAACATGTTTCATATTTTCTATATCTTGGTCTCTGTGTGTAGTATTTTCTGTTTTTTGTTGTTGTTGTTGTTTTTTCACATTTCTCTTGGAAACCACAAATTTTTCCTCACTTGTTTCTAATCTACTGTTTGGGCTGTTCCTGGCATTTTAACTTTTAACAACACTAAATTTCATTCTGTAAGTTCTATTCAGTTCCTTTAAATCTCTTTTTTGGTTTGAATATCATTTTGAATTTTTATAAACATGTTAAAAATAATCATTCTATAAATATTTTAAATATATATTCTATAAATCTATTTGAATGTTACAGCACTTAAATCTTTTTGTAGGTCTGTTTATTTTTATTTGTCATCTCCTGCTATGAATATTTGTCTTGATGTTCTTTTTGTTCTTGTAATTTTGGATTGTGTACTCATATTTCACTAATCTGTATCTGTAGGTATCATGTGGAATCTGGAATCTTGGGGCAGGGGTTTCTTCCAAAGAGGATTTTCTGTTCTTGGGATTGCTACTAAGATGGGGATAGTGTATTTTAATTTCCAAGATTAGAGTTGCTTAGATATAAGCAATATAAATTCAACCCCTAGACCCATCTGAGGGCAGTGTGGTAACACATTCATGGTGGAAAACTTTCCATTGTTCTTATAAAAATAAGAAATAAGGGCATGACAAGTAATTTCCTCTTCTTTGTTTTCAAATAAAAACTTATTTAAACTTTATTCTGGCTTTAATCAGGGGAGGGTAATCAGTTTTTACTTTCTGCTTTGCCTGCATCCAATATTCTTCTATTCCCTAAATAGGTCTTAAAATCCTAGTTTCTATGTTTCTAATACCACTCTTGAGAGTTTTTAGGTTAAATCAATCTTTCCAATCCATGTTTGCTGCTTTTTACTTTTGATTCCAGAAGTTCTCTTTAATTACTTGTGAGCTCAGTTAAGTATTAAAATTTTATACATACTTAAGCCCTCATTTTTGTGTATTGGACTGTAGATTTTTTCAGAGTACATAATGAACAATATTTTCAGAAATAGAAATCAGATCCCATTTTAGATCTAATTTTTCAGCAATTAGTTGTTAGTAATGTGAAGATATGTAAAAGGATAAAACACACTGACAATGATAAGTATGTAGTCAAATTCAGACTGCCTTAACACTGTAATGCTGGTCTGTAAATCATGTAGTTCTAGTATAAAGATGAACAGATGAAAGTATTAAAAATAAGTATAGCTGTGATAATATGTTAATACACAATATAAAAAGATGTAAACTGTGACATCAAAAACATAAAATGAGGAGCAGTAAAAGGGTAGAGTTTTTATGTAAGTGTAGGTAAGTTGTCATCAACTTAAAATAGATTTCTATAACTATAAGATGTTTTATATAAACCTCATGGTAACCACAAAGGAAAAACCTCTAGTAGATTCATGAAACATAAAGAGAAAGTAACTAAAGCATACCAGTATGGAAAGTTGTCAAATCACAAAGCAATACTGCAAGAGACAAAGAAAAGTACAAAGAATCTACAAAAGAGCTAGAAAACAATGAAAGTACAGTATTCAGTCTTGACTTTTCAATAATTACTTTAAATGTAAATGGATCAAGTTCTCCAACCTAAAGACAGAGAGTGGTCAAATGTATAAAAAACCAAGATCTTACTCTATGCTGCCTATGAGACTCACTTCAGCTTTCAGGACACACATAGGCTGAATGCGATGAGAAGGGAAAAGATAATTCCACACAAATGGAAACCAAAGGGGAGCAGGGGTAATTATGCTTATATCAAACAAAATAGATTTTAAATCAGAACCTTAACAAGAGATAAAGAAAATCATTATATCACGGTAAAGGGATCAATTTCTTAAGAGGATATGACAACTTTTTTTTAAGATTTTATTTATTTATTTGAGAGAGAGAACACAAGAGAGAGAAAATATAAGAGAAAGCGTGCATGTGAGAAGGAGCATGGGGGGGGGCGGAGAGAGAGGGAGAACAGACTCCTGTGAGCAGGGAGCCAGATGCGAGGCTTGATCCCAGGACACTGAGATCATGAACTGAACCAAAGGCAGATGCTTAACTGACTAAGCCACCTAGGCACCCCAAACTTATGACAACTGTAAACATATATGCCCCCAATATTAGAAAACCCAAATATATTAAGCCAATACTAACAGATCTGAAATACAACAACAAAATCAAGGTAAGAGACTTCAATACCCAACTTAGGAAATTAAAAGGAACCATTGAACCTGAACTGTACTGTAGACTAAATGGACCTTACAGACATATACAGAACACTTCATTCAACAACAGCTGAATACACATTCTTTTCAACTGTACACAGAATATTATCCAGGATTGATCACAAGTTAAAAACAAGTCTTATCAAATTTAAGCGGTTTGTTTATACCAACTATCTTCCAAACACAGTGGTCTGAAACTAGAAATTGAAAACAAGAGGAAAATTGGAAAACTCACAAATATCTGGAAATTAAACAGCACATTCCAGAACCACTAATGGGTAAAAGAAGAAATCAAAAGGGAAATAAAAAAATATCTGGAAGCAAGTGAAAATGGAAATACAATATACCAAAACTCATAAGGTGCAGCAAAATAAGTTCCAAGAGAGAAGAAAAAAATCAATAACCATGTATTCACTGGTGAAAACCTGCAAGCTTTCCCCTTAAGATCATGAACAAGACAAGAATGCCCCTTTTTGCTACTTCTATTCAACATCATACCAGAAGTTCTAGCCAGAGCAATTACACAAGGAAAAGAAATGAAAGGTATCCAAATTGCAGAGGAAGACCTACTATCTGGTCACATATAATATGATTTTATATATAGAAAATCCTAAGCATTCTATCAATCCCCCAACCCCAATGCAATTAGGGTTAATAAACAAATTAAACAAAGTTCCAGGATACAAAATCAAAATCAACATGCAGAAATGTGTTGTATTTCTGTACATTAACAATGAATAACCTGAAAAGGAAATTAAGAAAACTGTTCCATTTACAATAGCATCAAAAAGAATAAGATACTGAAGAGTAAATTTAACCAAGGGGTTGCAAGACTTATACACTGAAAACTGTAAAATGTGCCTAAAAGAAAGTAAAAAATATATAAATAAATGGAAAGACATCCTATATTCATGGATTAGAGACAATATTGATAAAACAGTAATACTCTCCAAAGAGATCTACATATTCAATGCAATTACTATCAAAATCAGAAATGGTCTTTTTTGGCAGAAATGGAAAATCATCTAATTCATATGGAATTTCAAGAGAACTAAAATAATAGAAACAATATTGAAATATAAGAATAAGTTTGGAGAACTGACATTACCAATTTTAAAGCTTCTACAAAGCTAAAATAATCAAAACAGTTTGATACTGACCAAAACATAGACATGCAGAGCAATGGAAAAGAATTTAGAGACCGCAAATAAAACCATACTTTTGTGGATCATTAATTTTCAGCAAAAGTGTCAAGACCATTCACTGTGGGTAAGAATGGTGTCTCCAACCAGTGAACAAACTAGATTATCATCACCTACAAAAGAATGAAGGTGCACCTTTATCTGACACCATATTAAAAAACTAACCTTAAGTAGGTCAAAATCTAAATATGATTGCTAAAATGATCAAACTCATAGAAAAGAAATGTCTTCACTACTTTTAGATTTAGCAATCATTTTTAGGTATGGCATCAAGAGCACAAACATTCAAGGAAAACATAGAGAAATTAGAGTTCATCAATATTAACAACTTTTGTATACGAAGTTTTATGTATCAGAGTACACTATCAAGAGTGGAAAACAGGGGTGCCTGAATGGCTCAGAATGGCTCAGTCCTTAAGCGTCTGCCTTTGGCTCAGGTCACAATCCCAGTGTCCTGGGATTGAGCCACGCATCAGGCTCCCTGCTCAGCGGGGAGCCTACTTCTACCTCTCCAGCTCCCCTCTGCTTGTGTTCCCTCTCTCACTGTCTCCTTCTGTCAAATAAATAAATAAAATCTTAAAAAAAAAAGAGTGGAAAACAACCCATAGAATGTGAAAATATTATTGTGAATGATAGATAAGATTTGAGTATCCAGAATATGTAAAATTTTTTTACTACTCAAAATCAAACAACCAAATTAAAAAATGAATGAAAGACTTGAATAGGCATTTTCCCAAGGAAGATTAATAAATAGTCAATAAACACAAGATAAGATGGTCAATGTTATTTGTTATTAGGAAAATGCCAATTGAAACTACAATGGGATACCACTTCACACTAACTAGGATGGTTAGTAATAATGAAAATAACAAGTGTGGGCAAGGATGTGGAGGAATTAGAACTCTCATGTATTGCTAGTAGAAATGTACAATGGTGTAGCCATGAGGAACGGCAATTGGCTAGTGCCTAATAAGTTAAACATAGAATTACACATAGTTGTACATAGCCAAGAGAATTGAAAACAGGTGTTCAAGCAAAAACTTATACCTAACGTTCATAGCAGCACTGTTCACAAAAGCCAAAATAGGAAATAATGCAAAAGCTCATCAGTTGTTGGATGTATACACAAAAGTGGTAGATCTATACAATGGAATATTATTGAGCCACAAAAAGAAAAGAAGTACTGATAGATGCCAAAACATGGATAGACCTTTAAAACACTATGGGACATGAATGAAGCCAGACACAAAATGCTACATATTAGGATTCCATTTATCTGAAATATCTAGAATAGGAAAATCCATAGAGACAGAAAGCAGATTAGTGATTGCCAGAGGCTATGGGGTTGAGTACTGATGACTATAGAGTTTCCTTTAGGATGATGAAAATCCTGTGGAACTTGGTAGTGGTGATGGTTTCCTTACATTGTGAATGTACTAAATGCTACTGAATTATACACTTTAAAAAGGGTAAACTGGTGGAATTTAAGTTATGCATATTTGCCACAAGAAAAATAGTCTACTTTAGTTACTTGTAAAAACTGAGTGGAAATTGTTTAGGCAATCTTACAAATAAGAGAATGGAATCTTCTAAAAATTTTTCACTTTTTAATTAAATTTTTTATTTTGAGATGATTGCAGATTCACAAGCAGTTGTAAGAAATAATCTAGAGATCCTATGTGCCTTTAACCCAGTTTTCTCCAATAGTAACATTTTGTAAAACTATAGTACAATAACAACTAGGATATTGACATTGATCAAGATACAAAACAGTTCTCTCATGTCATCTTCAAATAGGAACAGTTTTCTTTTTTACTTTCTCATCTGTATTCCCTTTATTTAGTTTTCTTGCCTTATTGCACTGGCTAGAACTTTCAACACTGTGTTGAATAAGAGTTTTGAGAGTAGGCATCCTTGCCCCATTCACTCTTTTAGGTGGAAAACATTCAGTCTTCCATAATTATTTATAATGTGAGCTGTAGGTTTTTATAGATGCTCTTTGTCAAAATGGGGTAGTTTCCTTTATTGCTATTTTTTTAGAGGTTTTATCACAAATTTGTGTTATGCCAATAGATATATTGAAGCCCTATCCCCAATGTATTAGGAAGTAGGGCCTTCAATGCAGTCATAAGGATGGGGCCCTAAACTAACGTACCTGTTATTCTTTATTTTTTTAAAGACTTTATTTGTTTGAGAGAGAGAGAGCACAATTTGGGGGAAGGGGCAGAGAAAGAGGGATAAGGACGGATAAGCAGAATCCTTGCTGAGCTGAGCAGGGAGCCTGATGTGGGGCTTGATCTCAGGACCCTGGGATCATGACCTGAACTCAAGGCAAACACTTAACTGACTGAGCCACCCAGGTGTCCCTGTAACTGTTATTCTTAAAGGAATAAACTATTATTCTTAAAGGAAGAAGAAAATACATGAGCGGTATCTCTCACACATACACATACACAGAAGAAAGCCATCTGAAAACATAATGAGAAAGCAGATTTCTGTTAGCCAGGAAAAGAAGCTTCATCGGATCCCTGCTGGTACTTTGATCTTGGACATCTATCCTCCAGCGTTCTGAGATAATAAATTCCTCTGAAGTCACTAAGGTTGTGATATTTTGCCTAGCAGCCCTACTGGACAAAGACAATTGATTGTTGAATGTTGTCAAGTGCTTTTCTGTTATTGATAAATGCACTTTAGTTACCTGTACTAAAACAAAACAAAGCACACAAAAAACCGAGAAAGACAAACAAAAAAAACTTTAAGGAAACTTGAAGATAATGGAATTTTCTTTTTTTCTTTCTCCTCTTCTCCTCCTCCTTCTTCTGCATTTTTTTATTTTTTGCTATGTTGCTATCAAAGTCATGTATCAACTCATTAAGCAAAACGTGAGTAAATAATTTCAAGAGAATTAAAAATTTATGTATATTTTGATGGCTTTATTGTAAACTGCATCTCTACCATTTAAAATTGTATGTTGAAGAATAATTTGGAATAATTTTTTGGCAATGTTTTCTAGTTCTTAGAAAGGATTAAGTATATTTGTCCCTTTAAGAAATAATTTTATCAGAAAACTTCAGAGCATCATAATGACCATAAAAACAAATAGTGCTCTAGAATGAAGGCATCCAATATGTTAGTTGGCAGCCACAAGGGCTGTTGACCACTTGAATTGTGGCTAATCTCAACTGAGATATAAGATGTGGCAAATTCTCTTAAGAGATGTTGAAGATGTGTGTAACTGGCTCTCTGCAATGGTAGAAATGAAAATGGCACTATTCATTTGGAAGTGTATTAGTTTTCTAGGGCTGCCTTAACAAAGTACCACAAACTAAGTGGCTGAAGCAACAGAAAATACTGTGTTACAGTTCTGAAGGCTAGAAGTCCAAGATCATCGTGTTAGCAGGGTTGGTTCTTTTTGAGAAGTATTTGATACAGTTTTTTTTTTTAATGCTATTTTTATTTGGTTTTAGGCTCTGGTTAGAGCCCAGTCAGTTCTTCTTCTTGAGCACTTGATTAAGTCCACCTCTCAACCACCTCCTTATTAGGGCTCCTATTCTGGGACACAATTCACCTGTCCTGATTGCCCCAGGACCCAACACCAGACAACTAGGGACCACCCTTGTGCCCAGATCCCATGAAATTATTCAAATTAGCCAATGCATGGAAACCCAGGAAATCTAGTGAACTCTGCTCTACCTGCCATACATAAGCTTCTCCCTACAGTTCTCACGGTTACCTTGAACCCAGTTCATCCCCTGTGTAGCCCTGTATGGCAGCTGCTTTTATTTGGAATTGTCAGAGTCTGACTTTCATCTATTCTGAGTGTCATTTGCTGTGTCCCACCATAAAAAAAAAAACTTTCAATCTTATAAAACATTTGGCACTGTGAGCAAGAAAGCATGGCCATGACTGCTTACTGTTGCTTAGCTTCTTGGGGGTCAGCTCTTGGCATACTAATCTATTCTAAACCACCAGGAGAAGAGCTTGGGAAGGAACTGTTCCCTGTTGGTAAGTGTGAACTTTAACCTTGCAGCTTGTTGCTGTGTCTGCTGGTGGTTACCATGTCTCCCCTTACCCAAACTTTGTCACAGTTGGAAGATTAAGAAAAAAGAAACAACAGTCCTAAATGGCTAAACTCCACTCGCTAGATACTAGCCCAAATGGGAGCCACCTAGGGACAATGGGAGTGATAGGCCACTTGAGCCACACTTTCCATGGTCCAGCCTTAAGTTGTGTTTTCAGTCTGCTGTAGACTGCATATTTCCTCCCCTTATTCAAATTTATATATTGAAACCTATTTTTCCAAAAGATGGTATTTGGAGGTGTGGCCTTTGGGAGCTGATTAGGTCGTGGGGGCAGAGCCTTCATGAATGGGATGAATGCCCTTAGAAAAGAAACACCAGAGAGTTAGCTCATCCCTTCTACCATGTGAGGATGCAATGCAAAATTGGTCTATGAACTAGGAAGTGGGTCCTCAACAGGTACCAAATCTGCTGGTGCTTTGTTCTGGGACTTCCCAGCCTCCAAAACTGTGAGAAATAAGTTTCTTTTGTTTATATGTCACCCAGTCTATGGTGTTTTGTGGTAGTAGCCTGAACAAACTAAAATAGTGGATGTATTAACTGTAACACAATAAGTATTAAATTAAAATTAAATTTCAACAGATGAGTGGATAAAGAAGTGGTACACACACACACACACACACACACACACACACACACACACACTTGAATATTACTCAGCCATCAGAAAGAATGAAATCTTGCCATTTGGAAGATGGACCTAGAGGGTGTTACGCTAAGCGAAGCAAGTCAGAGAAAGACAAATATCATATGATTTCACTCATATGTGGAATTTAAAAACAAAACAGATAAACATAAGGGAAGGGAAGGAAAAATAGGATGAAAAGAAAGTGGGAGACAAACCATAAGAGACTCTTAACTACAGGAAACAAACTGAGGGTTGCTGGAGGGGAGGTGGGTGGGGGATGGGGTAACTGAGCAATGGGCATTAAAGAGGCACTTGATGTAATAAGCACTGGGTGTTATATGCAACTGATGAATCACTAAATTCTACCTCTGAAGCTAATAATGCACTATATGTTAATTAAATTGAATTTAAATTAAAAAATAAAATAAATTTAAAATATTAAAATTAAATTAATAATTAAATAAATATATTAGTTATGTCATAAATTAAATTTGACAAAATAGGACCCTGTGACTTTCAGTTAGAATAGTTAATATGGATCAATGTAAGTTAAAACAGGTCCCTGAACAATTGAAACACTCTATAAGACCTAATCAATAAATAAGTGATTATTCCCACTTCTCCATTGGACAGCTCAATTTTACCTGTTCTTAAACCTGGAAAGATTGAATTGTGCCTGAGGGTAGATTATTGCAACCTTAATGTCACTGCCAATATCCAACATTATTAAAATTCGTAACATCATCTAATATGTTTCATGCAGTGCTTATTTCAACAGGCTCTCAGTTTGCCTTCTTCTCCAAAGGGACACAATACATCTTTACTGGACTACCCATGGAGTACCTCAGTAGCCCTACCATCACACACAGGCTTTACAGGCAAGATTTTAAGTGCATCCACCTTTCCCCGTAAACACAGGTAGGGCATTACAGTGATAACATTCTTATCCAAGGAATTTTGTTTAACATAAATATTAAGGACATTTAGGTCTAACATCTTCCAATCCTTTTTGGGTTCTAGAGGCAACATATTCCTCATTTACTAATTTTACTTAATCTCCCTGATGCTGCTACCTACAAATAAGCTCATGTTGAATGACACCCAGGGCCCCAACAAAAGGCTCTACAATCTATCCAGTTAGAATCAATAAGCCTTCCCACTAGTACTAACAGAGACTCGATTCACTATACAGGCTTTAGCAAAATCCTCTTATGCCTGGGATCTCTGGACTATCTATAATGGCCATAAATATTCCATGAGTTTCTGATATGAAAACCTGCCTTTCACTGTTTGCTTAGTCCATAATCTTAATATACTCTTTGTTCTCTGCCAAAACGTACATCCCTACACTCTCATATCTAAAGGGCGAAATCTGGTGGAGGTTACTACCATCTGTGCCATTCTAAACAGTAATGGATATTGTTACTCTCTGCAGGAGACGACTGCTTCTATAGGTCCACACACAGCCCCCTGGGGTGCGGACCTCCCAATCCCCCTCGCCATCTCCTTGCTTCACACCTCCAGTAGTCACCACGACCTCCCACCCTGCATCTCTGATCCCTTGGTTACAAATGTTATTAACCATTACATATTCCTTACTGAACTGTAGTTCGTACCAATGTAACTGCTGGACTTGCCACCTTGAACCAAGGAACACACCAAGGTATTATTGTCATAAAAAATACGACTCACACTTGTAACATGCTTTACAACTCAACCAGGGTATTGTTATAGATCCTGGAAATTCCAGATCTGTGATCTAGGCTAATACCATGTAATGGTGAACTTGGCTATGGACTGGCCTACAAGGATTCTACTTGTTTTCCTCTCATAATAAAATGATTTTTATGCTGTTTAGGGCAACATATGTACTCCAATACCCCAACATATGTACCCCAACATATGTACTCCAATACTCCAATACCCCAAATAATGAAGCTCAAAGCGGATGAAATCAATGAGTCAATTTTAATGTAGTTTTTAGTTTTTACAAAATGCTATCTAGACCCATTTTTGAGGCCCTGACTAGAGGATGGTCAGTTCCCCTTCTTGAGACCTAATTAAATCCACACCCCACCTATTTCCCTTATCTGGGCTTTCACACCCTAGGCCCCTGGGCCAAGTGCCAGACAACCAGAATAAACCCATATGCAATTATGCATAGGAGCTTGGGGAATTATTCAAATTAGCCTGTGTGGGAGCCCTTCAAACCTAACCCCATTCCACATGCCATACATACTCGCATTCTACAGTTCCAGCTTGGTGTTACCCTGTCCATGAGGGCAAGCTCTGTGTGGCCCTATTTGACAGCCTTCTCTTTTTTGGATCTATAAGTAACAAAGTTCTGCTTCTCATCTACTCAGATGTTTTGTGTTCTGTCCCACCACCATCAAAAGAATCTTGAAATCTCCTAAAGCAGGAAGGACGATTCTCTTCCTTGCTTCTCTCCTACATTCTGGTGGTTTGCTGGAAATCTTTGGAGTTCACTGGGTTGCAGAGGGTCTGCCTTGATCTCTACCTTCATCTTTATATGGCATTCTCCCTGCGTGTGTATCTGTGTCCAATTTCCCTCTTTTTAGAATGATACCAGTCATTGGATTAGGGCCCATCCTACTCTAGTGTGGCCTCACGGTAACTAATTACATCTGCAATGACCCTGTTCCAAATAAGGTCACGTTCTGGGGTACTGAGGGTTAGAAATTCAACATATGAATTTTGAAAGGACACAAGTCAACTTATAACAGGAAGTATTTATTAAAGCCACACATTGTGCCTATCATGTGATCCACTGATTTTATTCCTTGGTATATATGCAAGAAAACAAATGTATAAGTAGACCACAAGATATGTACAAAACAAAAATGTTCACAGAAGATTTATTTGTCCTAAAATGGAAAGATTTTATTAGATTCATTAGACTAATAAATAAAGATTTATTAGTCCTAAAATGGAAAATCCAAATACACAGCAAAATAGGTGATAAAATTATGGCATGGTCAGACTAGAAAACCACTACACAGTATTACAAAAGTGAACTATGTAAATAATTTCATTTATATGGGGTTAAAAAACTGGCAAAATGGTGATAGATGTCAGATTCGTGTTTCTCTCTGCAGAAGGACTACTGACAGAGAAGTAGCATGAAGGAAACTTCTTGAATAGTGGAAATGGTCTTACCTGATTTCGGAGGTCATTATCTGAGTTCATACATACATAAAAATTCATAAGTCTGTACACTAAAGATTTGTGCATTTTGCCATATGTAATTTATGTTTCCCAAAATGCTATTTCCTAAATAAATTGCTATGTAATTTATTGTGTCACTTCGGTACTGTGGGAGAACCAATGATCTTAAGTATTGGTTTTTTTGCTTTATTGCTCAACAAAACTCAGTGACATTTCCTGTCTGTGGCTAGTCAGTGGCTAACCACTCCAAATGCATACTCTGGGGAGGATTTCAACTTTGATGGTAGTGATCTCCATCAATATCATGGTATCTGGTAAGTCTGATGTTGTGACATTTTTAGCAAAATGTAAAGCTGTTTTTCAATAGTGCCAAGTTTTAACTCATAAATGTTTTAAAATTTGTTCTAGTAGCAGTGATACATTTGTATAGTATCCAGCAAACCCTCATATTTACCTTATGTCAATGGTGCACTGACTAGTTGTCTAGCTGAGTCCAGGGTAATATTGGAGGCCCTGGAATAGAGTGAAACCAAACTTGTGTGAGTAGACAAAATGTAGTGTTTCCTCCAGTTTCTTGGTTTGTATTTTTATTGTCTCCTTGAATTCTTATTTTTTGGACCTTATATTGATTGATGTGTAATTATTTTTTCTTCTTTGATATTTCTAATATTTCTAGCACACAAACTAAGAAGGAAACCCTAAGTTTCTATTTGGGCTTGTTAAACTTTAAAATAGAGGCAAAAAAATGAATGGGTAAAAGTTGCTTCAGAAAATGAGGATCGGAGAACATAAGAATATATAAATGACAAATAATTACTCGAAGTCAAGGATTTCACGTTCACACCAGAACACTTTATATAAAGGGAATCTTATCCAAAACATGACCAGGTAGAAGAAATGAGTGGAGTGCCTAAAATTAGAGCAGTCTTAGGCAGGTGGAAACAAACTTGAATCCATTCTTTGTTTCCTTGCAATCATCTCAAAGAAGTTCCAAAACATTCTGAGAAACATTGGCTTCCACATTTTCATAATATGTCTAGTTAGGGGAGAAGAGAACCAGTTCTTAGAAGAGAGAAAGGTGGGAATCTAGGGTGAGGAAACTGGAGTAACACTATCAAAACCATTTTTCCCAATAACACTTGCACACTTTGCCTCTCAGTGTCTCATTTTGGTAATTCTTGCAATATTTGAAACTTTGTTATTACTTTATATTTGTTATGGTGATCTGTGGTCAATGATCTTTGATGTTACTATTTTAATTGTTTTGTGGTGTTACTAACCATGCCCACAGAAGATGGTGAACTCAAGTGACACCTATGTGTGTGTGTTCTACCTCTACCACCAACTGGCCATCCCCCCATGTCTCTCTCCTTCTCCTCAAGCCACTTTCTTCCCTGAGACACAACAATATTGAAATTAGGCCATTTAATAATCTCATGATGACGTCTAAATATTCATGAAGAAGGAGGAGTAACATATTTCTCACTTTAAATTAGAAGTTAGAAAAGATTAAGCTTAGTGAGGAAGGCATGTTGAAAGCTGACATAGATCAAAAGCTACTCCTCTTGTGCCAAGCAGTAGCCAGGCTCTGAATGTGAAGGAAAAATTCTTGAAGAAAATTAAAAGTGCTACTCTAATGAACACACTAATGTTAAGAAAGTGAAACAGCTTTATTGCTAATATGTAGAAAGCTTGAGTGATCTGAAAGAATATCAAACCAGCCACAACATTCTCTTAAGCCAAGGCCTAATCCAGAGCAAGGCCTTACTCTCTTCAATTAGGTGGAGGTGAAGAGAGATGAGGAAGTTGCAAAAGAAAAGTGGAAGCTAGAAGAGGTTGGTTCATGAGGTTTAAGGCAAGAAGCCATCTCCAAAACATAGACGTGCCAGATGAAGGAGCAGGTGCTGATGTAGAAGCTGCAGCAAGTCATCCAGAAGATCTAGCTCAGATAATTCATGAAGAAGGTGGCTACAATAAACAATAGATTTTTTTTTTTTTTTTGCTTTGAGGTCACTCTTCATTAACAATAGATTTTTTTTAAAGATTTTATTTATTTATTTGACAGAGAGAAAGAGAGACAGCGAGAGAGGGAACACAGTAGGGGGAGTGGGAGAGGGAGGAGCAGGCTCCCCACTGAGCAGGGAACCCAATGCGGGGCTCGATCCCAGGACCCTGGGATCATGACCTGAGCTGAAGGCAGACGCTTAATGACTGAGACACCCAGGCGCCCCTAATAAGAGATTTTTAATGGAGATGAAACCATCTTATATTGGAAGAAGATGTCATAAAGTACTTTCTGAAATTCTATTGCCTTTCTCCTTTCATGTACATTTGTGTTGTTCTCTATCATTTTCCAGGTTGGGTAAGTAGAGAATCAATGAGTAAATTAAACTTTGTTGTGTTCTCCTAATCTGCATAGTTTTTATGAGCAAAGGCAGGTGGGGATAGCATGTATTTTTTCTTTTTTTTTAAAAAAAATTCTGCTTTATTTTTTTAAACATTCTCAATACATTTATTTTATACCCTACATTCAATAATTCCAAATTCTGAATTCTGAATCTTATTCTTCTGTTAAGGAATAAAAGAGGGCAGCCAATAAAAAATATATTATCTCATTTTGTGGTTGCATTTTTTCCCCTGTGTTTTGTAATTTTGGAATATGAACTCATAATTATGTGGTTTTGAGAACTGGTTTGAGTATAGAAACCTGGTGAAGGATCATCGTTTTCCATTATGGCAACTAACCTGAGTCTTTACTCACTGCTATGGACTGAATGTGTCCTCCAAAATTCATATGTTGGAGCCTAATCTCCAAGGTGATGGTATTTGGAGATGGAGATGAGGCTTTGGGAGGAATTTTGTCATGAGGGTGGAGCTCTTGGATTAGTACCCTTATAAGAAGACACCCAAGAGAGCTTGCTTTCTCTTTTTCTCTCTCTCTCTGGCTCTCGCATGTGAGAATACAGTAAGAAGGCTACTGTCTACAAGCCAGGAAGTGGACTTTCACTGGACACCATATCTGCTGGTGCTTTGATATTAGACTTCCCAGCCACTAGAACTGTAAGAAAAAAAATGTTTGTTATCTAAACCACTCTACGGTGTTTTTGTTGCAGCTGACAAAACTGACTAAGATACTCACTTATCCTTGATTTAGTTATATATAATCACACCCTCTTTGGCTGCTCTTTTATCTTAACCCTAAGAACACTAAGGCTTACTTAGCTTTTGCCAAAATCCATCAGATCAGAGTCTCTTGTTTGCCATTCTGGCCTTGCTAGTGTTTATGATTATCTACTTTGCCTGTGACTGTTAAGTGCTGTCACTTTGTCTTGGTACTACAGAATTGTATCATCCTCTCTGTGACCAGCACCACTATACCACAGATGATGTGGACCTCCTTAGATAGTGTGCTTGGGTAACAGCAGTAACTTTATTCTGCTGAATTGGGAGATGGCACACAGCCCTGAAAACTTCAGGGCACTTCCCTAGTGTAAATAAATGACAGACTTTCAGAATTCTGTCTGGTTTGTAGGTTTGAGAGAAGACACACAATCTTAAGACTTCCACCCCAAGAAGGAGTCAGGAGTATGGAGAAGGAATGCATCTTTAGGAAAGGTCTGAAACACCTCCCAGAATCTCTAACTGGGCTGCCAGGTAAAGATATTTTTCTGAAGCCAGTCAGTAAAGACTGGGGAAAGTGGCAGCTTCTACAAATGTGAAGGCACTAGCAATGCAAAATTTAAAAAAAAATCAAGGAAACGTGACACCACCAAAGGAACAAAATAAAGCTCCAGTGGCTGATCTCAAAGAAATGGGATATCTGCATGCCTGAAAAAGAAATAAAAAATAGTCTATGTAAGGAAATTCAGCGAGCTACAAGAAAACACAGATAAATAATTAAATAAAATCTGGAAAAAATACGTAAACAAAAGGAAGTTTCAAGAAAAGATAGAAGTCATGAAAAGAAACAAACACAAATTCTGGGGCTGAAAAATGCAATGACTGCACTGAAAAATTCAACAGAGAGCTTCAAGTGGAAGAAAGAATTAGTGAACACATAGACATAATTTGAAATCATCTAGTCAGAGATAAAAAGCAAGAACAAAAAAATGAGTGAGTGATGAAAGTCTATGGGTCTTATGATACACCAACAAACAAAATAATAGAGGCATTATGGGAGCTCCAGATGGACATAAAAGAGAAAGGAGCAGAAAGCTAATTTAAAGTAATTGTGAGAGACAACTTCCTAAAAATTTGGGGGCAGTGGGTGTGAGGAATGAATGTCAAAATTCAGAAGCCCAAATAACTTGACTGACTATAAAAAAATCGTCACTGAGACACATTATAACCAAATGGAAAAGAGGGACTTTTGAAAGCAGCAGGGGAAAGGTGACTCATCACATATAAAGGAGCCCCATAAAACTAGCAGATTTCTCAGCAGAGACCTTGCAGACCAGAAGAGGGGGATGATATATTCAAAGTGCTGAGAGAAAAAGCCTGCCATGGAAGAATACTCTACTTGACAACCCAGAAATAAAGGTGAGATAATCACTTTCCTTAAAAAAAACAGAAGCTGATAAAATCTGTCAGTACTAGACCTGCTTACAAGAAATTCTAAAGGGGGCTCTTCAAATTTAATGACAGAATGCTAATCAGCAACATAAAGACATATGAAAAATAAAACATACTGGTAAAGGCAAATATATAATTAAATACACAGAACAGCCTAATACTGTAATGGTGTTGTGTAAATCACTTTTAACTCTAGAACAAATGCTAAAAAGAAAAATATGAAAAATAATTATAGCTATAATAATCTGTTAGCGAATAAACAAACCAAAATGTGTAAATTGTGACATCAATAAAGTAAAATGGGGGGAGGAGATGTAAAAGTATGAGTATTGAGTATTGTATGTAATGCACTAAGTTGTAATCAGCTTAAAATAACTATAAAGTGTTTTATGTAAGCCTCCTAGTAACCACAAAGAAAAACATGTGATAAATACACAAAATATATAGAAAAAGGAATCAAAGCATATCCTACAAAAAATGACCAAATCACAAAGGAACAGCAAGACAGGAAGAAAGGGACTTCAAAAGAGTCAGAAAGCAATGAACAAAATGACAACAAAATGGCAATAGTAAGTACATCCTTATTAGTTATCCTAATATAAATGAACTAAACTCTCCAATCAAAAGGTACATAGTGTCTGAATGGATGATAAGATTCAACAATATGCTACCTACTGGAGACTGACTTAACCTTTAAGGATACACACAGGCTGAAAGTGAAGGGATGGAAAAAGGTGTTCTATGTCAATGAAAACCAAAAAAAGTAGGGATAGCTATACTTAGAGAAAATAGACTTTAAGTAAAACTCTTTAAAGACAAAGAATGTCACTATCTAATGGTAAAGGAGTCAATTCATCAAGAGGATATAACACTTGCAAATATTTATGCATCCAACATTGGAACACCTAAATATGTAGAGCAGATATTAACAGAACTGAAGGAGAAATAGAAAAAATTACAGCAGTTGTAGGGAACTGTAATACTCCACATTGAAAAATGGATAGAGTATTCCGACATAAAATCAATAAGGAAACGCTGCACTTTAACAAACTGGCCTAATAGACACGTACAGAACATTCCTCCAACAACAGCAGAATACATTCTTCTCAAGCACACAGAGAATATTCCATAGAATAAATCATAATTTAAAAAGAATGTTATTTTTACAAGAATTACTTCAATACAGAATTTTTTTCAGAACCCATATTTGAAGTAAATTAGGATTACTTTGTCAGAAACTCTGTAGAACCCAAGGTAAGAAATGCATGTGTGTCTCAGGAACTATGGTGTTAGAAACTTGAACTAGGTGAGGAGTATCATTCTATCTCTCTTTGCTCTGCTTCATTCTTTCCAAGATGGGTGCATTAGTCAGTGTTCCTCAGAGTAACAGAATCACAGAGAGATAGCAGGGCGGAGGAAGAGGGGGGGGAGAGAGAGAGATTTAAAGAATTGGCTCACATGATTGCAGAGGCTTGGCAAATCCAGAATCTGCAGGGTGAGCCAGCCCTAGAGACCCAGTGAAGAGTAGCAGTTTGAGTCTGAAGGCAGTCTGCTATAGAACTCACTTTCCCAGCAGGTCACTCTTTTTTCAATCAAGGCCTTCAACTGATTTGAAAAGGCCCATCCACGTATGGAGGATAATTTACTTTACTGAAAGTCTACTCATTTAAATGTTAATCTTTTCTAAAAAATATCAGAATGTCAGAAACATCTACAATAATATTTAACTGAATACTTGGGAATGATGTCCAAGCCAAGTTGACATATAAAATTAACAGTCACAGCAGGAAAAATGCGGGAAAAGAGGGATGAAATATACTTCTCAATTTGGTTCCAAATTCTCCTGAAAGTAAATCATTTCTGCAGCTGGGTGAAGCCACCACTGGATTAAACAACTTTAATCCTGAGGGTGGCATCTGGAGAAAGCACTACTCAGCCCATCTCATGTGAGGTACCCAGGACGGACCAATCCACTGTGGCTAGGAAAGAGGTGGAAGCAGGGTTAACTTGGACAAAATTGTTGTCAATTACGGCAAGGTGTCTCATAAAAGGGAAACCTTGATTAAGAAATTATAATGTAAGCTTCAAGTGTTAACATGTTGTTTTCACTTAATGATGGAATAACTTCTAATTTCTGCTTTGCAAAGCTTTTAATGGAATTTAGTTATAGTTAACTGATTTTCTATCATGGTGTCTGTAAGATTTGTGAATACACAGTGGCTTGCACTCCTTTTAGGCACCTAAAATTGATTTCTTTTACTTTTGTCTGAATATTTTCTAGCTTCACCATATAGTTCATCTGTGGAAGGAAAGCAGAGAAGGCTCACAGCTCCTTTGGAAGGTAATATGATATTTAATTTTTTTCTAGAGGCCAGAACTAAAGGGAGGAAATATGGAACTTCTTTAGAAACATAGCTGATTGTCTGGTCAGGGGGCCAGCCTTGAGCCCAGTTGAAGAGTATGGTGATCTGAATGCTGCAGTGTAGGGGACCCTGAATGACCCTGGTCCTCCTCCCCCCAAACTGTTCAATTCCATGGGAAGATTATGGAGCTCTCTCTATCAGGCACTGTGCCAGGCTTTGTGGGGAGCACAGAGATGAGCAAGGTGAGCTAGACTGCCAAAGCGCCCTAAGCGGGTTCAGTTTTGTGGGGGAGCCCAGAAATAAGCACAGATACCCTATAAAATAGAGAAGATAAGCCCTCACAGCAAGTGTGCCGGGAATGTAGAGGAGGGAGAGAGAGCACCAAGGCTCTGGGAAGACTTCAAGGAGGATGCAACATGTGAATTGGCTCTTGAAGAAAGAAGAGCGTTTTCATAGACAGAGGGTGCTGTGTAGGCATCCCAGACTGCAAGAACCATTGAGGGAAGACCTAGATATGCCCTTGTGCTTGCTGTATCCTTTCTGAAGTGTGGGGGTGACACAGGGATGATAAGCTTGCCAAGGTGAGTCAATGTCAAAAAAAGGGCTTTCAAAGCCAGTACAAAAACATGTAAGTGTTGTCTTCAGGCAGTGAGAGATCTCTGAAGGGTGTCGGAGTGGAGAGGCTCACCCCTGTGTTACAGAATCATGTACCTGGCTGCAAGGTAAGGTATGAGCTGAGGAGAGGAGAATTTTGAGAGAGAGACAGATGGGAGGAGCCTTCTGTAGTGATCCAGGTGTGTGGTGATGGGGTCTTAAACTAAGGTATGGCACTAAGAACAGAAAGGAAAAGGGATTTGTGTGCAGAATGCTGCAGGAGACTGGGATGTAGTCATAGTCACAGGATGCAGCAACGCTGGGACATCAGTGCTGGTTCTGGAACAAATATGGGAAACTACCCGCTGTCTCTCTGTGTGAAGCAGGAGGTGAAATCACCATAGCTGATCACAGGGTGTGTGGAGATTTTATTTATTGGACAGGTACCAACCCATTGAGTGTGGGGGAGGGATATGAAAAGAGAAAGAAGAGGATTAGGAAAGGGTGAATAACCGCCTTCACATAAGAAGTCTTATCCCAGGTGAAGGGGGATTGCTGGAAGGTCTTAGAGCAGAGCAAGGTGAAGGAACAGAGTCTATCCATGGTGTTTGGGATCCTCATGTTTGGAGTTACTTCTCTGGGGTCTGTGTCCTTGTTAAAATGCATATGTTTAATTGATCAGCTCGTGGGTTCCTTTATTTTTTATCTTTTAAATTAAATTTAATTTTATGTTATGTTAGTCATCATATAGTACATCATTAGTTTTTGATGTAATGTTCCATGATTCATTGTTTTCATATAACACCCAGTGCTCCATGCAATAGGTGCCCTCCTTAATACCCACCACCAGGCTAGCCCATCCCCCCACTCCCCACCCCCCTCCTCTCTAAGGATCATCCCCCCCCACCTCCTTGAGCAAGTGAGATTTATCCCCGGGATGCCAGAGTGGTTCAACATTCACAAATCAATCAATGTGATAGAACACATTAACAAGAGGAGAGAAAACAATATGGTCTTCTCAATTGATGCAGAAAAAGCATTTGACAAAATACAGCATCCTTTCCTGATTAAAACTCTTCAGAGTATAGGGATAGAGGGAACATTCCTTAATTTCATAAAATCCATCTGTGAAAATCCCACAGCGAATATCATCCTCAATGGGGAAAAGCTGAGAGCCTTTCCCTTAGATCAGGAACATGACAAGGATGCCCACTCTCACCACTATTGTTCAACATAGTACTAGAAGTCTAGCAACAGCAATCAGACATCAAGAAAAAATAAAAGGTATTCAAATTGGCAAAGAAGAAGTCAGACTCTCTCTCTTCGCAGATGACATGATACTTTATGTGGAAAATCCAAAAGACCCCACCCCCAAATTACTAGAAGTCATACAGCAATTCAGTAATGTGGCAGGATACAAAATCAATGCACAGAAATCAGTTGCTTTCTTACACACTAACAATTCAACTCTAGAAAGAGAAATTAGTGAATCGATTCCATTTACAATAGCATCAAAAACCATAAGATATCTTGGAATAAACCTAACCAAAGAGGTAAATGATCTATACTCTAGGAACTACAGAACACTCATGAAAGAAATTGAAGAAGACACAAAAAGATGGAAAAACATTCCATGCTCATGGATTAGAAGACTAAACATTGTTAAAATGTCTATGCTGCCCAGAGCAATCTATACCTTCAACACCATCCAGATCAAAATTCCAATGACATTTTCAAGGTGTTGTAAAAATCCTAAAATTTGTATGGAATCAGAAAAGACCCCGAATCGCCAAGGAAATGTTGAAAAAGAAAAACAAAGATGGGGGCATCACATTGCCTGATTTCAAGCTCTATTACAAAGCTGTCATCACCAAGACAGCATGGTACTGGCACAAAAACAGACACATAGATCAATGGAACAGAATAGAGAGCCCAGATATGGAACCTCAACTCTATGGTCAAGTAATCTTCAACAAAGCAGGGAAAAATATGCAATGGAAAAAAGACAGTCTCTTCAATAAATGGTGCTGGGAAATTGGACAGCCACATGCAGAAGAATGAAACTCGACCATTCTCTAACACCATACACAAAGATAAACTCAAAATGGATGAAAGACCTCAATGTGAGACAGGAATCCATCAAAATCCTAGAGGAGAACATAGGCAGTAACCTCTTTGACATCGTAGGTTCCTTTAAAAGAACAGTGAGATCTTGAGAATAAGTATCAAGCAAAATATTAAAGCCTTAGACTGTTCATAAGCTGAAGTGCAAACAGAGAGCATTCATAGACATGTTCCTTACAGCCTCTTCTCTTTCTGCGGTCATCTTCAGCATCCTGCCCTTGGGCACATGTGTGCTCACCCACACCCACCCCTAGCTGTTCTCCAAGCAGCTATGTTGCTGCTGGCCTCTGAGCCTTGGCCAAGTTGCCTGGAATGGGGGGGGGGGGGAGCCACCTGCAGTGGTGGAAGGAGCATGGATTTAACTGCCCCTCAGATCTGCTCTAAAATCCACCCCCCCCCCTTGCTTCCTGCAGTTATGGGATCTTGATTCGGCTGTGAAATGTAAGGTCTTGAGTCCATCACAGAAGAGGCAAGTGACACCAAAAGAGGAGAGGAGAGATCTCACATACAGAGTTTAGCACAACGAGGTTCACCCACATAACAACTTAGCCCCCAACAGCTGGTTCTGCTCACGTTAAAGTGATGAGCTCCCTGCCACTTGCCTGGGTTACAGTATGTGGTACCTGATGCCCCTAATCCTCTCTCAGCAAAGCCCTCCCAGTCATGGATGCATTATGTGTGTTTATGGGAGAGCTGAAGCTTCTAGAGTGGAGAAAAATCATAGGTTGCAGGGCTTAATTTTTACACTAACGATGGGCAAAAGCAGTGAACTTCTTCATTTAATCCTCATAATTAGGTAGAACGTACAGAAATAAAATCTGTGAGCAAAGTTCATAGTGGGACTGTTTGGCAATATATGTGTGACTCAATAGGTAGAAAGGAGGATCTGTTGCTTTTACTGACTTTGTGATTCTCCAAATAAAAAGTAGCTTTAAAAAGTCCAGTTTGTTCAACCTGAATGCCATCTTATGCTTTTTACTTATGTTTATCCGAAGTGGCACCCTTCAGGGTAGACATTTCATTCTGATAGTACTGATTTAGTCTCTCTGATCAAAACTTAGGAGGAGAAAAACCACATTGCCAGTTTTTCCACTTTCTATCCTGAGGAGCATCAGTTATAAGATAAATCTAATAGTTTCTATGACAGAAGGATTAGATTTAGATGACTTTGTCCTTTAATTTATATTGTGTTTTCTTGTTTGTTTTTTTACAAAACTTCTGCAGCAATTTTAGACCCTTAAAATATTTTTCATACATATAAAAATATAATTTATCTAATAACAGAATATAGGAGACAAATGGTTTCATCTTTGGATTAGGTTTAATGTGTTATATACATTTGACTCATGTTTAATTTTTTATGTAAGCCTAATATTTTGGGATAGGATCACCAGCAAGGTCATGTTCTAGTACTACTTTATGTAATATGTTGTGGAAAATTGAACACCTGAAGTTTTTTATCAAGCTTTTCTTTTCTTCCTCCTTGTGTGTGTCCAGCTAACACTTCTCGGTCTGCACCTGTGGCGACAAAGGCTGTGCTCACTTGCCCTTCTGTCAGCTTAACAAATGTGCTGATAATAAGGTGGGAAATAAACCTCCGAGACAAGCCTTCCTGCATCAGAGCCTACAGGAGAGATAACAATGAGACCAGTGAAAGAAACTGTACCGACGAGAGAATATCCTAGGAGTCCAGACCCGATCAGAATCCTGCCCTTCAGATTGATCCCGTGGCCACCACTCATGATGGATATTACAGGTGTGAAGTGGCCGCACCTGATGGGAATTTCGGTCTTGGATATCACCTCCAAGTGTTAGGTAAGGTGCATGACATATTGGGGTACGTCAGAGAAGCAGATCTGGGACTGAACCAAATCTCTCTCTATTCCATACCCCATGTGTTAAGCCTGAAGCACTTCCCCTGCATCTTTGCAGTGCCCCCCGAGGTGACCCTGTTTCGAGGCAGCAATGGAACCCTCGTGTGCAGGGCAGCTGCAGGGAAGCCAGCTGCACAGATCTCCTGGACCCCAGGGGGAGACTGTCACACTGCGGAACAACAGTTGGGCAATGGCACAGTGACCGTCCTGAGTACATGCCACTGGGAGGACCGCCAGGTGTCTAACGTGTCCTGTTCTGTCTCCCACGTGACCAGCAACAAGACTCTGTCCTTAGAGCTGAATCAAGGTAATCACCTGTTTTTGTTACTTGAGTGATGAACTTGATGCTTAGCATTTTCTTCCATAGATTCTGAGTAACCAAGAACAAAGTCAGGAAGTTTATGCTACTCATTGGAAGATATTCTCTAAAACTTAACTGGGTAATGCCTTAGTATGCTAGGGAAATAATTCCTATTCCTTTATCAAATGGAAGGAATAAATTTAATAACTTCTTACCAGTACATTCTGTAAATATCTTGTATTTTGGGAGACACAAAAATTTTGTTAACTTAGTATCTATTGACTTTTACTTTGAGATTAATAGTCATATAAAATAGTAATACTTTGGGGCGCCTGGGTGGTTCAGTCGTTGGGCGTCTGCCTTCGGCTCAGGTCAGGATCCCAGGGTCCTGGGATCGAGCCCCGCATCGGGCTCCCTGCTCGGCGGGAAGCCTGCTTCTCCCTCTCCCACTCCCCCTTGTGTTCCTTCTCTCACTGTGTCTCTCTGTCAAATAAATAAATAACATCTTTAAAAAATGGTAATACTTTTACATAATATAATAATACTGATTCAGTAGACAGACAAGAATAATAATTATTCCCTTCTGGATTTTTATAGTTCTTGTAGTAGTCACCTCTTTTTGTTACTTTAAGAGACAAGTTTTCTTTCCTCCTCTCCCTTGTCATCTGAAACCTATACATCAATTCATTTGCCAAATATTTATTGAATGTTTTTATGTGTTTGCTGCTATCATGTAAAGATGAAAAAAGAAAAGGTCCATGTCTTTATATCATTCCAGGCAGTATAACCTGGTGGTCAGGAGCAAAGTCTTTAGAATAAAATGGTTTCTCCTTTACCAGCTCTGTGACTTGGAACAATATTTAATTTCTCTGTCTCATGGCTTTTTAAAAAATTGAAATGTAATTGACATATAATAGTAAATTAGTTTTAGGTATATAACATAATGATTTGATATTGGTATATATTGCAAAATGATCACTATAATTTGTTTTGTTAATGTCTCATGGTTTCTTCATTTGTTGAGGGGATGATAGGACCCACCTCACAGAGTTGTCATGATAATTAAAAAAATAATATACTTACTTAACATGGTGGCTATCACATAGTTGGTACTCAATAAATTTTAGCTACTATATTTACTATACTAACAAATGTTAGCTTTCATATTAATAAATATTAGTTATTGTGTTGATATATTAATACATATTAACTATTACATTAATTATTATGTTATTAAAATAATCATATCCTATTAATTATTCTTCATAACATCTCTCATATTAACCTTTTTTGCAACAGCTTTATTGATACCTAATTTATATACCATACAATTCACCCATTTAAAGTGTACCACTTAGTGGTCTTTGGCACAGAGTTGTGCAGCCATCACCACAATCAATTTTAGAATATATTCATCACTCCAGAAAGAAACCTCTACCCTTTAGCTATCCTACTATCAGAAATCCTCCAGCTTTAGGTAACCACTAATCTACTTTCTGTGTATAGATTTTCCTATTTTGGACATTTCACGTAAGTGGAACCATATATTATGTGCTTTTTGTTACTCGCTTCTTTTACTTGGGGTAATGTTTTCAAGCATCATCCATGCTGTAGTAGGTACTAATACGTTCACTTCTAGTCGTTATTTCCCATTATCAATCTCCCACCAACTCTAGGTTCTTATTTTATAGTTCTTGTCTCTAGACATATGCATTTATCTGCAGTCCCACCTGACTTTCCCTTCCATAGACCAAACATTCAACCTCTACCCTATACTCGTTTTTCCCTTCCCATGTCCCAAGAGGCTTTGCTTCACTAATTACCCTTGCTCTCCTTTCTTCAGTCTTTTTTATACCACCAATCCTTTCTCTAAGGCTGATTATATGAACATGCCTCTTTTCCTTCTGAATTTAAAAGTAGATGCTATGACTTCTTTAAACTCTTAGCCTCTTGCCTTTCATTCATCCAAGATTTTTTAAAAAGAGGGGTCTATACACATTGTCTCTTTTATGTCACCTCACATCTACTCCTTAACTCTCTTGCATCTCTCTGCACAGGAAATGTTCTAATGAAAAGTTTAAGATCTCTCAAGTGCCAAACAAAATATAAAATTTTAATTCATAGTTACTAATTAGCTTCTTTGTGATATTTGATATGGTCTTTCCTCTCCTCACCAATTTCCTCCCATAATCACTTGGTTCTCTTCTTAACCTTCAGTAAACTTCTTAGTTCTTAAATAGTTTTCCATCTATTCATTCCATGAAGGAAGGCATTTCTCTGAGTTCCATCACTGACTCTATTTTCTTTTCACCTTTACCCCTATTCCTTGAAGGATCTCATCCATACCTATGGCTCCAACTGCTGCCTAATTCTTGACCCTCAAATCTGTATTTTTAGCCCAGATTTCTCTCCTTGGCTATGCCATGGTCAGAACCAATTTCCAAATGAATGGCTTCACATGCACTTGAATGAATCAAAGGCATCTCAACTTGCATATTCCTAAAAAGGAATTCCTCTTCTCTACCCCTTCATAAGCTCCATACTTATATTTTATCTTGATAAATGACTCAAGCCAGAAAATTGAAGATATCCTACAACATCACTCTTTCCTATTTCCCATATTCAAAATCAGTCACTATGTTCTGTTGATTTTATCTTAAATTTTTTTCTTAAATCTAGACCTTTTTCTTTCCTTCGTGTTAGTTAAACACGTGGTCATCTCTCACTGGAATTATTACAATATTCTTGTAACAGGTCTTCTGGCTCCTAACTTGACTCCTTCCAATTTATCACCTACACTGTTACCAGAGTAATTTTCTAAAATGAAAAACATGCCCCTCCCTACTTAAATACCCCCAGTCGCTTCTCTTTGTCTCTTAGAAAGCTAAACCCCTTTAATCTGCCACTCTCCTTAGCCTCATGTCTTGCCAATCTTCAGCCTGTGCCTCATGCATGTCGGCCTTTTTGGGCTCTTCAAAGGTGTTCTCCTTTCTTATTCTTCTGTACATGCAATTTCTACCTCTCCACAACGTACTTCTTTCCTCATACTCTCTTCTTCTGTTTGCTCAATTCCTATTGAAGTTTTTTTTTTAAAGATTTATTTATTTATTTGAGAGAGAGAGCTAGAAAGAGTAAGGTTGGGGGGAAGGCAGAGGGAGGGAGAGAATCCCTGTTGAGCACAGAGCCTGTTGCAGGACTTGATCTCATGACCCTGAGATCAGAACCTGAGCTGAAATTAAGAGTTGGACGCTTAACTAACAGCCACCCAGGCACCCCTCCTATTGAAGTTTTAAGGCTTAGAAACTGGGATAATTTTCTGAGCGAAATAAGTCAATCAGAGAAAGACATGTATGATCTCACTGATATGAGGAATTCTTAATCTCAGGAAACAAACTTAGGGTTGCTGGAGTGATGGGGGTAGGGACGGGGTGGCTGGGTGATAGACATTGGGGAGGGTATGTGCTATGGTGAGCGCTGTGAATTGTGTAAGACTGTTGAATCACAGACCTGTACCTCTGAAACAAATAATACGTTATATGTTAAAAAAGAAGAAGAAGAAGAAGAAGAAGAAGAAGAAGAAGGAGGAGAAGGAGAAGAATATAGCAAGAAGGGAAAAATGAAGGGGGTGGAAATCAGAGGGGGAGCTGAACCATGAAAGACTATGGACTCTGAGAAACAAACTGAGGGTTCTAGAGGGGAGGGTGGTGGGGGGATGGGTTAGCCTGGTAATGGGTATTAAAGAAGGCATGTACTGAATGGAGCACTGGGTGTTATACGCAAACAATGAATCATGGAACACTACATCAAAAACTAATGATGTAATGTATGGTGATTAACATAACATAATAAAATAAAATAAAATAAAAACTGGGATAATTTTCTTTCACCCTACAGTTTGGTTTAGCTGTTCCTACTCTGTGCTCATGTAACACCTCATGCATGCCTCTGAGTACTTCATAGTCCTGTAACTGACTAACTTCTCTGACTCCCAGTGCAATGTAAACTCCTTGAGAGTAAGAACCATATTCTTCATTTCTATATCCAGGGTCTGACACAGTGCCTGACATACACAAATAGCTACAGAATTAGGTTCAGATCATCACAGACTTCATCTCTATGTACCCGACTCTATGCTTTATCACATTTGATTTGTTAATGAATTCTTTAAATTTTTGTTCAAATTGTTTCTTTCCCTTGGGAAGTTCTTTCTTCTTTTCTTAACTTATTTAATCCTGTTATTGGCATGGCTCAGTTGAAGTCTCACTTCACCCTAACCTCCCAGTTGGAGTTGACTCAGTTTTATTATTCCTGAGATGATTTACAGTCTGTAATGCTCACTTAGTTAGCAATGTTCACTCTCTTATAAGTGATCTTTTCATCTGTATGGATCTGATGTCTCCAGCTGGATTGTGAGTCTTTTGAGCTCAGGCTGAGACCATGTCTTCTTCTTCCTTGACAGTGCATAGGAAGGAGATTGTCTGACATTCTTCTAGTTTAGTATTTGAGCAGTTTATTTAACAGGATGACATGACTTTTGGAGCCAAGAGTCAGAATAGTACTTAAAGTTTACTTTTGGTTGCCATTTTCATAGCAGAAATAAACTTCAGAATGATAGTCCTACTTAGTCTCATTTTATCTTTTTAACAATTCTTGGGGCCATTTTACAGATGAATAAATGAAAGTAAGAAGACATAAAATACCCTATTAAAGGGGTGACAGCAACTCAGTGACAAAATTACTCAGTGTGTGGAAAATAGCAGATGGTGCTCAAAATATTAATAACAGTACCCTAAAAGACTAACATTTACACAGGAAGTTAGAAAGCATATTTCCTTTTGTCTTATAAAATTGGGAAGTATTAACAACATTTACTGTGTATTTATTCATTTAGAAAATATTGAAAATCTGCCATTTTATAAAACACAGACACAGTTCCTAAACTCTGTCCTGAAAGAATATCTTAACAGCATTTGAATTGTAGTCTAGACGGTGTATTGATTATGATAGTCTGTGACCTTTTAAGAATATTTTAAAGGTCTCTTTTAAACAATTGACCCCACTTTGTTCATTAGAAGAATCCTTGAAATGGCTCTTTATCTCTGCTGTGTTGCCTGTATTTTAACGTGTCATAATTCTGGAATTTCCAGCATCAGCCTTACTGATCATTCCCTATGTGAAATTCTCTCTATTCTTGGTTATCCTGGTCATCGTGGGATTCATCTACTTCCAGAGAATAAATGATTGCAGGTAGGCAATGAAGGCTAAAAAAATATAGACTCCTTAGAAAGAAAACATCATTAGAAGGCTTTAAGTTTACAATGTCCTGGGAACAGCTTGATGCATTTTTTGGCACATTGTTTGTTCCCCTAGCTCTTTCTTTGATGTATAAGCTTTGTTAACACCTGGGAGCCCAGGCAGAGATGCCTGCAGCACTGGGGCAAAAGCTTCTGTTTCATTACGGTGCTTTCCTGAGACATAACCTGTCCTGGGACACCCTTCAAGAATTCTGTGGGGGAAATGAAGTTCAACTGGTGCTTCTTAGGTGTTTACTCCCTAGTTTCTATGCCTCTGAAGGCTTGTATTCATTGCACTAATTATATATTTTATGCTTTTTTCATAGAGCATGAAAATTGAAAAATCTGGAAGTCAATTTAGATTTGATGAGACATCAAATCTCCTATTACTAATTGATACCTTTGTGTTTATGTGAATCACTGTGATAGTTGGCAAATCCTCTTTCAAAGTCTTAGCAAATGTGTATTTATACACACGCCAAAGCTTGCTGCCTGCCATTATAAATGCCTGGGATGAATCATCTACTTTCTCCTTTGCCTTACTGAGTTCTTATTTGCAAACAAGAAATAGCCATGCTTCTTAGCCTAAAGAGGAAGATGGCTCAGCAAATGGCAAATTACAAGGCTTTGCAGTTTTTCTCCACCCCTTCGGGTTCTTTGGATAGTGCTTCTTGTTTCCTCTGCCCTTTTAAGATGCTAAATAATGTTGCAATGTCAGAAGCCACTACAAACATTGCCTTCCAGTTGACCTGTAGCCAACCTTCCGTCCCTTTCTTGCTTGCTAGCAATTAGTGCATGTTTGTCCTGATCATTGAATAAATGGCCAGGAGTCATTTTTAGCAGTACCTTTATTTTCAAAGAAATTATAAGTTGATCCCAAATGAGGAGCTCTTAGAGTCTTTGGAGACAGTGCTGAATGTCCCCTCAACTTTTAGAGCTCCACTGTCTCAATTCTCTCTCATCTGTACTCCAGGTTGGAATGGATTAATGGTGGTAAGAGTTCTTGTTGAAACCCCAACAACTTCTAGGGCCACTGTAAACTGGAACCCTATCTTCATTGGTACATATGGTAATCCTATAGTAAAAAGTATCCTTTTATTTAAAGGAAAAATTTCTTGTGTAAGGTGGCAGGTGATTCAAGCTATTACTTTTTTTTTATTATTCATTCGAGACACAGAGATACAGAGAGAGAGAGAACATGAGCAGGGGGAGAAGCAGAGGGAGGGGGAGAAGCAGGTTCCCCGCTGAGCAGGGCGCCTGATGCGGGGCTCGATCCCAGGACCCTGGGATCATGACCTGAGCCAAAGGCAGTTGCTTAACCATCTGAGCCACCCAGGCGCCCCTCAAGCTATTACTTTTATTTTTAGGAAGGCTCAAAGGGAGAAAATGAATGGAGGCTACTATCTGGAAGATAACATATAAGTAGGATAGTCTAATTGTTGAAACAAACAACCTCCCAATCTCAGTGCATTCATACAACAAAAGTTTAATTCTTGCTCACATCATATCCCAGGGCAGGTTGGTGGATCTAGGTCAGGGAACAGGAGTGGTTCTGCTCTAAGGTACCATTTTACCCTCTAGCTCTGCCCTTCTCAGAGTATTCTCCATTCAGCTGGTGAATGGGAAAGAGACAGAGAGAGTGAGGGATTTTATGTAGGAGGTTTTTATGAACCAGGCCTGGAGAAGTAATGACATCTGTTTATGTTCTGTTGGCTAGTATTTGATACATGGCCACACTTTTATGGAAGTTGGAGAATGTAGTGTAGCTGCCTCAACAAAATAGAATCGGGGTTTGGGTACAGTTAGCTAGTTTCTGCCTACAGTAAAGAATAGGACAAGTGCTAAGATTAATACCTATTTCATTAGTAACTGAACATGAGCCAAGAAATAAACTAGTAAATAATTTCATATATAACTTATATTAGCTCTTTTCTTTCTCTCTTTTTTTTTTTTAAATTATAACTCCCTCGTGTTTAAAACGGCATAGAATGGAAAAGTCTAGTACCATAGTTCTGTCACAGACTCAAAAACACCAAGGCACTGATTGCTAGTTGCCTGAGCCAATGCTCATCTTCCCCTTTCTCTTTGTGGTAGATTGTATTCATGACTCCAGATCTTTCTCCCTCCCTCAGTCCATGTAATTGGTCAGTGATTTTTGAGTTGGAAACATAAAGTAAGCACATGTTTCTCTAACACATGTAATTTGCTTTAGCCAATCAAATGAGGCAGAAATGGCAGTGTACCAGTTTTGAGCTTACATCTCAAGAAGTCCTGTGTGTTTCTGTTGCTAGTCCATGAGAACATGCCTGGGCTAGTCTGCTGGAGGCTGAGACACATGCAAGGCAGAGCTGGCTCATCCTAGTTCCGTTTGCCACCTCACTGTTGAGGCCAGCCTAGAGAATGCAACAGTTAGTCATCTCTTAGACAAGGGAGAAGCTCAGTCAAGGTCAGAAGAGCTGCCTAGCTGACCCTCAGATGATCCCAGTCATTTAAGCAATTGTTGCCACAGAGGTTTTGTGATTGTTACACAGCATTATTGCAGTATTAGATCTCTGATACAGTGCTTAAAGACATGATTCCAATTTTATTTTGTATGGAGACACATTTAACTAGAAGACATTTCTCAGTTTCCCTTGCAACTGAATATGACTACCCATTAAAATTTTCTCAAATAAGGTGTAAGCACATATCTTGTGTGATATTTTTAGGATATCTCTTTAAAGAGAAAGAAGAGATCCTCTTTTGCTTTTCCTCCTTATCTCCTGGACTACAACACTGGTGTAATAACTAGAGGTCCAGCAGCCAGCTTGGGCCATGGGTAGCATTGAGGATGGAAGCCATACACTAAGATGATGGAAAAGAAACACAGAAGGATCCTGGGTCCTAATGACCATGGAGTTGCCATACTAACCCTAGAATACCTACCACAAGATTCTTTTATGTAAGAGAAAATACACTATTGTGTTCATGCCACTGTTATTTTGAGTTTTACTCCATACACAGTTGAATTTAACCCTGGTTAACACAAGTACCTACTTTGCCAATTTCAAAGTTTGCTGTTAATCTTGCAACACAGGTTATATTCTATTCATGTGCATTTTTCATGTTCTATTTTCATTCTTCCCATAGAGATTATGAAACAGACATAACTTCAGAAGATAGCAATCATAGGTATAAGAGCATCTCCATGATAGTTCCAGAAGAATTGCTGGTTATGTAAAGCTGAAGGATACTGTGGGCTTGTGATAGGAAAGGGCTTGGGAATCTGGAGATGTGCAAAATCATCTAATAGTCAGCCAATCCCTACACATGTGAGGACATGTCTGCATTACAGATTGGGAAGATAAAGACACTGTTGTGGGCTCTTAAGAGAGGATCTGATCAGGAGAAACAGAGGAACTGAAATCTGTGGGGCTTTATTGTGTTAATGCTTTTTTCTGCCGTCATTGAAATGAAAGGACTCCATTTTTCATGGAAGAGATTTATCTGAATTCACGCTTCTTCACTGCCATGATTTTCTATGTGATGTCAGATTGGAAGAGTAAAAAGCTCTAGCTACTTTCTCTCAACCTCTTAGCCCTGCATAAAGATAAAAAACATTTTTCTTTCTTAAGCACACATATACATACATATATATATATACATGCACAACAAATTAGTTGCGGCCCTAAATTGAGGAAAATTGGGAGCAACCTTTAGCAAAACATAATTGAGAGCCACTAGATGGTGCTTCAACTTAATTCTTTAACATTTTGAAGACAGCTAAAATCTAGCCTCAGATAGTGATCCTGTATTTTTTTCTTTAATTTTTCCACTCAACTGTCTCTACATTCATTAATTCTTTAGGTTTTCTGGGGGTAATTTTGGGACAATTACAGAAGGAAGAAAACAATTGTTAAAATTAAAGAGAAAAAAATGTTTGGTTCCCAAACTTGAATTGTACAACTCCTGCCACTCAGTTTTGGTAGAAACATTTTGTTTATCAAATGAGATAAGGGTGGATATTAATAGTCTAGTTTCAGGGAAAGAGGAAATGTGAGAATCTCTTGGTGGTTAAACCAAGATCAGTATTCTCTTATTTCTTAAATGGAGGGTGGAGATCTTCAATCACTAAAGAACCAAATAGCTGCTTGTTAGTGTTAACAGCAGCAGATGGTTCGAGCTACAAATAAAATTAGCCGGCCTCCTCTACTTCTTGGGTCCAGCCCCGTTTCTCATGGCCCAGGACTTTGAGGCCTATGTAGTATTTTAAAGCTGGAAGGAAGTTGTAGATAAGTAGACCAACTTCCTCGATTTACAAAAAAGAAACTAAGACACTCAGAGTTAAGCGACTGTAGGGTGTTCCTAAGAAGCCAGCTGGAGTGTGGACCTGCCTTGCTTGCTGATGAGAGCACTTGCAAAGTGGACCTTATAGTTTGTTTTGTTTGGAGTGAGAATTGGGGTGCAAGAGGGAATTTATGGGAGTTTTCAAAAAAAGGACAAAATGAAAAAGTGAAATAACACATGAAATATTCATGAAATTAATTACTATCTTCAAGGAAGGATTGGATATTATTAAAAACTGAGTGTCACCACATGTCAAGGATACCACATTTAAGCTTTTTTTTTTAAAAAAAGATTTATTTATTTTTTTGAGGGGGGAGGGGCAGAGAGAGAGGAAGAGAATCTCCAGCAGACTCCCGGCCGACCACTGAGCCTAATGCAGGGCTCGATTTCATGACCCTGAGTCATGACCTGAGCCGAAATCAAGAGTTGGACACTTAACCAACTGAGCCACCCAGGTGCCCCCACATTTAAGCTTTGAGAATACAAGTGCAATGGAGAGATTTTAAAAATCACTTGTTTAAATCTTACTTCAGTCCTTTCTACAATTTGGAAGCAGAAAGAGACAGAAGGGGAAATTTTTTATGTTTAGGGAAATACACCAACAGTTTAGAGAGCAAAGGTAAAGCTCAGGTCGTAAAATTCATTGGGAAAACCAAAATAAAGGGAACTAAAATGGTCAGCATAATTTTTTTTTAAAAGTTCTGTTTCTGGGCTCCAAAGATGAGAATTTGGGGACCCTTGAGGAATCAGGTAAAAGAAGTAGACTAGGCCTTAGCTACAAAAAGAAAGTTGGGTGGTTGTAAATTCTCCATGGTGCGGTAGCTAGAGAATTCTCGAATTAAGGATGCCTTTCTGTTAGCATTTAGTTAAAGTCATATATACATATATACATATATACAACAGCCTTCATTTGATTAATAGTGATTTAGAAGTGAAGGAAGAGGGAACCCTACCCACATCCTGGGGAAAACAGTACACAGAAGGCAGCAGTTGCCGCTTGGGTGATGAGAAACCAAGTGTGACCAAGAAACTGGTCTGGGATTTAAAGTTTATAAGTAAAAGATAACAAGAAACCAGCAAGGAAAGACAGATCATGAAAACCCAATACTGATGCTGTAATGGAGGTAAGTACACAGTGCCAGAGCAATCAAAGGAAGGAATACTCAATTCTGGCTCAACTTGTAGGTTGAAGGTCAGGAAGAGCATTGGATGAATTAGGAAGCTTTCAGCAGCAATAAACGGAAAGTAGGGTTCTGACTTAATCAATAAAAACATTTATTCTTTTACATAAGAAGGCATCCAGAAGGGGCGCCCGGAAGGCTCAGTGAGTTAAGCATTTGCCTTTGGCTCAGGTCCTAATTTCAGGGTCCTGGGATCTAGCCCCACATCAGGCTCCCTGTTCAGCTGGGAGTCGGCTTCTCCCTCTCCCTCTGCCCCCTGCCCTTACTCATGCTCTCTCTCTCTCACTCTTTCTTTCTCAAATAAATAAAATCTTTAAAAGAAGAAGAAGAAGAAGAAGAAGTAGAAGAAGAAGAAGAAGAAGAAGAAGAAGAAGAAGAAAAAGAAGAAGAAGGAGGAGGAGAAGAAGAAGAAGAAGAAGAAGAAGAAGAAGAAGAAGAAGAAGAAGAAGAAGAAGAAGAAGAAGAAGAAGAAGAAGTCATCCAGAAGTAGAACCAACTTCAATCTGGTTGTTTCAATGGCTCTATGAAATCTTGAAGGGCCTGGATTTTATCCTCATCTGTGCTCTGCCATTTTCAGTGTTTGCTTCATCCTCAGGCTGGAAATGAGAAGGCGGCAGCTCCCCCAAGGCCATATGTCATGTTCAGAGGAAGAGGATTGACCATCTCTTCCTCAAATCCCATCTTACTCATGAGGACCAACAGCCCCACATTCGTTTCTACTCTTGCCTAATTGGCCAAAGCCACAGGACAATTCTTTATCTAATCTCTGGCAAAGACTGAGATTTTCTTTGCATTGATCAGGACTTCTGTGGAGCTGGGCTAAAGTCAGCACCTTTTACCAGGCACATATCCTAGTGGGAGAGGAATGAATAGAGAGACCTGAACAAAAACTGGAGCTTCGGTGAGGAGAATGCCTGAGAAGCCTTAGTGAAGAAGTTGGTAACAGTCAAGCTGAGTTCTAAAAGATGCACAGGAATGCTGCAGGTGGACAAGAGCAGGGAAGAAAGGGGACAGCCAGCATGGGTAAAGGCAGGGGATTGTGACAGAGCGTGTCTCTTACCAGGTCATGGGGTAACTATATCATCCCACACAAGTCCTGTGTTTCAGGAAGTCATCTGGGGACACAAGACTGCTATTTTATTGAGAATGCCAGAAAAGTTTTGCAGATCGAGCAAATCTTGATGAATTTATAACATTTTCTGAACAGAATGTCCAAATCTTCTGATTCACCCAACACTGATTTTAAGATCAGATGAGGAGCCAAGAACATTGGCTTATACACAGCGGACAACCAAAGAAAGGCAGGGGAGCTCGGCCTAGAGAGGCAGTGGGTTGGCGGGATGATGTCACTCATCTCCGAAGGGCGGGGTTCCATTTCTGAGCAGGGTAAAGCTGACAGAGTTGAGACGCTTCTCTTTATCCTGGTTTCCTCTAATGAAATATGAGAATAATTCTTGCTCTTAACCCAGCTGAAGAGAAGGTTTTTGAGGATAATTTTATAAACTTATAAATGTCCTTGGGGAAAATGCTATAGAAACACAAATTCTTGTTATGCATCCCAGCTTTCAAATGTCTTTTATGCACACATAGGAAAGCAAAAAAAAAAAAAAAAAGGCAGTGTGCTCTGCCCTAAAATATCTCTCCTACCTAAAACACAGAGACCCCACACACAGACAACCACAGACATAGATTTCCATTTCCAGCTGTGTTGTCTACCTTGAAGTTCCTACACACTGAGGAGAGAGCTCTGTTGAGGTATGAAAATCACTAGGGAGGGAAGAAGGGATCATCTCTGCGCAGGTAGGAGGAGGCCATGAGCCTAATCAAGGCAATTTGAAAATTTAACAAAAGAGAGAGAGAAAAAAACATACACAGGCTCAAAATAAAAAAAAACAAACAAACAAACTTAAGCAAGATGCACTAAAACAAAAAGATATGTGAAGTCCCATCAAATGTTAAGACTTTTAGGAGAAATGAATCACTTTCCAAATTGCTGTCATGATTTGCCTGTTAATAAGAATGTGCTCCTCCTGGGAAAGTGAGGTTGTGTATGAGATTAATTATTTGCTCTTGTGCCTTAACATGATGAAAATGCTTGAGTACATCACATCCTGTTAGTTTCTCTTTTATCTCATTACCTTTATGAAACTCATTGTCTTTATGAAAAGAGAGAAGAGCAGAGAGCAGGGTGGTTGGTGCTAACATATGAGTTTTACTATGTTTCTGAAGGGCATTTCTGTCTACTGTGCAGCTTTCTGGGGTCCCATGGGGGCCGCAAAACCTGGAGAGAAAGCAGTTCTCTTTTGTGGGTACTGTGAAAATAGGTCATGCTAGTGGAAAGATGATTCTGGATATTCCTAGCGACCCTTGAAATGGACATAAGCATCTTTGTATACCTAGCTGATGTTCTGTAGGAGATGAGGCCAGACCAGGTTATGTATTTTGTGTCTGACTAAAACAGCTTACAGTTTATTTACAATTTATACACACCCAGTTGAAGGCTTTTGGCCCGAGGACACCATCTACTACATAACACCTTAAAAAAAAAAATCTCTCTTACAGATTTTTCTGTATTCCATATAATGGAAAATCACAACACAACACCATTTATAAGACATTGAAAACCAAGGAGTAGCCCAAGATGTCTGCTCCAAGAAACTACAGTAACTGTCTTGGGACTCGAAAGAAAGATTAAACAACTCCCATTCCAGCAAGAAGCATCTGTCTTTTGTCATTCTCCCCAAAGCAACATAAAATGTGTGGAGACAGGCAGCCATTTCAGTGAGGGCAAAGGAGGTCGGCTGTTTGTAACATTTTCCACCATTCCCTTGCAACTAAAACCCAAATCCCGTTACTTTCCAACTGCCTATCAAAGGAGGGTGTTTGCTGATGCAGCCCAAGGAGGCCTAATCACTATCCATGGCAGCCCCTGTGTCCTGGAGGATGATTAAATGGCAGAGCCTAGGGAGGAGCTGGATGTGAAACCTTATCCCTATGCCAAACTCCTCTCGGGTATTTCAAATTTTTATTTTTTTTTCTTTTTACTTTTTTTCAGATTCCTATCCAAAACATGCTTTTTTTGGCAGCCTCCCCAGAGGACTGTGAAGTCATAGTGCATAAGCTATCCAACTCCTACCTCTGCAGGATGGTAAAACAGACCCAAGACTTGCCAACTGTAGCTGTTCTCAGGCGAGGGTTCTCTCCAGCCTGCGGCCAACAGCAGACACACGAGCAGTGTGCACGCACACGCTAGGGGCTGCAGAGCATCCATCTTCAGGCTGTTGTCAAGCTTTCGGACGAGGCCATCCATGTTCTCCCAGTCACTCCAAATCTTTACTTAACGTCTCACAGTCAACAATGTTCTTCATTTCGTTAATGACTACCTTTCAGGGAGATTATGAATTGTAGAAGTTATCACTTATTTCTTATTTATGGATAGAAGATTAAGATAGTTCCACCCGACCCTTTCAATCTGGTCTTCCACTGACTTGACTCCTCTTATTCCTACCTAGAAAGCCATTATCCAGCTTTCCCAGAAACTTCTCCCCAACCCTTCCTGGCTGCATTTCTGCTGGGCTTGTGCTGTTCCTCCTGTGATGAAGACTTTTACCTATCCTTGCCTTTCAAACAGCCGCGGTCTCTTCAATGCTACTGCATCTGTGAAACTTTTCCACGTGCCTTGTTCTGAGCTAGATATTGCCCTACCATAGTACTTCTTTTTACAGTACTTTGTAGATTATTAAGACCCTTGGTTTTATAGATATTTGTGTACATGTGTCCCCAACACTGAATTGTGAGATCCATGAGGGCAGATGTCAGGTCTCAACTATTTTTATATTTTCCAAAGGGCCTAGCACAGTGTCTTTTATGTAGTGAGTACTCAATAAATGTGTGCTGAATTTGAATTTAAAAATTTAAAATAATAAAGACTGATGAAGGTATGAGAATTAAAAGGATGAATAAAATAAGAGAAAATATTTACAACATATGTAAGACAATCTTCATTAGCTTGAGTACATTAACTCCAACAAATCAAAAGAGAAAGACAAAAAAATCCCATAGAAATATGGGCAAAGGATATGTATAGCTATTTTTACAAGATTGGAAATATAAATGACTAATAAACATAGGAAACCATAGTCAACCTCAGTAATACAGGGAAGTGTCAATTACAAAAAAAAAAAAAAAAAAAAAAATCCAAGATGCCATTTTTTGGGTACATCAGATTGGTAAAATCAATAATTTTGATAGTATTAACTAAGAGGGTTATGGGGAACAAACAGTTTCTGATGGGAGTAAAAATCAGTATAACCATTTCAGATAACAGTTTGCAAGGATGGTTCAATATTTCTGTTTTTCAGCATCTGCTCGAAGTATTATTGTTCATGTGCACAAGGAGGGAATACTACAGCATTGTTTGTAACAGGAAACAAACCTTGCTATCCTTCTGCAGGGCTTTGTCATGCTAGCTATAAAGAATGAGGTTGTCCCTGCAGAGGGGTCCTCTCTGACTGTCTGAAACACCACCTTTGTCTCTGCCCCTTTACCCCACTTTCTTTCTCCTTTTATCCATCACTTCATATTATATTACTCATGCATATTCTCATTTGACTATTATCTTTCTTCTTCTCTAACATGTAAGCTGATAAGAATAGAGACTTAGTCTATTTTTGGCACATAATAGGGACTCAATAAGTGGTTATTGAATGACTTTTGTGGAACTGTATGTAGCATCATGGAAATATCCTCAAGGCATACTGAACAAGAAGAAAAAGCAAGTTATAGAATAATACATCTAGGATGATATAATTTATATACAGTAAGTATAAAAACCAACTTTTTTTCAGTGTCTTTTTAATAATTCCATTCTCTCTGTATCCCCTTTCATTTCAAGCTTGGCCATCTTAGGCTCATCACCTTAGCAGAAAGACATATTTGGGCAGAAGGTAAGAATGTTGCATCTATGCTCCTTCCCAACTCTGGTTTTCAATAGTGTAAATTCTTTTAGGGAAACAGAGAGAATTCTGAATCTTTTCCCTCCACCCTCCCCAGAACCTAAACAACAGCAACAACCAACCTTGAGCTGAGCAGAGAAGGGAAAATAGGGTAAGTGATGAGAACACAGATTACTCTGGGGGGCTATCTCACCCAGGCAGAGCTTAGGAGGTGAAAGGCAGAGGGAATTTTGGAGGAAGAGAACCTGGATGACTTTGCAGGGATTCTCTTGTTTTAACAGGCAGTAGCAGTAGACTGATTCCTACTCTTCCCATCTTGATGTGGCAAAGGCAGGCTCCAGTTCTGAGGAGCCAGGCAGAGGGAAACAAGGGTTTTCTCCACAAATGCCTGTGAGACAGATGACTTAGAGGACCAGATGCTTCCCTAATTGCCACCAAATGTACCTTATTTTTATCCTATTTTATTTTAATTAACCTTTTGATTTGAGTATAGTTGATACATGATGTTATATTAGTTTCAGGTGCACAACATAGTGATTCCACAAGTGTAAACATTATGCTGTGCTCCCCACAAGGGTAGATACCATCTGTCACCATACGATGCTATTACAATGTCATTGACTATATTCCTTATGCTGTGCCTTTTATTCCTGTGACTTATTCCTTCCATGACTGGGAGCCTGTACTTCCCACTCCCCTTTACCCGTTTTGCCCATCCTCCCCACACCTCTCCTCTCTGGCAACCCTCAGTTTGTTCTCTGTGTTTACAGATCCAATTCTGCTTTTTGTCTGTTTATTCTTTTTTTGTTTTAGATTCTGCATAAGAGTGAAATCACGTGGTATTTTTCTTTCTCAGTCTGACTCATTTCACTTAGCATAATACCTTCTAGGTCCACCCATATTGTCATAAATGGAATACTTGTGTACTGTGGGTGGGAATGTAGATTGGTAAGTCAACTGCAGAAAACAGTATGGTGGTTTCTCAAAAAATTAAAGATAGGATTACCATATGATGTAATAATTCCACTACTGGGTATTTACCCAAAGAAAACAAAAACACGAATTCAAAAGGATATGTGCACCCCTATGTTTATATGTTTATTACATTATTTACAATAACCAAGATAGGGAGGCAATCTAAGAGTCCATTGATAGATGAATGGATAAGGAAGATGTGTTATATATATATATATATATGGAATATTATGGAATATTATAATAATATGACATAATGGAATATTATAATATTATAATGGAATATATAAAATGGAATATTATAATGTATATATATATATAAGTAGAATATTATGCAGCCATAGCAGAAGAGAGGAGGAAAGGGGCCAATGAACTAGGAACAATGTTTTTTATGCTACCAGAATAAGTACTCTAAATATTTTTTTAAAAGATTTTATTTATTTATTTGACAGAGAGAGAAACAGCGAGAGAGGGAACACAAGCAGAGGGAGTGGGAGAGGGAGAAGCAGGCTTCCTGCTGAGCAGGGAGCCCGATGCAGGGCTCGATCCCAGGACCCTGGGATCATGACCTGAGCCAAAGGCAGACGCTTAACCTACTGAGCCACCCAGGCGCCCCAAGTACTCTAAATATTAATGATTTACCTTGCAACTCAGAGTGGAGGCTGAGCTTTACACCTGTATCTATATAATCCAGTAGGTACATAGAAAAACATCTGGAAGTTTGCAAGCATGTACAGGGGACTCGAACTGTGGTTAGTAGTGAAGAGAGGTTTTGGCTTGATCCGTAATGTTTTGGATTTTGTACCAAGAATGTGTTCGTGTAGTCAGTGTAATTAAAAACAAAAATTTCCAAAAGATAAAAGATACAAAGACAACCCAATATACTTGCTTGCCAGAAGGTGGGGTAAGAATTATCAGGTTTGCTAAGGCCATGTAGAGGGATTGAGTTTAGAGTTGACAGGTTTCTAAGAGGAAACCCAATAAGGCTGCGGCAGAGTTGTCTAAGTTTAACCTATAGAAAGCTGTGATTCTGCATTTTTACTTATTCTTCATGTAGGTAATTCCTCTGGCCTCCCTACAGACTTGTCTACCATCCTAAAAATGCCAGAGTTTATGAGAATTTGTAATTCAAGAATTAATCAAAGGCTTATGAGGAAAAAGATGAAACATTAAAACTAAGTTCTGTCATGGATATGGCTTTTTAATTACTTGGGAAAACAATTTAACAGTCTGATATTTATGACTGTCTCATACTTTTATAGCTGGTTTCAATTATATTAAGTTGTGTGCAACTTAAATTTCATTGTCTATGTGTCCTTGCTTTAACTAGTATCGCTTTAAAATTAATTTTGTTTTTCATTTCTTGATGCCTCTGTTTCTTGAAGTTAATGAACAGTTTGAAGTAATTTTTAGTAAGTTAGTAAGCATGTAATTATAAAACTACTGAAGTAGAAAAACTTGGACTTTGAGAAGCATTTCATTCATAAATCATCAGTGTTTGAGGGTCCCAAACTCTGGGTGCACTGATGCTTACCTATAATGATTTATCTTAAAGATACTCTGTCCCCTTAACCTTTTTCTTTCTGTATCGTGCTTCAACTTTCTGCCAGTTAAGTTGTGCCTTTGAAGACTGATTCAAAAGGCCAGAATGAAGTAATCCTCTCTCTCAGGCAGTTCCAATTGACCTTTGGATGTATCTGATGCCCTTGTGATTTCCATTGGATATGCATACTGCATCATGATGATTTACACACAAAAAATGATTTATGCACAAAAGAAAATTAGTAATACTGGGTAGCTGAAGGAATCTGTGTAGCTGGAAAACCAGCACTGGGAGATGGGCAGGAACAAACCAGTCTAATGAGGAGTAGCACTGCTGTCATAACTGCCGGACCACAATGGATGCCATAGCTTACAATACCACCATTACGGTGAGCGAGTGTGCTTGACAAATCATGCCTGGGCACTTGTCCAACAACTTCTAGACAGACTGGCAAAGTAAGTATTCTGCATTTTCTGGGACTAGAGTGGAAGCAAATGCTCTACATCTCACCAAGACTCAGAAGGTGGAAAATTCACAAACACAAGAGGGGAGTTCAAAGGCCAGGAATTGCAAAAACTCATAAATGTTTATCACAGGAATTAAAGTGGAGCCTTTTGTTCGTTTCCTGAACCTGAAAGACTTATAAACACTGGATCTCTGAATATTAGGTATTAAATGCCTAACTGAGTATATTAGTTTTCTATTGCTACATAACAAATTATACCAAAACTTAGCAGTTTAAAACCAAAAGAAGCATTTATTCTTTCACACAGTTTCTGTGGGCCAGGAATTCAGAGACAACTTAGCTGGGCAGTTCTTCCGGCTTGGATCTCTCATGAGGTTGTAGTCAAGGTATCAGCTGATACTGTAGTCTTCTGAAGGCTTGACTGGGGCTGGAGGATCCACTTCCAGGGGTTATTTACAGGCTGACACTTAATACCAACAGTTGGCGGGAGGCCTCTGTTTCTCCCCCTATAAACCTCTCTACAGGGTTTGAGTGCTTTCCGACACAGAAGCTGTTAGTAAGCTAAGAAAGAGCAAAACAGAAGTTGCACTGTTTTCCATGATACTTCTGCATAGTATTCTACTGCTAATAGAGGTTAGTCCCATTCAATATAGGAAAAACTTCCCTGGGGGCATGAACACCAGGAGGAGAGGATCACTGGAGGCTGGACATCACACTAAACAAAATAGAAATTTGGGAACTATCTGGTTAATTTCATAATCAAAGTAGAAAATCAAATAGATTCGCTATCCATTTGACTCTGAGATATGCAGACACAAACTTGGAATGAGGTTATCATAATTATTTGACTTGAAGGCCAAAAACTTTCCTGAATCTATTAAATTATGATGATTAAACAAAAGCCAGAAATTAAAAGTGTCTCACAAAGTAGATTCAAGAATTTTTTTCAATTGAAGCCAGTTTGGAATTTCTTCATCAAAAGATACTTCCTGTTACTCTTCCAAAGCTGTCAGAATCAAATAAGAAATTAGAAAATTAAGGGGATTTGTTCTTCTTGGTGCATTGTTTGGCTGGAGTGCTACCTTATTGGAAAATTCTTAAATTGTTTGAAATATTAGATTCTCTTTACCTAGAATTATGAGCAGTCATGCAGTGTTGGACATGAATGGTAAAAGATAAAGACCATTATTTTCCATGCTAGGGCATGTCTAAATCTTTTTCTTGTTTAACTCTCCCAAGCTTGACTTACTCTTCTTATTCCACTGCTCCCACAAATCAGTTAAGAAATGGAGAAAATGGAGCAAATTTAACGAGTTTTTCCTTCTTTGGCCCTAAGTGAAATTATTTGTATATATGTCGCTTGGGTTTAAATAAATATCACTGCACTTCAGATGGAAAGAAATAAAGAAAGAAAAGGAGAAAGAAGAGAGAGAGAGAGAAAGAAAGAAAAAGAAAAAGAAAGAAAGAAGAAAAAAAGAAAGAAAGAGAAAGAGAGAGGGAAGGAGGGAGGGAGGGGGAAGGAAAGGGGAGAAAGGGAGAGAGGGAGAGAGGGAGGGATAGAAAGGGAGGAAGGAAGGAAGGAAGGAAGGAAGGAAGGAAGGAAGGAAGGAAGG